>NC_056743.1:1498434520-1498639520 GCF_019279795.1 Protopterus annectens
GTCAGAAGATCGACAAGTCAGAAGCCCGCGGAGGAAAACACCGACGCTGAGAACACTGAGATGGGGAAAGGATGTGTAAGTATGCGGTAGTGACGGCCGTTAGGGTGCGAGTAAGGTAAGTGTGTGATGTTGACGGTCTGTAGGGATAGGGGTGGGATAAGTGAGTTATGGTTAGGGCGCGGGTTAGGTAAGGGTGCGAGTAAGGTAAGTGTGCGATGTTGACGGTCTGTAGGGATAGGGGTGGGATAAGTGAGTTAGGGTTAGGGCGCGGGTTAGGTAAGGGTGCAGTAGTGATATTTTTTGGGTTAGGGGCGGGTTAAGTGAGTTAGGGTTAGGGCGGGTTAGGTGAGTGTGCGATAGTGACGGACCTTAGGGTTAGGGTTTCGGTTAGGGTTGTAGATAGTTGTGTATGTAAGGGTTAGTGTTGGTTTGTGAGGATTTTGGTGTGCTTGTGTTGTGTGTGTGGGTTTTGGACAGGGGATTTGTTTTGTTTGTTGTTATGATGTGTCGAGTGTATGAGTTGTCGTGTTTGTGAACTGTCGATTATGTGGTGTCGGTGAAGTCGTTGTCGGTGTTTTGAACTGTCGATGTAGTCAGGTAGATCCATAAATATACACATATACATATATACACACATGTGGGTCCACTAAAAATTGTTGAATCTGTCATGTATACACATATTGCTGAGTGCTCTGCTAGTGGAATACTACAGTCATCAAACAGAAAAAGATTGTTTGTGGCAGATAAATGAAGTTTATGCTGCTAAGGCGAAAACATATGAATGTAGTGAATATTCCAGCATTAGGGGTTAGGAGTATGTGAGTGAGTGTTTGCAGATTAGGGGTTAGTGTAAGGGTTAGATAAAGGAATAGCTTTAGAGTTGGGGAAGTATTTGTAGGTTAGTGATAAGGTAAGGGGATATATTTAGTGTTGTGCCATATGTGCTAATGCATGTGGTATATGCATATGAGCGTTTTGTGTTGCGGTAGTGTTCTAAGATAAGGTATAGGGATAGGGCTAGCAAACATTACTAAGAGGATGTCTCTAGTGTTTCATATCTTCTTCTACTCTTCTTTCAGCTGTTCCCATTAGTGTTCGCCACAGCAGATCATCTGTTTCCATTTCTTTCTGCCCTCTGCATCTTGCTCTTTCACACCAACCGCCTGCATGTCCTCTCTCACCACATCCATAAACCTTATCTTAGGCCTTCCTCTTTTCCTCTTACCCAGTTGCTCCATCCTTTGCATCCTTTTCCCAATATACCCAGCATCCCTCCTCAGCACATGTCCAAACCAGTGCAATCTCGCCTCTGACTTTGTCTCCAAACTGTCCAACCTGGGCAGACCCTCTAATATACTGATTCCTAATCCTGTCTATCCTTGTCACACCCGGTGCAAATCTTAACATCTTTAACTCTGCCACTTCCAGCTCTGACTCCTTCCTTTTTGTCAATGCCACCGTCTCCAAGCCATAAAACATAGCTAGTCTCACTGCCCTCTTATAGACCTTCCCTTTCACTCTTACTGGTGCCCATCTGTCAAAAATCACTCCTGACACTCTTTGCTACCCATTTCACCCAGCCTGTACCCTCTACTTCACCTCTCTTCCACACTCACCATTACTCTGAACTGTTGATCCCAAGTACTTAAACTCATCCATCTTTGCCAACTCTACTCCCTGCATTCTCAATCCTCCCTCTCATTCACACACATATATTCTTAGTCCTTCTGACCTTCATTTTTCTCCTCTCTAGAGCATATCTTCACCTCTCCAGGGTCTCCTCAACCAGGTCCCTACTCTCACTACAGATCACAATGTCATCTGCAAACATCATAGTCCATGGGGCCTCCTGTCTGATCTCATCTGTCAATCTGTCCATCACCATTGCAAATAAGAAAGGGCTCAGTGGTGATCCTTGATGTAATCCCACCTCCACCTTAAATGCATCTGTCACCCCCATTGCAGATCTCACTGCTGTCACACTACCCTTGTACATATCCTGTACCACTCTTACATACTTCTCTGCCACTCCCGACTTCCTCATACAATACCACAGCTCCTCTCTAGGCACCCTATCATATGCTTTCTCCAAGTCTACAAAGACACAATGCAACTCCTTCTGACCTTCTCTAGTGTTTCGTATAAGATCACAACAGGAAACTTTTTTCCTTTTATGACCTTTTTTGTTCCTTTTATGTTTTGTTTTTCAAGTGTGTTTTTCAATATGCCAGCATTGATCTATAATGAATTTGATGTTAGTGCATTTTGATCACTTACTTATAAAGAGGTACAAACAAATTAGTGAGCACTTGGGTGCGTATGTGTGTGTTTGTGTCTGTGTGTCTGTACTTATTTCTCATTGTGAATTCAAAATCAATAAAAGACATGTATGCAGTATATGTCCTGATGCCCTGCCCTGTAGGGGCAACTTATATAGCTTCAGTATTGTGTGTGTGCGTGTGTGTGTGTGTGTGTGTGTGTGTGTGTGTGTGTGTGTGTGTGTGTGTGTGTGTGTGTGTGTGTGTGTGTGTGTGTGTGTGTGTGTGTGTGTGTGTGTGTGTGTGTGTGTGTGTGTGTGTGTGTGTGTGTGTGTGTGTGTGTGTGTGTGTGTGTGTGTGTGTGTGTGTGTGTGTGTGTGTGTGTGTGTGTGTGTGTGTGTGTGTGTGTGTGTGTGTGTGTGTGTGTGTGTGTGTGTGTGTGTGTGTGTGTGTGTGTGAGTTTGTGTGTGTGTGTGTGTGTGTGTGTGTGTGTGTGTGTGTGTGTGTGTGTGTGTGTGTGTGTGTGTGTGTGTGTGTGTGTGTGTGTGAGTATTGTGCTAACTACTGAAATATTAACTGCTGAGACTTACATACATTTTTGCATTTAAAACATACTTAATTAGCTGATGTACCTTATATGTTCATCAAAGCACAGACAGAAGATTTTGTTATAAAATTTAGTGAAAAGCTCAGTTCTTGACAACATTAGGAGAATGTTCAGTACAAGGGAAACTACATCACAGGCACCAAAACAAGTCATTTGGCAAATTGCCTATTTTAAACTTTCTTTCGGCATGTTGGAAAGCTTGAGTCCTTCTGTAGAGTAACCTGACAGGTAATGTATTTCTATTATTTCTTGTAGTCTGGGAATTTATTTATGCTTGAATAAATAATGATAATAGCAAACAAGCTCATTAGAATTTTCTAAAAGCATTTTTCCTTATATTACAAATCCCATTCTTCAACTCATTCATCCAGTCATTCATTTTCTGATGCCCCCTGTATTGTATTAATAGTCACAGTGGAGCCAGAACCTTTCCTGGCACTTAATAAGCATGTTGGCCAGACTGAATCCTGGATAGGGTGCCACCTCATTAAAGGATACACACATATACACACACGTATGGACAACCAGGAGGCTTAACAGTTCACATACTGCCATGTTTTTAGGTTGTAAGAGGAAGCCATAAACACCAGCAAGACCCAGCACAGACAACTAAGGACATGCAGACTCCACAAAGAAGACATCTTCACCAAGAAGCAGACTGGAGAACTAAGGACTGTCAGGCAGTAACATCAGCTGCTGCACCGGTGTGATTCAAGCTGCAAAATTGTGTTTATTGTTTCCATTTTTTAAATTGCCTATTTTAGTCATTGCTCGTTTGCTTTGTAAATAATAAGAAAAGTCTATATGGGAACTTCACTCCACTTGTATGTCTAGACAGCAGAATATATCTCTTCATACAACTCAAAAAGTGATTATTTAGAATGTTAGTATCACATTAGAACATATGTGTACTGTTTTAAAATTAATGTTCTACTAATAATGCCATTTAAATCATTTCTGTATTACATATAGCATCAGTGAATTTGACTTATTTGTTTCGTGGCTCTGTAGTTAGTTGATTTTTATGCAATCAATAAATGTAATAATTTGAAAGTTGTTATTATTATCATCATCATCGTTAATGTGATCTGCATGTTCAGTAAGTGACTGCTTCATCTAATTTCAGTTGGCCATAGCCAGTTTTTGCCCCTTGTACATTATGCCTTTTTGTCCAGGGTCACTCCCTAACTTTCATCGATTGCAATGACCTCAGAATTTGTTATTTAGAGTGGAATTACAAGGTGTGCCTCTGCAACAATGTGTGGGTAATGAGGCCTCTCCCCCTGAAAACAGATTTTTTTCTTGTTTGTGCATACTTTCATTTGCATAGTCTGCCATGAACAGTCGGGGTGCAATGAAGTGGTCCATAACCAAACATGCTAAGCAGATATCTAGCAAAATCATTCAAAATATGTTTTCTGGATCATCTAATAAATTATTTTGAAAAACTACAATAAATATGTAGAAATTAATTTTATGATTCACTTTAGTGATCATCTGCCTGGCAAAATGTTGATTTATGAATGCTTCAGTTAAGGGAATAGACTTGAGGTTCCAGTAAGATATTATAAACATTCGTTTTAGCTAAGCTTTTGATAAAGTCATAGGTACTTTATTAGCAGAGAAAGTGGTGAAATATGGAATAAGCCCAGCTATAAGTAATTAGACTGGACAAATGTCACATGCCAAGAAAGGGTGAATAAGAAAGAGAGATCAGTAGATTGAGGAGTTTAAAAAGGGTTGTTCGACAGCAGTCTGTGTTAAACCTCCATTTCTTTCTGTTGTTTCTAAATGATCTGATTCTCAAGGATGACAATGTTGTGTCATATATGGATGATACTAAATTATTTAGGTATATAAGAGAAAATAAGGGGTACAAAACAATCCAGCAATCCTTGAGAAATACACATACTGGTCCAAATAAAATGAGATTTCTATAAATTGCTAAGGCAGATTTAGTTACATTTGTCCCGTTAACCCACATTGCTTATTTTATGATCTGATCAGAAAAGACAGAATGGAAGATGCATCCTGTTATAACATTTTAAAGTGATTGATAACAGGATAACAGCACTCTAAGTTTAGGCAATCGTGAGTTCTTTGTTAAGAAGCCTTTTGTTTGTACTGTTGCATCCTGAAATTCCATAAATTACAAGACTATTATTTATTAGTAACTATATTTAAATTGAATGGTGAGGAATGTGGCTACCATCTGGTATCTTAATAAAGTCAAACACATAAAAAGGATATAACACAGTCACAATAATGTTTTGTTAAGCGAAGTTTGGGTATCCCACGTCTGTTTGACAAGGAAAGGTTAAACATTTGAAGCAGTGTATGTTGAGGTGCCATAGCTTTTATGGAAATATGATCAGGGTACATATTGTTAATTAGTTCACTTTAGGGTTAGGGTGAGATGTCCTTGTTTAGAAAAAACTATTTTGCTTTGCAACATACTTCTAAATCATTATTCTATTAATGTTTGAAGTATTACTGTGTGTCTTAGCTTGAACCACCTTAGCAGTATTTTATTTTATTTTATCTTGTAAATGTCATTACATTTTGTGATCTTAGTGTGCATTTATCATTGCTGTACAAATCACGTTGGCAAAGTTATTCTGCATTATATTAGTATTGCCGGTTCAAGTAATACTACTGCAGTATAGCAGTGCCTTGAGCTGACCTTGTGGTTAAAAAGGATTCAACAACCAGTCCACTTACAGTTAATAAATAAATAAAAACAACATAAAAACACAGTACTATGTACAAAGCACTAAAACATTTGCAGCTTTTTGAAAGGCTCAAACTGAAAAATTGCAGTGACATAAGAAATGGAAATATAAACATTTAGATGTCATTACATCATCACAATATAGCAAGGGTCAAGTTTCAATGAAATGTAAAGAAGGACTAGAACAAATGTCCTGTAGAAGTAAACGTTCCAGGGACAATCCCACCTTTTAGATATGTGTAAGATATTGTATCTATACAGTCTTATTTTTCAGTAATTTATATAGCAATGCATTATAGAAATCTGCTTGCTTCTCAGATTATTGTATCAGCCACCTTTCCACAGAAGTCCAACTAAATGCTGATCATTTTTAATATTTTCTGTAACTTGTCTAACAGTTTCATCATCTGATTTCTTTTTTTCATTTTGGACCATTATATGTTGTCTTTAAGAAGGCCAGCAAATCATGAAAACTTGATGTAGTCTACCAAAATGAAATGCAGCAGGGTGAACTCCACATTAGTGAGTTTCATTCTTCACCACAGTTCTCATATTTGTATTAATGGATCCAAGGCTGAATAACTTATGCATTGAATAAACTGTGGAAACCTGCTGCTAACTTAAGTGTTGACCTGCACTTTACCAGTGTCATTCTTATTCTGTGGAGAGCTTAATTACTCATTAGAATCTGGGTAGCTCAGCTCTTTTACAGACTTCCTATGTCACTCTTTCTAGTACATAAAATATATATTTTAAAATGCATGCATTCAGACAAATGTTTGAGCAAGGCATTTGCACTGGCCCCTTTCCCAGTGATATACATTTCTCATCTATCATAATGCAAACTTTGCTCTGTCTTTCCCACATAAAAAGCCAAGACAATTTATACACAAGGCAATGTTGCAATTAAACCTACCATTTCTTTGCCAAAGCCTGAGGTATACCCTCCATAAATAAAGTAGCACTAAACAAGTGCTACATTTGTACTTTTATTGTCCATTAATACCCCAACCACCAGGATTAACATGCCCTCCTTCAAAGCATGCCTTCATATTCCTTCCCTTTTTGTATACAACTTTAGGGTCTATCCCAAGAGTTGGAATGAGCTTACTATTTTCAAAAACTACTTAGATGTAAGGAATAATCATAGCTTTACCATGATTGCTGTCTCTTGTCTTCCTACTGGTATCCTACAATCTTTTAATTCAGAAATGGACCATTTTTATCTTCCCTCCCTCCTATCTCTTCCAAATTTACATTTCCAACAATTCTAAAAGACTGGACCTTTAAAAAAATGTTTCCTTCTACTTTTGAAGCTCCATCAAAATATGTTACCATCTGATACTAAACGAGAAACCGTTATCATCTGTCCCATCACTAAATTTCTCTTCCACCAGTAAAGATGGGCACTTGTAAAGTGCAGATAACTGCTAGAAAAGATGGATCCATGGATAGAATCCTTAATAACTGCTATATCCAAATAATTAATATCATCACTGTTTGTATTCATAGAAAATGGTAAGAAATCACCTATTCTATTAATATACTGAAGAAATTCTTCTAGGAACTCCATTTCACCCTGCCCAAAAACTCAAAATATTGTCCAAAGATCTCAAATACATTTTAATGTGCTTAAATAAACACTGGCAAAAATAAGCCTCATTTCCCAAAAATCAAAGCACTCTGTTTGCAAAAATGAGGGCAAATGCTTCCCCCACTGCTACACACCTCACCTGCTGATAGTACTCCCCCTCAAAATAAACAAAATTGTTCTTCAGAACTAGTTCCATAAATTCAGTTATAACATTAATTTCATTTTGATCTAATGTAGATCCCAAAATTAATATCTCATTAAACCATTCAAAACCAGTTTGATGGGGGATAACCAAAATCAAAATTTTCACATTGATAGTAGCAATAGTAATACCATTGTAATTTTCAGCATCAGCAAACTTCCTTAAACCATGCACAGAATCCTTAAGCACATGCACATTATCATAAAAGAGTTTTAGCTTTAAATCAATGTCATTGACTAATACCTCAGACTTAGAACAAGATAAAGCCACTACTGGGCAGAAAGGAGGATCACTGCTATCCCCGTGTTTTGGAAATCCCAAATATTGCTGCTATAATGGGGTGTCTGATGATTAAAACACGTAACGCCGTATTGATCCTCATTTTTGTTATCTAACTTCAGTTAAAGCAAATGACATTAGCTTGCCCTCTCACTGGTAACGAATACTGCCTGCTGCATTCCTAAAGACTTACGTCTAAACACAGCATGGCCCACCAGCTACGCACTAAAAGTCAAAGCTGTTCGCAACAGTTGACTTGGGTCAAATGAATTTAGACTTAAATATGTGTCAGTCTAGCCAACACATTCCTGCTTCTGTACTCTTCAATTGCTACATTTTTCTTCCTCATTCTAAACTTCCTTGACATTTCATAACAGTAGTCCTTCAAGAACCTCTTCCCTCTGCAATATAATGATCCTTTTCTACAGGGTGTTCTGTCCTGCCATTCATCCCATTCATATGACTCCATAACCAAGTATAACAAAGGATCCATTTACTCCAGCATAGATGATACAGCAGAATAAGTGTTTTGCTCTTCTTGGCAAATGCACTACTTCTGTGTTTCTAATAGACTTCAACTGGGTAAGAGTAGGGCCTGGTTTAACACAGCCTGCTTTACCTCATAGCTATCATCTCTTTTATGTGCTGGTGGTATGATTTCTGTCTAAGTAGACATTGGTGACATCTCTGTTTTTACACTCACAATATATATATATATATATATATATATATATATATATATATATATATATATATATATGTGTGTGTGTGTGTGTGTGTGTGTGTGTGTGTGTGAGCCTCTTCTTTCATCTAGAACTGACATACATTGAACTCACTAAGCTTATGGTGTTCCTTTTATACTGGTGGTTTGGGCTTTATTAATTCCTCTTATACTTACTATCCCTGTACCCATGTCCCTCTTAAAGTCTTTCATGCTCCTGTGACTACCCTCCACACTGTTTATGTCTTCTTCCTCCAGTCTAGCTGCTCATGTTATACACCCTTAGTAGCAAGCAAATTCAAAATTCCCTAACCTAAATCTAATAAATCAAGATAAGAAGTACATCTATTTAATGCTACCTGACAGACAATAACATTCCATCTACCACTATGAGTAGCTTTATTCTTCTCCACTGTCTAGCCAATTTCCCTTCCAAAGGTGAGAATCAAACCCTGTACCTTGTGCCTGTGAGGTAAACTTCTTAGCTATTATACCAGCCCCCAACTCTTACCCACATACTACACCTCATCATCCTCCCTTTTTATTTCTGTCATCTGTATGTCATGTCCACCCACAACTATCATCAGTCCACAATAGTGCTTCTTCTGTCTGTTTTTTTACCCACAAAAACATAGTACCCCTCCTCTCCCACCTCCTCCAGCAGAACCTTCTTAATGCCTCAATTCTACATCCCTTGCTTTCTTTCTCCCTTATTTCAGGATTTCCAGTCCTCCCCCTTTACAGCCATCACAAGCCATCACAAAGCCCCATTAGGGTGTCTACATAAACGTACCTGACAGTGAATAAGTAAAAACTTATAGTAGTTTTAACCTTATAAAATTTTGAGTTTATTGCTGGCTAACTGCAATCATGGAGGATTCTCATAAAAGATCTCACACACAGCCAAAAGGGATCATGACTTTACATAGGTTAGTACTAGGCTAACTGTCCTTGCATGCCATTTTAAGCCTGGCCAATTATGCCTTGTGAGACTCAAACCCTACACCTTCTTTTTGTAAGGCAAACACCTTAACAGTTAGGCCACCCTTCTAACATAAAATATGGCTTTCACTGTGCCTAACTACACCAGATTTTTATCCATTTTACACTAGTGAAAATGGGCAAGTCTCTTGTGGGCATTTTGGAGCACCACTGTGATTTTACACAATCAGCTCAGTTTGTTTGCACTTAGCTAATTTACATATAGGTATAATGCCACTTTTTGCCGATTTTCCTTTTGTATAAGTGAACTGCAGGACTATGAAAACCACACTTTTTTTTTTTTTACTGCATTGATTGCTACTCTCAAAATATTCAATGCATACCACCACATACCGTTAAATTATGATGTGCTTCTCTGTGGCATCAGTGTAAATAATGCAGAATACAATGACAACTGCATGTACTCTGTGAAGCTTCTGACTTGATGTTTGAAATATTTAGTACCAAGACAACTAACTGTAAAATGTAATAAGTGCAGACAAATCTATGAAATGACATGAAAAGCTTACTTGGTGCTGCTCTGTATGAGATTACTCACGCTATTTGCTTAAGCTTGTCAACTTAGCAAAGTCACTGCATATTTTTTATTGTTCACTCTGTGTAGGAGTGAATTCTCTGTGCTTGAGTGCATAGTGTTTTCATATTATTTGGGATCATAGCACCCCAGAGAACATGTGAAGTAGCATTTCAATATTTATTGCTGATTAGTTTTCCCCACATGCACTAGGGAAGTGGCAAAGCCAGATGCTGGGGAGGTGACAGCTTGCAAAACATACTTTTTCTAATTATATTATGTATTTGCTTATAAAGAGTGTTATGTGCATGTGCTACCAGCACGCATGTGCGCAAGCTGTAGGTTTTGAGCTATGGCTGCTGGGGATTTTGGAATCAGGGTATGTTAAATCAGAGTCATGACACATCCATCTGCGTGTTTCTCATTAAAAACAGTTTTTTATTTAGTACTGCCTCATCTTCTCCTACTTATCACAATCTCTGCATCACCAGATTCATGTATTCTGAGCTGATGCCAGGCAGTTAAGACACAGCTGCTTTCTTAAGGTTGATCAATTACCGGGCAGGGATCAATTAATATTTACAAGTTAGGAGAGTTAAAAACTGTTGGATCATGATGGTTGGCTAAACAGCGTATACAGCTATAAACATGAATTGTTGTTTACTCAGTATTTATTTTAAAATTACTAATGAAATCTAAATGAATAATTGAAACATGCCCTAGGAGCAAAAGGGGGGTCCAGCAACTTAAAATACTGTAGAGTTGTCCCAGAAAACTGGTTTCATCCTTCCTAAAGCTTCTTCGGTTATTAAATGTTTGCCGTAATCAAAAGACATTTATACACAGAGACCTTAACAGATAGAAAGTAACTCTCATTGCAGCTGATAACATCCATCTAAGCTAAAATTTAAATGCTGTGAAAAACAGGAAAGTATATCAAAACATTTGTAACAACTAGTCCTGAGATTCATTTCCAATCTATCATTCAAATCATATACAGAAACAGTTGTCAATAATATATTAAATCTGTTAAAGACTTGCTATATCAAACCATTTAACCCTAAAGGCTAGGAGATCCATTATCCACTAGAGTAATAGTTTCACTTGTGATGCCCAGAACATGTACTAATTCCATTATATTAACATTTCTTATGCAGAAAAGTAAGGATTTCTCTACACTAGATTACAACTGTGCATTACAGCCTGGTGGGCAGTGGAAGTGAATCCCCTCTTCTGTCAGGTCAAGTATAATCTGCTTTGTCCTTTGCAGGTACCGTGTAAAATACTTTGGATAATAACATTTAAGTTGAAAACAATTCTTTGGTTATGGAGGCAAATCTACAAGAGAAGCTATCAGATGATTTTATTAACATTAAGGCCTATATTCATAGTCATTTATGCAAACACGGTTAGGCTTTCTGATGTGTGAGTGAACGAGTACAGCTGAGCTGCCATTCACAGAGGCCATTTATGCCAATGCATGATGTCCCTGAATGTGCCTATGCAAATGTGCAAACAATGGGTTGGAAATGAGAAGTGATGTAATTCTTTGTATGATAATGAAGTATGTTTTACACCAGCTGCAATTCATAGTCAAATATTCCTGCTTTTCTGCTCTGTTTGCAGGTGCAGTATATAAAGGGAAGCATTGACAAATCTGTCAAAGTTGCATTCAGCAAAAATCCTACCATTTGCTTTGGGCTTTGCTATTTCTTGGTCTGAGTTGCTTGTCTTGGCTGGGCTAAAACTGTTTTCACCCAGTGGCGCTTGCTGGCCAAGAAGGTGAAAATATAAGCAAAGCATTACTCATAACTGATAATCAGGAAATCCTTGATATATTTAAAGCAGACAGAAACATAATATGGGTATTAATGTACATGTTTGACCCCCATAGGGATACTGGAGGAATGCATGGAATTCCTATTACAATGGACAACAAAGTTTGTATAGCCCTCACTACACCCGCTATGGGGACCTTCCAGAGACAGACTGGGGAAATGTTGGGGATCTCATAGGCCTCTGCCTCGAGGATACTGCAGCAGCTCCTGGATGTAGTCTTACTACATGTGGATCAGTATATTGATTTCCCTGTGTCACCTCAGGTTCAAGCCAGGACTATGAGTGCCTTTTAAGGGTTGACACTTTTCCCTGAGGTACTCTGTGCACTAGATTCAATAGATTGCACCATGCTGCATTTAGGGCCTGGCCTGGTCTGGTCTACAGGGGGGAGAAATACCACAATAGGAAGGGCTACCATTCCATCAATTGCCAGGTAGTGTATGAATCATGAGGGTGCATCGCCACCATCTCTGCCCACCATCCTAACAGTGCACATGATTCCCACATCTGGCACACTAGCTCACCCTACTGCCTCTTTCTGCATGGTGGGATACCCAGTGGTCAACTATTAGAAAGTTAAAAACGCGTATTATAGAACATTTGAGTGACATTAAAAGACACAAAACAACTAGTATGTTGTACAATCACAGTATTAATTGTTCCAATTTTAAAAGATTTCTTTTTTTCGTCATTGATAAAATACCACAGAATTCACATAAAGGTGGTGACAAAAAAAACTATGTTGGAAGCAAAGGAGTGCTTATGGCAACTAAGGCTCAACGCTAGCAAATGGCCTGGCATTAATGAACAAATATCAATTTCTAGTATTCTCAAACTTAGATCACATTTTATATGAATATAAATACATTATGTAAGAGTATTTTTCATTCAACATTATTCATATTTTACATTATTCAAC
Source organism: Protopterus annectens (assembly GCF_019279795.1). Classification (NCBI taxonomy): domain Eukaryota; kingdom Metazoa; phylum Chordata; order Ceratodontiformes; family Protopteridae; genus Protopterus; species Protopterus annectens. Next base: position 1,498,447,187 of record NC_056743.1, read on the forward strand.
ATTATTTATATATTTTTCATTATTCATAATTCATAGTATCAACTACTAATGGTTATTTATAATTATTTATACATTCATGTTGTACAATTTTGTACATAACCAATGTTTTTAGGAAGTTGTTATTTATTTATTTATTAATTATATATGAATTACTTAGAATTTTATTTACATTTATAACTGTTACAAATTTTATTGAACTAGTTCATATAACATTAATTTCATGTTTTTTTATTCATCTTATGGATATGGTTCATTTAAATAAATTTTTAATTAATCAACATTTTAAATTTAATATCTAATATTCATATTTATATTCATATTTATATTTATATTCATATTTATATTTAACACCTATATTTAACATTTACATTTATAACTGTTTTAAACACAAGTACATCTAAATTCTTACCATTTTATTTACTTCAGTGAGATAATATTCAATACCTAATTGTCTGTCCGTTTAAACAGTTCATGCTTCTTCGTGTTCTTTTAAGATGTTAAGATGTGAATTTTTATTGTAGTTAATGACTTAATTGATTGTTTAATGAATTGTAATTATTCACTTAAATGTTTTAGTACTTAGTATTTAAGGGATGATCAGTAATGACATTTTGTACTCTGAAGATGCCCTCAACAAGCGGGTGAAAGCGCTTAGTATCTTGTGGATTTTATCGTGGAATTGGTTCTTGTTTCTTGTTTTGGTCAAGTCTTATTTATTAAAAGTCTTTTTTGGAGTGACCAGGATCCAACGTTTGCTGAAATTATTTGCTTATTGGTGTTTTTGGCATTTGGATTACTCGTTCTACAATTTTCAGCCGCCTGATCGGTTTCCTGGATGTCTTAAAGACTGATGGACCAACAAGAAGGGTTTTATATCACGTCTTATGCTATGGTTACTGTATCGTGATTTCACAAAGAATTTCAATTGATTTACAAAGAAAAGTGATCATCCCGTGTTAGTAATTTACTTGCTTTAATTGAACTGTTCATCCCGTTCATCACTGGATGCATTTGAATTACGTAGCGGCTTATTTGTAGTGTCCCTGGCTGAATGATTTTGACTTTCGTCTTTTCATTGTGTTTGTATTCGGGTCTCCATATTCTAACAGTTCCCAGTATGTACTGACTACTGCAGGAACAATTGGAGATAACAAACAAGTTAATTAAAGCGTTACACGAACAACGTAACAACTTGGGTGCAGATGGTGAACTTGTGATTACGGAATCACAAGAACAATTGTTTACCTTACATTCGACACCAAACACGAGTATGCAGAGATTGGTTGTTAGGCAACGCTCAAAAAGTCCAACAAGAGGCATGGTGATGTCAAGGAGTGGTGGCGTGTTGGATCCTCCTCCTCCTCCCCCTAACATGGTGTCGAATATTAGAGAGGACCGGATGGTGCTACACGTAATGGTTATTCGTCTTCTAATCATATTACCACCTCTACAATGGATTTAAAACATTTTCTTTTACCTCCTTCTTTGAACAAGGAAAATTACACAGCATCCAGGGACATGGGGACATTGAACGCTCAAATATTGGAATTTGAAAAAACATTGAAAGCCTTCAAGTCCTTACAAATGGACAATGCGTTTTTGGAACGTTCTTTGGAACTAAAGCAAGTGCCCAAAGAGTTACGCATTTTTAAATTACCTCATGGGTTCGAGGAAGGTACTGAAATATTTTCTGAACTTTTATCATTGTTTGATAGAACTGGGCTTGAGCTCCTGAGACTCATTATATGCAACAATTCTGACAAATTGAACATTTTAAATGATAAACTGTGTTTAAAACAGATTTATTGTTTGAACACAATAAATTTAGATTGGACAATATTTATAGGGACATGGATAGGTATATCAATAAAGGGCTTGACATTAAGAACCACAAAATAGAAAGGGACAGTCATGACTACAAAATCAATAAAGTTTACACACATTTTAAAGAATACAAAAATATGAAATATTATAGTCAATCCCAAGGCAACAACAATCAGAACAGACATAATCCTATGCCTGTTATTGAACAAACGCACAGAAGTAATACAAATAATAAAGATGAAGTACAATCTGTTTTTTTAGACCAGCCAACATTGAGGAGGTCAGAAAGGCTAAGAGAAAGGCAGGGCAGCCACAATCATCAGTCGTACAACAATTACAACAAAGGGGCCTACAGAACAAATTCATGGCACAGAGATAGTCTCAGTACAACAGATCCAAACAATGAAGTGTTTAATGATTTTGTTTTTATTGAAGCACCACGTTTGGATGTTGTTGTACATGGACAAACTGACACAATGTTGGACACTTGTAATGATATTCTCAATACTTCAGTAGGGATTTGTACTAGAGAAGTCTGTGACTGTTCCATTATAACACATTTAGGTTTTAGTTTGTACAATTTTACTAAACAAAATTTTGGTAAGAATTTTTTAGATCTATTTAGTAAAGGGTTTACATTTGTACCTACATTTTATTTAGATATTGGAAATGTGTTGATTAATTTGAAAATGTATACTAGGCTTTTGAATTTAAAAATATTCTTCCACAATTCAGGTGATCCTGCATTGGACTCTCAATTTTTTACTCTTAAACGTCACAGTACATTTATTCCCCCACAACATTTTTTGACCCAGACTTTTGAAAAACTCTGTGAAACTCAAATTAGAAGAATTTTAAATAAGAAAAGTGTTACTAAATATAATTTGACATCAGCAGAAAAGTTTTGTCTCAAAGAGTTAACGGGTTCAAACCAATACAGGATTATGAAACCAGATAAAGGGGGTGGGGTGGTTATCATGCTCAATACTGACTATTACAATAGGATGATAACATTATTAGATGACAATGATACTTATGAAAAAGTTAGTAGACATGAAGTTAATAGAGCATACACCACAATTGATTGGTTGTTCTATGAATATCTTATGGATGCTAGAATTGATCAAGATACCTTTAAATATATTTCTGTGGAATTTCCCATTATACCATCTATTTTTGGGATTCCCAAAATTCATAAAGATGTACACCACCCCCCATTTAGACCCATTGTGTCAGCCAAGGGTTCAAAGACTGAAGCTCTAGCAGCGTTTATAGATTGGAAGTGTAAAAACATTTTGAAAAGTTTACCATACATTCTCAGAGATTCATGGCATTGCCTAGAACGAGTTAGAGAATTTTCAAACAATTTTGATTTTAAATCTCAATTTATTATGACCACTGTAGATGTTGTTAACCTTTTTACTGTCATCCCCCATGGGCAGGGGTTGGAAATGTTCGAAGCATGTCTTAACAAATACAATAGACTGAATTATTTTGATAATCGATTACTAACAGAAATGCTTGAACTGGTTTTGGAGAACAATTTTTTGTACTTCAACAAGGAATATTACAGACAGAAAAAGGGAGTTGCTATGGGGGCTAGATGTGCCCCCATTTATGCTAACTTAGTTTTAGCACAGTGGGAATCTGAGTTTATATTTACTAGCAATTTTTGGCAAAAGGTTTTGCTATATTTACGCTATTTGGATGACATCCTTATTTTTTGGGGGGGTACTAAAGATGAGTTTAATGATTTTGTTAAATTTTTAGGACAGACCACAGATTTTTTTAAATTTACAAGTCATATTTTTGACAATAACGTGGAATTTTTGAATATAGTGCTTTCTGTTGCCAACAATAGATTCGAATCTGGTATATTCAGGAAGAAAACATACTCAAATTTGTTCCTACCCTTTGACAGCTGCCATCCACTTTATCAAAAAAGGAACCTCATTAAAGGCCAGATGGTTAGGCTGTCTAGAATTGTTAGTGACAACCAAGTATTTCAACAGGAGTTGGAAAAACTTATGAGTATGTTCATTGCCAGAGGCTACCCTTGTGATTTTATTTTAGAAATTAGTAATGAAATTAAAATTAAAAGGTTGATTTTATACAAACCTATTATTCTATATGGAACATTAGAAGTTGATAAATCAAATTCCACTGTAGCTAGATGTGACACTCTTATTATTCCATTTAACGATACATCACAAGAGATAGTCAATATTGTACATGAAGCATGGATCAGTATTATTGACTCTAACACAGAACTTTCACGTATTTTAGGTAACAAACCTAAAATTACTTACAGTAGAGGTAAAAACTTGAAAAATCTGTTTGAAAGTAACATCAATACTGACTTGGGTAAACATTCCAAGATGAGTAAATGTGGCGCATGTCCTGTTTGCAGATTTATAAATGATGGTCCATACATCTCCATTTCTAACTATGGGAAGACTATTAGATGTCCAGGCCACTGTAACTGTAACTCTGCTATGGTTGTTTATGCTGCGTCTTGCACGGTTTGCCAAGCATTTTACATAGGGAAAACTATTAGAAAGTTAAAAACGCGTATTATAGAACATTTGAGTAACAGTAAAAGACACAAAACAACTAGTATGTTGTACAATCACAGTATTAATTGTTCCAATTTTAAAAGATTTCTTTTTTTCGCCATTGATAAAATACCACAGAATTCACATAAAGGTGGTGACGAAAAAACTATGTTGGAAGCAAAGGAGTGCTTATGGCAACTAAGGCTCAATGCTAGCAAATGGCCTGGCATTAATGAACAAATATCAATTTCTAGTATTCTCAAACTTAGATCACATTTTATATGAATATAAATACATTATGTAAGAGTATTTTTCATTCAACATTATTCATATTTTACATTATTCAACATTATTTATATATTTTTCATTATTCATAATTCATAGTATCAACTACTAATGGTTATTTATAATTATTTATACATTCATGTTGTATAATTTTGTACATAACCGAACAATGTTTTTAGGAAGTTGTTATTTATTTATTTATTAATTATATATGAATTACTTAGAATTTTATTTACATTTATAACTGTTACAAATTTTATTTAACTAGTTCATATAACATTAATTTCATGTTTTTTATTCATCTTATGGATATGGTTCATTTAAATACATTTTTAATTCATCAACATTTTAAATTTAATATCTAATATTCATATTTATATTCATATTTATATTTATATTCATATTTATATTTATATTTATATTTAACACCTATATTTAACATTTACATTTATAACTGTTTTAAACACAAGTACATCTAAATTCTTACCATTTTATTTACTTCAGTGAGATAACATTCAATACCTATTTGTCTGTCCCTTTAAACAGTTTATGCTTCTTCCTGTTCTTTTAAGATGTTAAGATATGAATTTTTATTGTAGTTAATGACTTAATTGATTGTTTAATGAATTGTAATTATTCACTTAAATGTTTTAGTACTTTGTATTTAAGGGATGATCAGTAACGACATTTTGTACTCTGAAGATGCCCTCAACAAGCGGGTGAAAGCGCTTAGTATCTTGTGGATTTTATCGTGGAATTGGTTCTTGTTTCTTGTTTTGGTCAAGTCTTATTTATTAAAAGTCTTTTTTGGAGTGACCAGGATCCAAGGTTTGCTGAAATTATTTGCTTATTGGTGTTTTTGACGTTTGGATGACATGTTGGGGATCTCATAGGCCTCTGCCTCGAGGATACTGCAGCAGCTCCTGGATGTAGTCTTACTACATGTGGATCAGTATATTGATTTCCCTGTGTCACCTCAGGTTCAAGCCAGGACTATGAGTGCCTTTTAAGGGTTGACACTTTTCCCTGAGGTACTCTGTGCACTAGATTCAATAGATTGCACCATGCTGCATTTAGGGCCTGGCCTGGTCTGGTCTACAGGGGGGAGAAATACCACAATAGGAAGGGCTACCATTCCATCAATTGCCAGGTAGTGTATGAATCATGAGGGTGCATCGCCACCATCTCTGCCCACCATCCTAACAGTGCACATGATTCCCACATCTGGCACACTAGCTCACCCTACTGCCTCTTTCTGCATGGTGGGATACCCAGTGGTCAGCTTGTTAGTAAGTGGAAATATATATTTTGTTATATGATATTTAAGTAGTTATGCTTGTTAAAGTGTATTGCTTTATTCTAATGTTTCTTTTTTCCCTGTTTTGTCTTCCTCTCTCTCTCTCTCTCTCTCTCTCTCTCTCTCTCAGTCTTTTTATTTCAGGCGATGCTGGAGATATCCACTGGTGCAATGTCTTATGACTCCAGTGAGAAATCTAAGTGGAGCTGCAGAGGAGACATATTCTCCAAGGATTCTTTCACTGATTCTCTAAAGGCAGTTAACTGTTCCATCCTAAAAAGACTCTCCTTAAATTATGCAGTTGAATACTTCAATGCAGTATTTTTAAATATTCTTAACACCTTAGACCCATAGAGTGCAAAAAGAATTAAATCAGCAATACCCCCGGCTTACCAATAAAAGCAAACTCCTTAGGAAAGACAGAGATAAAGCATGAATTAACTGGCAAAAGAATAAAAATGACAAAAAATTGGCAACTATTCAGACAGCTTCAAAACCAACTCAAGAAACAAGTTAATAAAAAGTCTTATTATTCTCATATGTTCATAGGATGCTGCTAGACTATTGGCTTGAGAGTCTTTACAAGTCTAGCTGTTAAATCCCAGTATAATACTATATGAGAGATATCATCTATGCCCAAGATTTTTCTAGCAAGGACTGCCCATGTCCAGGAGAGAAGCAGGGGCAATCCCCGGCAGAAATTTATGGTTTCCCATCCAGTCATCCAGGTTGCACTTAAACAGGGTCATGGAGGTGCTCTGCTTGACATGGATTGGAAGTCTATTCCAGAGGAGTGGCAACTTCTGAGAGCTGCATCTGTCACTCCAGCAGGTCCTATTTATGTCGCAGGCTAGATTGAGGTCCTTGGAAAGGGTGATTCTAGTCCCATTTGACTTATAGATGAGCAGCACTTCCATTAGATTTGGGTCAGAGATAGCCCTGTAAGCCAGACTTAAGTTGCTTCTAAGTAGTCTATATGCTACTGAGTACAGTGACAGAGACTTCAGTCTGGCCATATAAGGCATGTGCTGGAGACCCTGAATTTTCTTCGTTAAAAATCTCTGAGGTCTCCCAAGTTGCTGTAGGTGTCTGATACGGTACATACCAAAGGGAGCATTATATTCAATAATTGGCCTGACGAGGGATGAGTACAGGGAATTTATAACCTCTTTTGCTCTTGAAGGGATGCCTTTGCTTATCAGGTGAGCAACGTAGAATGTCTTCCTCACCACAGTTGAGGTTGAGGTCATGTCAACTTGTGTTCCCAGGTCTCTCACTACAGAATTGGTACTTAAGGTATCATTGTTTATTTCATAATAAGCAGGGACATTGTTTTTACTGAAGCATGATGCATTTTTTTAGCATTTTGTTTATTATCATGGCTTTGGCACCAATTGCTAGTCTATGTAAGCCCCTTTTGAAGAATGCTGAGATTGCTAGGGGATTCAATGATATCACCTAATATGCAGTCATTCACAAACTTGGTTAGCCACAGCCCCTCCATTTTGGTATGGACTTCTGAGAAGTATATGCCAAACAAAAGAGGGCACAGCATTGATCATTGTGGGACCCCACTGGTGACAGGTCTGCTAGTAGAGGTGAATTCTCCCACTTTGACTGAGTGTTGTTGATCTGTAAGCCAGTTTGCAATCCACCTGACAACATAGGAGTTGATAATCAACTGGGTTAGTTTGTTAATGATGCGTGAATGTGGGATTGTGTGGAAAGCCATGGCCAAGTCAAGATAGGCTGTGTGCATAACTTTACCTTCGGTCACATTCTCGATGAAATTCACCAAGTTTAGCAGGCATGATCTACCCTTGACAAAACCAAACTGGGGTGGATCTAGGGTTTGGAGGTCACCTATATGCTTAATTATTTGATCCATGATGACACATTCCACTGCCTTACAGGCTGGTTAAACTTATGGGTCTATAGTTACCCAGGTATGTTGCTCAGCCGCTGTTGTGGAGGGTGATAACAGTCACTGTTTTCTATTCAGTGGGCAAAGACAGTACTCGTGCTGTGGTTGAATAGGGTGCCTAGTGAAGTAGCTGTCTCTTGTTTAAGAACATTATGAATGTAGCCCAGAATGCCATCTGCTCCCATGGAGGCTGTGTTCTTAGTCTTGGAGAGAGCATTGATGACATGCTCTTTGGAGATGTAGGAAGTAGGTGATGTTGAAGACATGGGATGTGGTATGCTTGGAGGGGGGATGGGGGTGATGTTTTCGCCAAACCTGTCTACTAGCAAGTTTGCAATTTCCGCAAGGTCAGTATGTGCGATACCATCCACAATTAGTTCAACACATACACCTGAGTCCTACCTTTTAGGTTGTGGATGTAGCTGAAGAAAGCCTTACACTTATCCTTGGCTATGGTTGCTAAATTTTTCTCATAGTTGCTCCTTGAGGATTTTATGAGTTGTCTTATTTGCTTGTTTAGGATGAGGAGGTTGCTCTTCCAGTTCTGGCTTCTCACTTTTGTATCTTTATGCAGCATATACTTTTGCTTACTGTATAATCCGCTAATGCTAGACATCCTCCAGGATGGTTTGTTTTTTCCTTGAGGATCTTGCTTTAATCCTATCAGGCACGGTTGTGTCTATACATTTGTGTAGACATTTATACAGGTCATCAGTGTATACCTTAGTATAGCCGTCAATGCCATCTGTGGAAACTGGAGCTTGGAAGTCAATTATACCATCCTTTAGGAGGGTATAGTTAGATTTGGTTCATAAGTTCATGGGTTCATAGGTGTGTACTAGGCTAATGGGCCTGGAGCCTTTACAAGCCTAGCCCACAGGATTACCCTGGTATTGTGCCACCCGACCTTAGTTCCAAGTTCCTCTGTTGAGCAAAGCCACTGGAGTGATCTCTGGGGTGATTTTTTTTTTCCCATCCACTCATCAAGATTCCTCTTGAAAAGGGCCAGTGAGGTGCTCTGCTTGACATGTATGGGAAGTCTATTTCATAGCATGGGCAGTCTCTCGGTTATGAACCTGTCCCTCCAGCATGTTCTGTTGATTGTAGTAATGAGACTGAGGTCTCTGGAGCATGTGGTGTGGAGGGATTGGGATTTCTTTAGATGCAGCATTTCTAACAGAGCTGGGTCAGACATGGCTTTGTAAGTCAAGCAGAGATTACCTCTAAGTAGACGATATGAGACAGAATAGTTGGAGTTTTTTGAGTCTGTTCATATAGAACAAGTGTTTAAGGTCTAGGATCCTCTTTGTGAGGTACTTTTTTGGCCTCTCCAGTTGTTGTAGGTGTCTAGTGAAGTACATGCCAAATGGGACATTGTACTCAATGATTGGCCTAATGAGGGAAGAGTAGAGGGAGACAATGACCTCCTTCTTCCTGGATGCAAAACCCTTAGAAATGAGATGTGCCACATAGAAGGACTTTCTGACCACAGTGTTAATGTGGTGGTCAAAAGAAAGGTTGCTGTCAACCTGTGTTCCCAGATCTCTTATAACACCTTCTGGGTTCAGTGGACAACCATTGATGAGATAATTCAAGGGAACTGGGTTTTTCTCAAGGGGGATGGCGACACATTTTTGGCACTGAGCTTAAGGCCATGGTGCTGACACCAGTCGTTGGTCTCAGTGAGGTCTTTCTGTAGGATATCGACATCACTTGGGGAGTTAATAATAGCTCCCAACTTGCAGTTGTATGCAAATTTTAAGAGCCAGAGTCCCTTCGTGTTGGCCTGAACTTCAGAGAAGTAGATTCCAAACAGAAGAGGACCCAGAATTGAACTCTGTGGGACTCCACTCGTGAGTGATCAGCAGTCTGACTTGGAGTCAGTTGCTTTCACACTGCGGGTTCTATCTGTGAGCCAGTTTGCAACCCACCTAGTGATACAGAGGTTGATGCCTAGCTTAATGAGTTTTTCTATGATTCTTGAGTGGGAATGGTATCAACGGCCTTGGCCAGATCAAGGTAGGCTGTATGAACTACCTTGCCTTCCTCCACTGCTCTGGTGACTGACTCAAAGAAATCAACCAAGATGTGCAGGCATAATCTACCCTTCACAAAACCAAACTGTGTAGGATCCAGAGTTTGGAGATTCCCTCTGTCCTTGTTTATTAGGTTCATGATGCTGTGTTCCATAGCTTTGCATATCAGACTTGTCATGCTAATGGGGCAATAGTTCCCAGGGTCTATAGTCGCTCCTCCTTTGTGGAGAGGGATGACTGCAGCAGTGAGCCATTCAGTAGGGACAAAGCCTGAGGTGAGGCTGTGACTGAATAGGGCACACAGGTGAGGTGCCAGTTCACTCTGTAGTTCATGTAGAACACAGGCAGGGATAGTGTCAGGTCCCATAGAAGCTGCATTCTTGGTCTTGGACAGTGCTGTTTTAACCCATGCAGCAGTAATACTGGGTGACTGGCAATCTACTGGTATTGTGATTGGAGGGATAGGGGTAAAGTTGGTACTGAATCTGTCATCCAGTATATTGGCAATATTGGTTGGCTTGATTTAGGAGGTACCATTGTGCAGTAGCTCAGAGCAAACCTAGGTATTGCCATGGAGATTCTTTACATAACTATGGAAGGTCTTGTGGTTGTCTTTACTATCTGTTGAAATTCTGTTTTCATAGCTAGCTTTAGAGGATTTGATGAGGGATCTCAACTTTTTGTTGAGGCTGATAAGGGAGTTTTTCCAGTCTTGGGACTTCACCTTATTCCGCGTCAGTTTCCTCCTTCTGTTGTAGAGTTTGTTTATGGCAGGGGACCACCAGATTGGCTTCCTTTCTTTGGAGGAGAGCGCCTTGGTTCTATTGGGTATGGTATATTTTGGCGGTCATGTAACTATTCTCCATTTGCATGGGTGGCGTGAATTCAGCCACCTCTGTTTTTAGGAGCCCAGAGTTAGCTTTAGAAAAGTTTTTCATGGTGGTTACCTTTGTTGGGGGGGGGGGGGTTCTAAAGTGATTAGTTTGTGGTCAGATCTAACCAAGTAGGAGTTGACTATTGGTGTAGAGTAATGGTCGCCCATGTTAGTAATGACCAGGTCAAGAATGTTGCTAACTCTAGTAGGGGTAAGAACGAGCTGGTCCAGGGCATTGGAATTAATGAATTCCAGGAGGCGTTGGCCACGTGTATTGGTATATGGGTAGTTTTCCCAGTTAATGGAGGAATAGTTGAAGTTGCCCAGTATGAGAATGTTAGGTTGGACCCTAATATTTTCAAGGGTGCTTAGAAATGTGGAGTGTGAGTCTTGGGATATGGTTGGGGACCTATAGCAGGCTACAACCTGAATCGCTGTCTTACCCAATGTTAGCTGCACCTGAAGTATCTCAGATGCATTATGTTGGGCTAGCAGTCTGGAGGTCTGCACTTCCTTTATGAATATGGAAACACCACCACCTTTGGAGCTTCAGTCCATGTTCTGGGGTCGAAAGGTGTGGAATGAGTTATAGCTTGGTAGTGCAGGGGTGCTTTCTGCTGCCTTGAACCAGGTCTCTGTAACAGCACAAATGTCAATGTTCTCCATTTTAAGGAGTGCTTCGAGCGAGTGCATTTTGAGATTTAGACTTCTAGCATTGAGCAGCATGACCCTCAGATTGCATTTGTTTGTAGCTGTTACAGTGGTAATTTGATCTTTGGAACATTGCCTAAAAAATGGCACTATAGGAATGTTAAGAGCCTTGGCCAGTATCCAGAAGCCCAGGGGTGACAGATGCAGGCCATCTCTGGCAAAGCATTGAGGTCTGTCTATTATGTCATCCCAGGCAGACAGATACTGTATCCCCTTAGAATGACACGAGAAACTTGAAATCAGTCATTTTCTGCTTGTACTGTAGTATCATTCTGGGTGATGGTAGGATGCTGCTCAGGGCTAGGGTCATACCAACCTAGGCTACATAATCTGAGAGCTCTTCCATGTCTCTTTTCATGTAGTCCAAGGAGGTACTTCTCAGGTCATTCACACCCACATATACAATGACAGAGTCATATTTGTACCTATTGTTGAGGGACCTGAGTGCGTGCGTTATGTGGCAGAGTCTGGCACCCAACAGGCAGCTAACTGTTACTTTCTCCTTATTAAGCATAGTGAGTGGGACATCCATGTGTCTCACTATCGAGTCACCTACAACTAGTGTGTTGGGCATGCTGTTTTGCCTTAGGGGCTTTGGTTGAGTGGCACACTGTTTAGGAGAGTTATGTGTCTCGTGATTAGTGTTGTGGTGGTCGAGTGCATTTCTCCCTTGGAGGTCTCTGCTGTTTGGGTAGACTTTTATTGGGAGCCTCTGCAAAGGTGGGTGTGTGGTTTGTGTTTTTATGTGAAGGCAGTGCTGGTGTGTGTTTTGGAGGGCTATGTGTTCCATGTGGTGTGGTGCAAGTGTTGACCTCCTCTTGACCAACTATTCCGGTCTTGGCTGGAGAGTGCGTGGCTTCCAATTTGGATATATAAGTGCATCTCTCGCAAGTCTGAGTGTTGCGATGTAAGAGGAATTGAAGTTTTTTACCATGACTTCTCCTTTGGGGAGTTCTGATGCTATTGCTACTTCAAAAATTACTGATTTATAGTCGGATTTGACCAGTGCAGGCCCTACACTTTAGGCATTGCATCAGTCACTCATATTGGTGATGACCATGTCTAGAATATTAGAGCCCCTTGTGGGGTGGTGCACTATTTTTTCCATGGCATTTGAGTTAACAAAGTCCAGGAACTTTTGTGCAAGTGAGTTTGGGCTCATATGAGTTTCTCAATTAATGGAGGGATTGGTATTAAGTTATACTTTAATTGTCCTAGGTAGGTCTAAATAAGCTGTATAAACTTCTTGGTTCATGGAAGAGGACCTGTAACTGGCAATGGCATAAAGGGGGGGGGGTCTTACCCATAGTAATATGGGCTTGGAGTAATTCCATAGAATTATGTAGTCCAACCAGTCTACAGGCGTAATTATCTTTAATGAAGATAGATACTCCACCTCCTTTGGTTCTCACACCTTCAGTTCGTGGTCTGCAAGTATGAAAGGCATTGTAGCCATAAAGGCTATAAGATAGACATAAAACAACCCTAAAAATTCTGGTTCTGCATATCCTCTTTCTTCAGCCCAGGTATAAAAAAGAATCCCAGCCCATATGCAGACATTCCCCTTCTTCAAACAGCTACCTGTTTCAATACATACTTGATAAAACACATAGCAATTTAACCTCAGACTCAACAAACACACCCCTTTCCACACAGCCAACTTCTTCTACCTTAGACCCTCGCATATTTCCTTCACAAAACCCACCTATCTGCAACCTCTCCAATACATTACAGACAACTCCACCCAATTTACCTTTCAACCGGGTTTCTATAACTCTCATAAAGGAGCTTTTACATAAACTAAAACCTTGTTCCTCCTCAACCGACAACCTTCTCCCGGAATACCTAAATCTAGCTGCAGATGCAATAGCATACCCAATCAGCATTCTTATTAATAGATTAGTAACAGAATCATGTCTCCCTAACTTGTGGAAAATAGCATACATTACCCCCTTATGTAAAGGAGGTAATTTTCCATTATCTCTTACAAAATAAGCTAATCACCAATACACAACATGGATTTCAGCCAGATCACAGCACCTCTACTGCATTACTATCATTTACACATACTGTCAATAAAGTTCACAACTCTAATAAACTTTTATCTGCAGTATTTCAAGATCTATGAAAAGCCTTTAAAATGGTCTCTCACAGTAAACTCTCAATCAGCTTTCCAAACTGGGCCTAGCATTTCCATCTGTTCAATGATTCTCTAGTCACCTTGCCAACAGACAACAAGATGTAAAATGGCAAGGATCCTTCTCCACATACCTTACTACTTCCACAGAAGTTCCACAAGGATCTATCCTTGGCCCTCTGTTGTTCAATATTTTTATCAATAAGCTACATTCATCTTCTTGTGAAGGCACCTTGATTCAATATGTAGATGACTCTACCATTATCTGCTCTTCAAACACCTTAACTCACCTACAAGAAACCACTCAACACGCTGTCATCTCCATTGAAACCTGGCTTACAATGGCATAACTTCTACTCAATCCCCCCAAAAACCAAACTCCTCCTCTTTACCCCCCAAAAACTCACACCAGTAACAAGCCAACTTTCAAAAGCATCTCAGCAAATAGGACTGAAATTGAGTTTGTCTACCATACCAAACTATTAGGAGCCATAATAGATGATAATCTCAAATTTGACCTCCACATCCAAAGCAGTATCAAGAAAACCCATCAAAAACTAGGCATGTTATACAGAAACAATAATTTTCTAAACACATCCACAAACATTACTCTAGCCAAAACCTACCTTCCAATCTCTCTCCTCTATGGAGCACAAATTCTAACTAATTTACATTCCTCCATAAAAAGCAGACTTGAAAGCTGCTACAACAAAATGGCCAAGTTTGCTACTAATTCATCCCCCTTTACCCAGCACTGTAAAGCTCTGTATACCCTTAGCTAACTGGAACTTCCCTTCTGCCACTCCTGCATTAAACTTATAATAGTACATAAAATCATACACAGACTATTAGCCTACCCAGCTCTTACCCCTTTAATCAACAAACATTTTCCAAAAATGGATTGGAAGACAAACAACTTCTCACCATAAATATGCCAAATAAATCCCCTGGACAAAGCCTACACTTGTACTATGTAGCATAAAAAAATGGAATTCCTTACCTCTAATCACCAGAATTATTTCTTATATCTACCCACCTTTAAATGCTCCCTAATAGAATACCTTACAAAATCTTGGAATTGCCTGAACCTTCTCACTGTGCTTCACTTATCCCCTTCACCCTAGATCACTTCACAATCCTCTCCATCCTCCTACTCCACTCCATTTTGTTTTCCCCACTACCTTCCTTTATTTAATTCATCTCTGCGGCCCTTTCCTCTACCTCTTTCCTCCCTACTCACCTTAGCTACCTGGAGCCATCCTACCCTGCATTCTTCTTATAATCTCATTCTTTCCATCCTTCTTGCTTCCTTCTTTTTTCTATAACCATAATATGAATACCTCTCTCATACTAAGACATCACTCACGTTTGCCTCAGTGTCTCTAATCATGTAATCTCTAATATCTCATTAAATATCTTATTAGAATTGTCTCAGGTCTCATTTACACATACTAATCTAGGCAACAAATAATATGACTAGTGAAGTTTTCCTCACATCTCATCTCTTGTTATTGTTTTTCATTGTAGTCTGTTATGAAACATATGTTCCATGTTTTCTCATTACACCATTTTTCATTCTTATGTCTTGTAGTGTAACATATTTTGTGATTTAACATATTTGTACTTGCTGTTTTGTAATGTAACATGATACTTCAAGATTGAAAATATCTGTACTTAATTTTTGAAATATTGTGATTGCGGAGCTTTTCGCCCCAAGTCTCCACTAAAAATGGGCAGTCTCTGGCCCAGTTGGACATTCTCGGTGAACAAATGTCAAATAAATAGATAAATAAATTAATATAACACATCCTTGTCCCAGACCTGTATTGTCATTGAGAGGGCCTTTGGCCTCCTGAAGAACCATTTAAGGTGCCTGGATGAGTGTGACATGCTTTTCAGTATGACCCAGCTACTATGTACAGGATGTTAATTGCATGTTGCATTCTGCATAACATAATTATGGGCTGATCTAGCAGTGAAGTGACCCCTGCTGTCACTGTAGCTCCCAATTTCAGTCCCACTTTGACTAATGATGACCAGCCAGCAGCAGCACTAGTAAGGGAACCCATGTGGCAAGCTCATACATGTCATATGGCTGTGCAGATAAAGAGGCATTATCTAGTCCAGAACAATGGACAATGACATTCAGGTTAGTGTTTTATTTCTTGTAAAGAACACATAGAGTATAACTGATTCATGCAGTAATATCTGCAGGCTATGCTGTGTGGTCAGTGGTCTGCTGTCACTGTTCATCTGACATTCTCTTTCTCATCTGAAATTATTGTTTTCTATTACCTAGTTGAATAATACTTATGTTGTTGACATGCCTGAGTACTCACTGATTCCTATTCAGTGATATCAAAAGGCATCAAATAGGAAATAATTCACATATTTGTCTGCTTTAATGAATAACTTCTGCTTTAATGATTACATAAATATACAAAAGTAAGGGATACTGACAACAGTGAAATACTTTATGAGGTAATGTATTGTAAATGTATATAATGCTTTCATTTATATATGTCATCTCTTCTTACTTTATTCCATTGTACTGCACATCAGATTAATTTTATAGCATCATCCGCAATAAATTCTGACTTCAGAAATTGTCATTGTTTTTATGTAGTGGGAAGAGTGTAGTGGCAGCAATATACATTTACATGGCAGGATGCTCATTTTAATGTGTCATGTGATTATTATCTATTTCATCTGAAAATGTTTGTGCATTACTATTTTTGATGTTTTAGGTGACCTGTAGGAATGATAATCCATGTAGCACTGTTTTCTGTCAAATGTTCATTAATGGTGTATCTACTAGATTTACAGGGATGAAATGCATACATATGCAACCTCCTTCCCTCCACCCCCATTTCAACTAAACAATGCTGCATCAGTGAATCTAATTCACAGCAGTTTAAGATGCAACTGATTTGGGAAGATGGGCTACCATGAGAACTTTAAGGTGAGTTAGTCCGAGGTCATGAGAGGTCATGACCTACTTCATGCAGGTGATCGTGCTGCCACTGACCTGACATTGCTGAGTGACTATGATCGTGACCTCAAATGTGAGGTTCTGCTAGGTGTACATGACCATTGACGTGGCCTGTGTGAAATATGTTGTGATTGTTCAGTTTAACTACTGACATTACTGTTTTGAGAAGCAATGGCAGTATCTTGTGATCTCCCCCACATGTCTTGATGGTACCCTGTCCTCTGCCCCTTGAAAGACTGAATCCAGCTTGATGGTAGTATGACCTAACTAGTGTACAGACAGAGGCAGCCACTGATGCTTTGTGTGTCACCATACTATGCAACAACATGAACATGGCACTATTCCTGCTCTCTGCCATTTCAAAGCAGTGCAGGAATTCATCGCACATACCCTGAAGAACTCTGACCATTTACAGCTGACTCTTTGTGGCAGTGTTCTGAGTTCTGACAATGTCACAGCACATTTCCTGTTGGCCAGCCAGTGCTATACGTATTTTCTGGGGTCACTGTAAAAATTCCTGCACTATATCTGAAGAGCAGGTCATTAAAGCCTTGTCCAAGGCAAAAAATACAGCCTCTGTGGGACCTGACAGCATCTCATGCTGTCTTATAAACAGGCTGAAACATAAACTAGCATCACCATGAAGTACCCTTTTCAATCACAGCCTACCCACAGGCTTTGTTCCTGCAGAATGGAAACCAGTAACAGTTATTCCCCTCCACAAAGGTTGCCTAGCAACAGTCCTTGGGAATTACAGACCCATAAGCCTGACCAGCCTCATCTGTGAGGCCTTGGAAAGTATAATTATGGATCTCATAAATAAAGACATAGGTGAGCTCCAAACGCTGGATCCTACCCAATTTAGCTTTAAGGGTATGCTGGTAGATTTCTTTGAAAATGTGAGCTGGGCCAATGACAAGGGCAAATCTGTGCACACAGCATACCTCGACTTGAGAAAGGCTTTTGACACAATCCCGCACTCAGGCATTACCAATAAACTTAGCAAACTGAATATAAACCCCTTCGTTGTAAGATGGGTTACCAACCGGCTCACAAACCAGACACACACTATCAAAGTCGGTGACTCCACATCAACCAGTAAACCTGTTACCAGCAGGTTGCCACAGGGATCAGTGCTGTGCCCCCTACTATTTGGTATGTCCTTCTCAGAAGTTCAGGTCAAAACTAAGGGGTTGTGGCTGACCAAGTTTGCAGATGACTCCAAACTGGGTGCAATTACTGAATCCCCAAACAATGTTAGTATAATCCAGGAGTGTCTTCCAATGACTGGTGTCTTAGTCATGGTCTCAAACTGAATACAAAAATATGCAGCATCATTCTCTTTGGCACAAACAATGTCCCTTCACACTATCAAATCAAAAACAATACCCTAAGTTCCCACAAAGTGGTAAGGGACCTGGGTTCACAAGGTGACTGCAATCTTAACTTCAACCACCATGTATCTACTGTAGTAAGGAAGGCTTTCTACATAGCACACTTGATTAGTAAAGGCATCACATTGAGAGCAAAAGAGGTTATAAACTTTCTATACTTGGCACTAATCCAGCCTATAATTGAGTATAACTCCCTGTTTGGCAGATATTGTACAAAGCACATGCAGTAATTGGAGAGACCTCCGAGGTTTCTAACAAAGAAGATCAAGGAACTCCAGTACGTGCTTTACACAGACCAACTAAAGTCCCTATCATTATACTCTGTATCATATAGACTTCTTAGGAGAGACTTATGCCTGGCCTATATAGCAATCTCAGACCCAAACCTAATGAACTTGCTGCATATTCATAAATCGAATGGATCTAGGGCTACCCATTTCAGTGACCTAAATGTGGCTGCATCTTAAATAGGACAAGCTTTAGGGACAGATTTGCCTCCCAGTGATTACTGTGTCTTTGGAACAGGCTACCAATTCATGTGAAACAGAGCACCTCTATGACACTCTTCAAGAGGAACCTGGACGAGTGGATGGGGCACCTAAATTCGTACTGGGGATAGCACACACAACCTTCCTGGACATGGGCAGCCATTACTAAATGCAATTGTGGGTATTAACTAACATTTGTATGGTATTACATTGGGATGAAATGGCTAGGCTTGAAATGACCTCTGGGTCGATAGCCTAGTAATCTCCTATGATCCTATGGTTCCCCTCTGTAAAGGTGTCACTGTGGACACTGTGACCTCTGAATGCCTGCCCTCATCCTCAGTGTTGTTCTGGGTTTGGATATGCTGGTGTACATCTGCAGGGGTGCTCCTCCAGTACAACTGTGAATGCCATGTCAAGTTGTGCTTCACTTGGGAGTGCACTGTCACTTTCTGCAGATTACTAACATGTGTGGTGAAAGAACTTGCCATTAAACATGGGGACTGCCTTCCACTTTCCTCAGGCTGCCTCATAAATATAATTAAGTTAGCAGCAGCAGCAGCAACACCCATTCTGCTGCTGACTTCTTCCATATTTATTTGTACAGCTGAACTGTTTGTTTCTGGAGAAGATCAAGGTGTGCTTCAGAAATATGACCAGCTGGCTGAGTGGGTAGACTAGGCTGTGGCAAGAAGGCCAGAGTTGTATAGTAAGTAAAATATGTGATTATACTTAAAAAAGGATTAACATGTTTGCATAAATACAGGTATTTGTAAAGGCAGATCTGTGTACCTGAAAATATTACTTGTACTGCTGCTATTATGAAATGCATAGGAAATCATGAGCATATTGATAAACATTCATGCATCTTTTGAACAAAGAAGAATATTAATAATATGTTAGATTATAATTATAAATAGAAATGTCACATATGCATATTAAAATAATAATCTGTATATGGAACTTTAAATCATGGACTAGGTTATAGGTAGAAAAATGGAGAGGCTGGTGGAATCTTCGGGTTAGTATAACAAGTGTCCAAGAGAATATTTTTGTCTCACTAGTTCATAATATGTATAAGAAGCATACAGCAGAAAAATGAAATCATTATACTAATATAAAAATAAAAGTGAAAGAAGCACTGTTTTTCCAACTATTTTCTGTATTACTCATAAGGAAAATATTGTTACAGCTTTACAAATGAAAGAAATGTAACTGAAGACTGTACAGATCAAGCTAATGTTTTTCATCCTGATTTTTAACCTGATTACCTGTGATAATTACAGACTATTTGTAGTATTGTATTCAATGTATAGCAAGTACAGAAACTGAGATAAACACACAATTACCCCTTCAAGGAGCCACAGGCAGTTGCCATTTGAATTCATCACGCATGTGACTAAGCACCATACCTCTCAACCTCTTAGAGCAAGAAATATGGACAAAGCCATAAATAATGGGGGGAGGGGAGAAAGGCGCAAAAATAAGGATTTTTATTAAGTATTGCTACTACAGACTTAGAAAGTTGACAGAATAACAGTTTTTGCATTAGTATGAATTTTCTGAAGGCTATGAAGTCCAAAACTCAAATATCTGCCATTATTTTCTGACTTAAATCTTTAATGAATTGTTAATGATTTGGTAGAAAACCACAGTTTTATGAAAAATGGACCAAAACTATGAGGTAAAAATCTGGACATTCTGTGAAAATCTATAAAGTTGAGAGGTATGATAAGCACTACTCGTACAATTCTGCACAGGTGCATAAACACATCCCAAATCACTACCCCTGTTGTATGCATAAGCACTTCCCGTACACAAATTTTACTTGAATAAAGGTTTTAATGCAGTATTTCTATAGTGTATGAAATGGAAACAATATTATGTAGATTTGTTGTACTTTTCCTGTTTTGTCCCTCCCCACCCTTTTTTTCTTTGTTTTTTCTTATTTTGCATATACATTCCTTTTTTTATTGTTTCTCTTCCATTTATTTATTTTTTTACAGGTTTAAATCCCTCGGGAGCAGACTCAGCACGTAACTTTCAGGGTAGGGACAGATCTCCCTCTGCTCATCTGAGGACCTCTTTGCAGGGTCAGAGTGGAGGTTCCAGTCCTGCAGGCACTCCTGCATATGGCAATCTGTCAACCTTCACAGTAAGAGGGCTTTCGAGTTTGGTAGAGGACATACTGGTAAAGATACTGGACAGGAGAATTCATCCAGTCAAAGCCTCTCTTCAGCATGTAGAAGACATGTTTCCCAAGCTGGTGTTAACCACTGCATCAGCACAGGCCTCTGTCCCCTCAGCATCGGAGTTCTCCACTGCAACACCATCTTGCAGTGGACGTTTGAGACTCCGTGAACTGGGAATCGAACTGGCACTTCCTCAGCCCTTCTTCCCTTACCCTTTCTCCTTCACCATCTTCCCTATTTTCCACTCAAACTACCATCTCATGAAAAAATTGAAAAAATGGGGGGCTACACCCCAACAAAAACACAGTGCCCATCCTCTCCAACTTCCTTTAGCACAAGCCCTCTTGATGTTTCCACTTTTGCGTTCCTCTCTTTGTTTTGTCTCCTATTTTTCAATCTGTCCTATATTCTTTAATTAAATCATCAGGGTGTCCACAAAAGGATACCCTTATATAAAAAAGTATATCCCTTTTCTTTAAATCCTTCTTAAAACTCATTCCCTCCAGTACAGCTCTTTTGAGTGTGTACCTTTAACTCCCAGTGGGTGTGGCGTGAGCCTTTAAAAAATGAAGTTATCACCTTACAGTTCAAACAAATATTCATATATCTGCAGCCATAACTGTTACTAGAAAACTGTAAATGGCAAACTATTCAAGATAAATTAATTTTTACATTAGCGGCATTCATTCAGTTTGATGCTTTTAAGTGGATTTTATAAGCCAAAATAAAGCCAGTGAATATTAATTTTGTTATGTTGTATAAACAGATTATGATATCTCAGTAATCTTTCAAGCAAGACACACTGCCAGCAGGATTTTCTTCCTATAGCTTTAAGCTTTCATATAAGGTTATGCAGTTATGTCTGTGTTATCTGAATGTTGAGATAGTTAGAGTAAATATGAAAATTATTACAATGTAAATAAACAGTATACAAATAATACTCAATATCTCTTTAGCTGCATGAGACAGAGGTCAAATATAAATATAGTTATCTTTGCCATAATGTATGCTACAAGATACAATATTCTAATAGCTTGTATGTAGCATGGTTTTGGAATTATTAATGCAAATATAAACAAATAATAGTTAATGCCTAGAGGCACAGTAGGAGGTAACTGCAGAAACGCAAGAAGGTGCACTCAGCTGTAATGAGTTAAGTGCCGCGTAGTTTGCAGCTTCCTAAAATGCTTTGAGCATGACTGGACTCAGTGTCACTTGCCCGTGGTATGCAAAAACAACAACACTCACAATTTTTGAAAAACTGTTAACCTGTTTCACTATCTTCCCTTATTAGTGTTTCGCGTCTTCTTTTTTCAAAAATATTCAGTGCCCAAGAGAGCAAAGCTCAAACCAAATACAAAAGGATAGTCGGGTTCCTAGCGCCTGACTATCTTCTTCTGTTTTCCCCCTTTGCTGTCATAATTCTCTTGTCTCTGCTTCATCCCATGTGCCTTCACTTTTGTGTTCTAGTTCACTATCATTTGCTGAAGTTCCTGCTCAGAGTTTGCTTCTTGTGCCATACCGTCTGCATACAGCAACTTTATTGATCTTTCCTCTCCAACCTGTTTGTTAATATAGTCCATCACCAATGTGAACGGCAAAGGGCTCATATCTGAAGCCTGATACATACCCACTTCCACTGAGAACCTCTCTGTAAGTCTGAGTACTGTTCATACCTGCGCTATTATGACCTTGTACATAGTCTGCACTAATTCTACCAATGACTCCAAGACTTCTAACTCTCAACAGGCTGCCCAAATTGGCTTTCTTGAGACTTTGTCATAAGCTTTCTCCAAGTCTAGGAATGCCCAGCTGGAAACAAAACTGTTGTTACAGATGTAACTGTCTGTGTTTCAGTGGTGCAACAGGTAGTACAGTTGCCTAAGGTGTAGGCAGTCTGGGTTCATTTCACACACCAGGTAGATTGATTGCTCCCATGGCACTGCAGCATTAGGGGTGGTGCTGCACTCCTAAGAGTGACATCCTTCAGAAAGACCCCCATCTGCTTGAGTTGGTGATAATTCAGGTGGATGTGAAAGATCCCATGGCACCTATTGAAAAGTGTAAGGGAATTTCACCAATGCCCTAGCCAAATTTCCCTTAATAGTATAAATACCACTGGGGTGTCCTAAAAAGAGGCTATTAGCCTAGTGGGACTAACTCAGTCAACAAAGGGTAAATAAAGTATGATGAAGTCCTATTTGTATTGTCAGCAAACAAAAGCAATCGACTATAAGTTTTTAAAGTTCAGTACTAACAAGTGGTTGTTCATCTGCTTTGGAGTATTATGGCTGCAACAGCAATTTTGTATTTATAGTTTGGTTACGAGTTTGTTGATTCCTGCACCGTTTTTGGAAAATGCCCATTTGGACTTTTTTCTCAACTTCAGCTTCTTTTCTACTATCTTTCTTACTGCTAATGTTGGGTCATTTGTCCTGCACCCTCATCTGAATCTGAACTACTCCTCTCCCATCTTACTATTACTCTGCATATTCATTTATCAGTCACCCTCTCCAGTGCTTTCATGCAATCTGGCAGGAGTCTGATTTCTCTGTGATGCAACAGTTGTGAGTATCCCATTTGTTCTTATTTACTGACATTAAAGTGTTTTTTCCCCATTCTCCTGGGATATGTCTTTCTTACCATACTGATATAAAAACCTTCAGGAGCCATTTTTCCACTTATTTGAAAAACATTTTGATCATATGTGCAGTGATTTCATCTGAGCCTGTCGCCTTCCCTGAATCTTCCCAATTCATGTAGAGGGGGTTCTTCTTCCTCTCTCACTGCAGACTGTACTAGGGAAAGTAGAGTTTCTTTGGGGTTTTCTTCACTCAAACCTGCTGGAAGTAATTCCTTCCACCTGCCTCTGATGTCAGTGGTCTTGTGAGCAGATTGCTACTGGCATCCCTTCTGAATGGTGTCTGATGATTATTTTCTCTCTTTTTTTTCATTTTAACCTTGCAAGCTGAAAGAGTTTCTTTGTGCCATCTGCTGAATCGGTTTCCAGAAGCTGTAGATTGTTTCTGATGCCATGCCCTTTGCTACTGCCTCTTTGTTAGCTGGCCAGCAGCCCTACTTAGCCTGGTCCATCTTTTCTATCTCCCACTTCTTTCTGCACTCTTTTTCCTTTTGATAACTTCTTGGACTTCTGCTTTTCACCACCAGCTGTCCTTATGTTCCTTTTTCCACACCTGGCTCAGACATATGTCTGTTTATAGTCGCACATGCTGTTTTGAAAAGCTGCCATTCTTCTTTGACTCCCATATTTCCTCCTCTTTTTGAGGTACTAGGCATCGGAGTATTTCCTTGAACTCTTGTGCTTTCCATTCTGGTCATCTTTGAGGTTCAGCCTAGTGTGCATTGACTTTAGAGTCTTTTCTGACCACATCTTGCAGCTGATTGTGCCAAGAGCAGTTTATGCTGTGGGACGACTGATTTACCGAGGATGGCTTTCCAATCAATGATTCTACTCCAGGGCCATTTCATTATTTGAAGGAAGTCTACTTCAGTTGCATGCTAACTGTTACTGGAATTTAAGTCTAAATTATTGGTAAACGAGATAAGCGAGGAATAAGGATAAAACATATCAGAATATGCCCATACATGTGTTATTATAATATTCTTTTCCTTTAATTTTCAAATTAAGATTTTGCAAAATTGTTGATGGTGAGACATAAGTGAAAAGCATGAGTTGTATACATAAATCTGTCATACAACAATAAGAGTTCCAAAAACTATTTTTAAAATTTTTTCCTCAGAAGAACAAACATAAAACACTGTTATGAGACAGGAAGACTTGAAACTATAGTCTCAGGGTACCTGTTCTATTACAGAAAATTAGTCACTATATAACTTTAATTGATCTTAGACAATGCTTGGATTTTCCCTTGCACTATTATATAGGTTCATAGGTGTGTACTAGGCTAATGGCCCTGGGGCCTTTACAAGCCTAGCCCATAGATGTGCCCTGGCATTGTGCCGCCCATCGTTACTTCCCAGTGCCTCCATCAAATACAGCCACTGGAGTGATCCCTGGGGTGAACTTTCTATTTCCCATCCACTCATCAAGATTTCCCTTGAAGAGGGCAAGTGAGGTGCTCTGCTTGACATGTATGGGAAGTCTGTTCTAGAGCATGGGCAGTCTCTGGGTTATGAACCTGTCCCTCCAGCATCTTCTGTTGATTGTGGTAATGAGGTTGAGGTCTCTGGAGCATGTGGTGTGGAGGGACTGGGATTTCTTTAGATGTAGCATTTCTAACAGAGCTGGGTCAGACATGGCTTTGTAAGTCAAGCAGAGATTGCCTCTTAGTAGACTATGTGAGACAGAGAATAGCTGGAGTTTTTTTTAGTCTGTCCATGTAGGATGTGTTTAAGGCCTAGGATGCACTTCGTGAGGTACTTTTGTGGCCTCTTCAGCTGTTGCAGGTGTCTAGTGTGGTACATGCCAAATGGGGCATTACACTCTATGACTGGTCTAATGAGGGAAGAGTAGAGAGAATTGATGACCTCTTTCTTCCTGGATGCAAAACCCTTGGTAATGAGATGTGCCACACAGAAGGACTTTCTGATCACAGTGGCAATGCGGTGGTTGAAGGAGAGGTTGCTGTCAACCTGTGCCCCCAGATCTCTTATAACACCTGCAGTGTTCAGTGGCCTCCCATCAATGTGGTAATTAGTGGGAAGTGAGTTTTTACCAAAGGAGATGACGATGCATTTTTTGGCATTAAGCTTAAGGCCATGGTTTCGACACCAGTCATCAGTCTCAGTGAGGTCTGTCTGTAGGATGTCTGCTGTTCTTAAATAAATGGTACACTCTGCTTTCAAAGTGTGCTCAAAAGAAGAATATTTGCAAAATAATTAAAATGTACCAGTTCATAAACCAACACCTATAAATGTCCATAAAGAAGTGTAGTAACATTTCTTTTATTTATTTTTTTTTAGTTTTTTCTTCTTGTTAATGAGGTCAAATTATCATAAACAAAGCTGCAAAATTTATAGCTTCATATCTTCCTATATGGAGCAGGTTTATTTTGAAGAATGACAGTCTAAAAAATATATTTTAATTATTTTTGAGCAGAAGTCCATCACATGGCTGTCAAACAGTGAAATTTCACTGCATTACATTTTCTATAACTGTCCCATATTTTACAATATCGGGTGTTATAATCATCTGTAATCAGATTCCAAACTCAAAAGCATACTATTCAAACTACAATATGTAACAACTCAAAATCACAAATGTCTGTGAAGCAAGACTGAGCCTTCTGAAACCTGTTTTGGGACATGTCTGCTTCAGGCCAAACCTCTTTATCTGCCTCTATTACTGTTATAAAATCTTCTTTAAATAATTTTGACAAGTACAAATTCTAACTTATGCAGACATAGTTTTTACATAATCCATAGATGCCACCTTTAAGAATAGGAGTGACACCATCTGATTCCAGTCCCTGTCCAAATGCATCTGACAATATGGTGATGTGATCAGAATAGGCCAAATACACCTATGTGACCATGTCTCTTGAAGAACTAATCATATTTCTTCTTTAAATGTACCTACTGAATATGCTGACAGAAACTGCTGTGTTTGAAATGATGGTTTATTTGTCTTTACATTTTCTTGTATTTTGCATATTGTAATATATTTCGCATTTCAAAATGTTTTCCATCGTATAATCAAATGTTTTCTTAAGAAAGGAACCAACGCTGTGTCTCTTGGTGAGTCAGAACAATTAGAATAGGTCAGCAAAGGTAAATCACCTGTGAACTGGGGAAGAAATTAAGAAAAAGGCTTGTATTTAAAGGGGAAAATAAATCATTCAAGGCTGTACCAAATACGTTCACTCACACTCTGCCATAAATTCCTAAGTGAAGAGATTTTTCTGCATCCGCCATCCACGTTTTCAATGTGCTTTGAAAAGACAATGTCTTTCTATCTACCTGTCCCTTATGTAAATTTGACCACAAAATTCCCTACCTCTTGTCTTTCATTGGCTGTTATCAGTAAACTGCCTTCTCAGAACAGGTCATCACTGCCCTCTCAAAGGCAAAAAATATAGCCTCCATGGGACACGATAACATCCCAGGCTGTATCCTACATGAACTCAGGCATGAACTTGTAGCACCATTAGGCACCCTATTCAACCAAAGCCTGAGTACCGGCTTTGTCCCAGCCGAGTGGAGGACAGCCACTGTCATCCCTTTATACAAAGGTGGAGCATCCACTGATCCAGGAAATTATAGACACCTCAGCCTAACTAGCCTGATCTGCAAGGCCATGGAATGGATTATCATGGACCTCATTAACAGTGACATTGGCAACCTCCAAACACTTAACCCCACACGGTTTGACTTTGTCAAGGGGAGGTCATGTCTGTTAAATCTGGTCGACTTCTTTGAGACAGCCACCAAAGACATGGATGAGGAGAACATGGTGCACACTGCCTACCTTGACCTGGCCAATGCCTTTGACACTATTCCCTACTCGGGAATAGTAGATAAACTCTCTCAGCTAGGCATCAATCGATATGTTACTAGATGGGTAGCAAATTGGCTCACTGATAGAACCCACCTAATCAAAATAAGGAAAGCCACCTCAAGCAGTAGACCCATAATGAGTGGCATACCCCAGGGATCAGTCTTGGGGCCTCTGTTATTTGGGATATACTTCTCTGAGGTGCAGGTCAAAACCAGTGGGGTATGGCTGACCAAGTTTGCAAATGACTGCAAGCTGGATGCAGTCATCAATTCTCCACGTGATGTGTATGTCCTCGAAGAGGTTCTCACCCAAACAAATGACTGGTGCCAGAAACATGGCTTCAAGTTGAATGCCAAAAAATGCATCATCATCCCCTTTGGGAAGAGTGATGTCCCCACCTATTATCACATTAATAACAATGTCCTAAGTACACAATCAGTAGTGAGGGATGCAGGCACCCAGGTTGATAGCAACCTGACTTTTGACCACCATGTTGCTTCAGTTGTACGGAAAGCTTTTTACATGGCCCACCTCATAAGTAAGTGTATCTCATCCAGGGTCAAAGAGGTCATAAAATCTCTGTATTCTTCCCTTATAAAGCTGATTATTGAGTACAACGCCCTCTTCGGCATGTACCTCACAAAGCACATGCAGCAGCTGGAGAGACCACAGAGGTTCCTCACCAGGAGACTCCAGGGCCTCAAACACCGACCCTACACAGATAGGCTAAAAGCCCTGCTCCTCTACTCAGTTTCATACAGACTCCTCAGAGGTGACTTCTGTCTGGCATACAAAGCAATCTCAGACCCCGCCTTGATTGGATTTCTGCATATCCGCAAGTCAAGCTCCACTCAAGCAATCCGTACATGTGACCTCAACCTGGTCTGTGATATCAATAAGACTTGTTGGCAGGACAGATTTGTGTCCCAGAGACTCCCCCATTTGTGGAATAGACTCCCTCTCCACATCAAGCAGAGTACCTCATTATGCTTTTTTTAAGCGCAACCTGGATAACTGGAGGGGAAACAGAAAATACACCCCTGGGATTCCACCTGTGTCACTACTGGACAGGGGCTCTGGGAGCTGACTTGCCTAAACATGGGCTAAATTATAGGTTAGGCTTATAAGGGCATCAGTGCCAATAGCCTAGTAACCTCCTATGAACACAGAAGTATAATTTTAAGAAATCACTTCCCTTAAGCTACTTAAATTAGTTAGCTGCCCCATTGTATTTCACAGACCCAGAATACTGAGTGCCCACTCACAATCAAATCTATGTTATTCTTTTAATCTTTTTGATCTAGAATTTCCTGCACTTTTTATTATATTATGTTTGGAAGCTTCTCCTAGTTTCATTCATGTGC
Source organism: Protopterus annectens (assembly GCF_019279795.1). Lineage (NCBI taxonomy): Eukaryota > Metazoa > Chordata > Ceratodontiformes > Protopteridae > Protopterus > Protopterus annectens. Next base: position 1,498,475,738 of record NC_056743.1, read on the forward strand.
ACATAGAGGTGAACAATAGAAGATCAAACAAGAAAGGCCCCCCTTCTTGTCTGCTAAAGCTTGTGTTACCCTTTTTTCTCACCTTTTTTGATTTGCATAGTGCTGCAATAACTAGCAATGTTAACCACTGGACTGGACTGCTATAATTGAAGCCAGGACCAGCCTAAATAACCTTTGATATACTTGTTTGTGCACCAATACTGCTTGCACTGCTTTTACTGCTAAACTGATGAGTTTTTGCTATAAGTAGCTTACTGGTTCCTTCTGGTGGCTGAAGAAGGTTTCCAGGCTAGTTGTGTGTGTCACTTGCTACAGAGGCTGAATTCATCTGTTTTGCTATTGGCCGGTTTGCTCTACTGAACATTCTGATGTTTTTTGTCTCTGTTATAAATGAGGAGATTTAGAATGAAGCTGTCCATCATGTAGCAGGGGAGATGACTGCAGTGTATAGAGGCAGGCATTTAGAGTCTTAATTTTCTCTGTACAACCTACTCCCTCATTTTTTATTGTACATTAAGTAGTCAGTAATTGTGCAAGAGGTTCTGGTTCACATTAGGTTGTGCATTGCTCTTCGTGTTTAGACTTAGAATGTTTGTTTTAGATAATCAGCATCTCCAGTAAAGTAACTTGAAACTCAGAGACACAACATCCCCTTCAGCCCACATTAGTATGCATCTAGCATGACGGATTTGCAGTTTCAGCCATCATGACATGTAGCCAGTCTGGTTGAAATAGGCATCCTAAGACAATGTAGCATTTGTCTCAAGTTTACTGACAATCACCTATTACTTAAGGCAGCATAACGCAATATGTGACAGATGCGGTCAAACAATGTTATTAGAGGCAAAGCTCTCTCACAAAGCCACAAAAAATAACAATCAGGTAACCAGTACTGCATAACACACAGCTCAGATCAAACACACAGACCTATATATGTGAAGGAAAAGTAACCTACCTAAATGCAGTCTCAGAAACAAGTACCCTCAGCAGCCTTGCAAACACATAGTACAGTCAGCATCCACCATGAAACATACATCTAAAAGTCACTCTGACTCAGTTCAAAAGCCATTAAGGCAAACTCCACTCAATCCAATACCTTTAGTCATAACTGACTTTACAGTGAGGCAAGTCAGTATAACACTCACAAGTCAGTGCAAAGAAAGTGTTATGATCAGTTGCTTATCAGGCATCAGGATTCACCATACCATGGAAGCATTCAGATCTGTGCACCACAAGAACATGTATGACACAGTCATAGTACTCATAAGTGTGAATGACGTGAGATGTATTTCCTGTAAAGGGAGACATGATGGAGATAACTAAATTCAAAAATACAAGACAGACATAAATATGTCCTCAATACACTGGGAAAAGAAAGTGGTTAACTGCTAAATAAGCAGGACCTACAGCTGTTTCAGGAAATATTGTCTGGAAAGGTAAACCCTGTAACTCTTTAGTATCATATAAGTCTATCCCTGGGATGCATTAACAGCCCTGGAATGGGGTGTATAGCCCATGCTAGAAAAGCCCTATACAGTATTTTGTGATTTGCAGACACATTAGCCACACTGAGAAAAGATGTAAATACCTGCTAATTTGTATATCTATGAATCACAGTTAAATATTGTGAGGTGCAGTGCAGATCAGCACTTCCCAAAGTAATTAACTGAAGTGGCCACATCGTGTAAGTAGTGGCACCCTCTCCCCTTCAGTCTCATGCACACACACACACACACACACACACACACACACACACACACACACACACACACACACATGTACAAATTAAAACATACTCATACACACACACACACACACACACACACACACACACATACAAATTAAAACATACTCATGCACACACATTCCTTACCTGTCCTTAAAATCAGAATGTCCACAAATTCTCCTTTTCCCCTGCATTGAAGATTACATAATCATCACCATTAACATCAACTCCCCGTTTTCCCATTTTCTACATAGGGTTGGGGTATCATGCCAACTGTGGTCATCTCACACTCCTACTTTCTTCAACACTCATGCCTAACTGTCTCTGGTCCTCTTACACAATCCATCCACCTCTTTGCTGGATGCCTCTTTTGTCTTGCCTTCTTCCTCTCTGTCATAAATCTGTTTCACCAAATTGTCTTCTGCTATTATACACATGCCTGAACCACTGTAATCTGGTCTCTGACTTTTCTGCAGTTGGAGTTAGTTTAGCTTCTGCTCTTATGTCCTCATTCTTTGTCTGTCCCACAGTGTGTATCTCACTCCCATCTCAGACACTTCATCTCCTTTACCTGTAGCTTTCTCAACTGCTCTGTTTTTAATGCCCAGGTTTCTGTACCACACTGTAGTACTGGTTGCACCACTGTTTTATACACCTTACTTTTCAGCTTCTTTGTCATTCTTCTGTCATGGACTACGCCTGACACTCTGTGCCATTTGGCTGCAGCCCCTCTGATTCTGGCTTTGACTTCCTTATTCAGACTTCCCTTCTCCTCAACCACCCCTCCCAGAGACTCAAAACGGTTAACTTGTTCCACTATTTTACTTTCTATCTCAATTCTTAGCTTCTTCTGATTCCGCCATCTGCTACAATTATAACTGTTTTACCTGTACTCAGTTTTGCATTCCATTCCTCTATCCTTTGCTAAAGTTCTTGCTCAAAGTCTGCCTGTAATGACACATCGTCTGCATACAGCAAATTTAATGATCTGTCCCCTACAACCTGTTCGCTAATGAAGTTCATTGCTAATATGAACAGCAGTGGTTTTATAACTGAACCCTGATGCACATCCACTCCCACTGGAAACTTCTTTGTTCATACTGGAGTCACTGGTTCCTTGTACATAGCTTACATTAATTCTACAAATGCTTCAGGGACTGTGAACTACCTTAGGACTGCACAAATCAGCTTTCTTGGGACCTTGTCATATGCTTTCTCCAACTCTAGGAATGCCAATTACACTCTTTCATCATCTCTTACTTCTTCTCAAACATCGGGTGAGTTGTGCTGCATCATGATCTGAATCTGAACTGCTCATGCCCCATCTTACTTTGTACTACTCTGCATATTTATTTATCCCTCTCCAGACCTTTCATGCAACGTGACAGAAGTTTAATATGTCTATACTGCCCATAGTTGTGAATACCCCATTTGTTCTTGTGCACTGGCACCAGAATGCTTATTATCCAGTTGTCTAGGATATGCTTTTTCTCCATACTGCTATGAGCACCCTCAGGAGTTATTTCTCTCCTATCTCATCCGCAATTTTTATCATATCTGCTGTGACCTCATCTCAGCCTGCTGTTTTCTTTGATTTCATTTTCCTTAGTGCTGTTCTTACTTCTTCTGTAGTGGCCTCCTCCTCTTCTCTCATCGTAGGCTGTGTCTGGGGCAGTACAGCCTCTGTGGGGTTTTCTTTATTCAGAAGCTGCTGAAAGTTCTCCTTTCATCTGCTTTTGATTTATTGTGGACTTGTGAGTAAGTTGTTGCTGGCATCCCTTATGAAGGGTGTCTGGCTGTCTTCTTTATCTTTCTTTCTTTGCCTTGCAACCTGATATAGTTTCTTTATGCCATCTACAGAGTCACTTTCCAAAAGCTTGTAGAGTGTCTCTGATGCCTTGTTCTTTGCTATTGCAACTCCTTTCTAAGCCTCTTTGTTATACAAACAATATTCCTAGCCTGGTCTGTCTTTTCTATCTCCTACTTTTTCCTGGACTTCTTTCTTTCAGTGACTCTCTGCACTTCTGCTTTCCACCACCACCTTTCCTTATGTACCTTATTTCCATACCTGGCTAAGTCGCATATCTGTTCTGTAGTCCTCACACATGCTGTTTTGAGGTGCTGGCATTCTTGTTCATCTCCACCTGTTTCCTGTTCTTCTTGACGTATTAGAGCATTGACTAATTCCTTGAACTCTTGTGGTTTCTCTCCTTTCAACTTGTATGTCTTTAGCCTGGTCTCTGTTTAACTTAGAGCCTTCTTTGATCACTGCTTACAGCTGATTATGGCATTCAGTGGTTTATGCTGTGGGCTGACTGTTTCACTGGAGATGACTTTGCAATTGCTGATTCTGCCACAGTGCCCTTTCCTTACTAGAAGGAAGTCTACCTGAGTTTTAGATTTAAAGAAAGGGGCTATGATGAAGTGAATCTTAAAGAAAGTCTGAATAAAGTATGGGACAGTAGCAATGGAAAATATAGTGGTACATATTATAAGAAGAAAAACATAAAGGAACATGAAAGGGATGTTTATTTTATTACTACGCACTCATTAATATCTGATGAAATTATTGATATTATTAAATCTAGTTGGAATATTTCTAAAAAAGAGGTAGATTGTTTACAAAATAAGAAATTGTCATTTTCTTTTAATAGGGGTAGAAATATTAAGGATTTTATAGTGCATAGTAGGTTTAACAGGCCTAAAGTAGAGATAGCAGATAGAATAAAAGAAAAAGGTACAGCAGTTTGTGGAAAGTGTACAATTTGTAGATATGTTACTGTACGTTTTGATAAAATTAATAATAAAAGTTTTGACACAAATGAATGTTTCTCATGTAAAAGTGAGAGAGTTATATATGCTATTAAATGCACTTGTAATAAATTTTATATAGGTGAAACCAAAAGACAATTTTCTTGTAGGATAAAGGAACACATAAGGGATGTGAGGAATAATAAAATAACTAGTCCTATAGCCACACATTTTAATGAAATACATAATGGTAGTTTGGATGGTTTTGAAACGACAATTCTGGAAAAAGTAGTTTGCAACAAATTTATGAATGATGAACAAGTGAAATATATATTAAGAAAAAAAGAAGCGTTTTTGATATTGAAATTTAATACTATGTCCCCCAGAGGACTTAATCAAGAATGCTTCTGGAGAAGTTTTTTGTAATTATGTAAATAGCTTCTGGTGAAGTTTTGAGTAACTATGTATATAGGTATGTGTTTTTTTTTTAAAAAAATATTTGGTTTGAAAAGTGTATATTTAGTGTAATTAATCAATTATGTCATTAACCAATTTATAAACTGCTATATATAGTTGAGTGAATTTTAAAAAAAGTGTACTCTGTTAAAGGCTGTTGGCCGAGGCGCTTGAGAATTTTATTTCATCTTGGTTTTACAAATAAATTCCTTCTGAGGAGCTGCTGGCTTGCAGTTTGTGGTTCTTCATCAAGTCTACCTGAGTTGCTTGTTGGCCACTGTTGTGTGTAATATTGTGACTGTATCTCTTTCTGAACTATGTGCTGGCTATTGTCAAGCCATTTGCCAGACAGAAGTCTAGAATGATCTCTCCTTTATTCCCATTTTCCCACTCATATGGACCTAGGAAGTCCTCATATCCTGTTTTTGTCTGTCCCGATTTGTGCATTCAAGTCACCTTCTATCAACACCAATTCATGTTGCCTGCTTTATCTAGTCGGTCCAGCAACTGCTGTCTGATGGAGCATGGGCTGTGATTATGATTACTGCCCTATCATTAGGTTGGAGTTAAATTGCCATGAGTCTGTCATTAATTATGATGACATCACTCACTGCCTTCTGAAGACTCTCCGTCACCACAATTCCAACAGCATAATTTCTAGCCTGTCCTCCTCCTGAGTAGTAGACTCTGGATCGCAAACCAAGTGGCCTTGCTGCACTGTCCCTCCATCTTATTTCCTGCACGCATAAGATATTCAGCTTTTAACCTCCTTCTTACCATCATGCCATCCACTTCCAAGCTGCACTCTGTTAGTGAACTTATAGTGAGTGTAGCAATTCTTTGTTTATGTTTGGCAAGTTCATTGGTTTTACATCCAGCTTTCACTCAGCACAGCTATCCCAGGTATCCCAAGCTGGCAGCTGGACAGCAGCACTCAGTAGCTTATTGACTCAGAGCTGCTGGGCTTTATGGTGGGCACATACTGGCCAATAGGGGCACATAAGTTTGAGATGGAAATAGCATATTTTTCAGAGGTGGGAGGAATCCCACAGAGACAAATAGAAAACATGCAACTAAAGACAGGCATTGGCCAGAAGTCAGGATTGAATCTTGTACCTTGAGCATGGCAGGCCATTATGCCAACTGGGATGACAAAATTAATGATTAGAGTTAGTTGTTTAATACCAGACACTTGAGTTTCACACCTTCTATAATTCATGTTTGGGAGAAAGCTGTTTATGAGTTAGAGAAGTAAGTATAATGTTCCCCGTACCTGCTCCTCTTATGGCATATCACAGGCAGTGCAGTATGCCTGAGTTCCTCAATAAAAAAAAATGACCCATTGACCTATTAGTTAGTGTAGTATGCTAATGCAGGAGTGCCTTGTTTTTAAAGGGAGCATGGTTTAAGTCCCTTTTCCTCTTATTTTTTAACTTCTTATGTCTATTATTAACTGTACTGTTTAAGTGCTGTTAAGGCACACATCTTTTAAAGTAATCACTAGTGTCTAGTGCCCCCCTGATCACCATGCTGTTTAAGTGCCACTGTGGCACAAGTCTTATAAAGTAATCCCTGATGGCTAATGTCACCCCTATCCCCATAGTACAGTTATCCCTTGTGGGTAGTAGTCCAATCATCCAATGTTAGACTCTTACTTGTTAGTGTAGGGATATGTAGAGGTATGACAGCCATCCCAACCCCCCACATAGAAATATGCTCACACTACCCCCTACCTACCCGATTATTCTCAGTCACTCATTCTTTCACCCATAAACACACATACACACACAGACACACACAGCCTACCTGACCTAACCCCTCAATACCTCCCTTCTGTTATCTCCCAGGCAAACACATACTCTCACATGCACACTCACATATGCAGCCCCTCACATACAGTAACACACACACCTCCTAGCCCTACCTTTCCCTACACTCCCCAGGACTTAACCCTACCACGATGGCTGAAGATGGCCATGTTCATTACTGGGATGTGGATGGAGAAGAAGCAGCTGTGCTAATCTACATGGCAGAGAGATTCTCTTGGTGCTTGGATGCCTTCCTGGAGGCAATTCCAAGGAAAAGAGTACATAGCTAATTAGCATATCTCTCTTCCCTGACCTGCCTCATTAGCAGAAGCACTGTGTTAGAGTTGTATCTGAACGTGAAAAGCTTACCATGATGTATAAACAATGTGTACACAGTGTGGTAACCTTTACAAATGTAGCTCTGTGTTTCTAGGTAATTTTGGCTCAGTAATGAGTGATGCATTTGGGTTCTAAGTTTGCTGTTCTGTTAGGTCATATGTTGTCAATATTAGATGTGATTATGAAGGATGACAGTGACAGCTGTCATGTATTGGTTCATAATGTGAGTGTTGCAGCTGTTGTTGGAAACATTCAGCACACTGTTGGCAGTTGGACTTGATGTTGTGGAGGCACACACAACTGAAATAGGACTTATCAACACATAATGTAGCACATACGTGTACCACTGCTGGTGCTGCATTATCATGATAGTTGAGGACATTGTGTGCATGCATTTGATGGTGTCAATAGCACAATGTTTAACCCATGTAAGAATTTTATAGCTTCATAAAGGTATTGGCAACACCATTGGTTTTGTTGTGAAAGTCTGTAATGGTCCTTAGCTGAGCAGTTTTCAGTGATGCAATGGTGCCTTACAACAGTAGCCATATAGTGTTAGATAAGTATGTTTCTGATGTAGTACCTGGCAATGCCTACATATGCATATGTGTGTGTGGTGAGAAGCATATGTCTCATAGATGTGTCATATGTCATCTTGTGGAGTGGGTAGAGTATTGTGCTGCCCACAGTAGGAGTCAGGACTCCTGGCAACTCAGCACAGTAAGTGACCCTCTTCTCATTAGTATTCATATCTGACTTTATCATTACCTGTTGCAGTAAACTTCAGTTAGACTCACCCCACTGTGTTCCCCCACTGCAAGGGTAACATGATCACTCCCACAAAGCAGGCTGAGATGTATACCACAAGAAGATGAGGAATCAAAGAGTTAGTAACCAGACAGTCTGGTACCATGGTCATTAATATCTGGGACAGCAACAACCCACCAGCCTTAGGGATTCTTTTTTGTCCTAGTTGACAGAGCAGATCACAAAACAAGTTACTTTCAGTATGAGTTCAGACTACAGAGTCTGTCCTTGAAACCAAAAACAATCTAGTCCAGAAAAGGAGAAAATTCTTTAGCTAGGCAGTAGAAATACAGTAGTATGCATAAAACACTGAAGTCTAATGAGGCTGTAGATGTATTCTGACTGTGTTTTTACATTGTTTTTCGGTTAGTAGATTTATTTTGATTTTATGGCTGTGCCTGTATTCTCTGCATGCCTATAATTATTCTGTTGTAATGTATAGAACAGAAGTATTAATGCCATATATTCCCTTGCATACCTGTGTTTGATAACTAACTTAACATCTCATGCATCCTTTACATTCCTGTATCACAAGTGTTTCAGACAGTGGTGACCTTTAAATGAGAGTGCCAAGCTTGTGCACAGCATACTGATCAACACACATCTGTGTGATCATCAGTCTGTGAATACTAGAATTTGCACTTAAACACTGAGATTGCAATATCATTTCTCTTTTCCCCAAGCTACAGCAGTCTCAGTGTTGCATATATAAATAATGATAGTGTGGGTAGTGCACCTTCCATGTTCAGGGCTACAGAGGGATTGTATGCCTTCAAAACTACTTTTCAGTGATATTTTTCACCGTGGCTTTATTTTGATATTTCTCAACATAACTTTTGTTCAAACTCAAATGCGGTTGCTGCTGTGATTGTACTTATGAGGATAAAAAAAATAAATACTCAAAGCTTCTTTAGGCAGCTTTCAAATGAGTGTGCATTGGTATCTGTTCTGGAGTACTTTATATGTGTGCCCTCCCCCACCTATTCTTGACCTATGTGTATTGTCTCTGTATGTAGCACAGAACATACACAACAAGCTGCTACACATGGCAAACAAATAGTTTTCCAGTCATTCCCACATGCCCTCATTACAAGTAGCACTAATGAGAATGAACCATTCCTAGTATACTCATTTCAACCAACCAAACTTGATCCTAACATACTAATTTCAACCCACCAGACTTGATCCTAGTATACTCATTTCAACCAACCAAACTTGATCCTAGTATACTCATTTCAACCAACCAAACATGATCCTAGTATACTCATTTCACCCAACCAAACTTGATCCTAGTATACTCATCTTAACCAACCAAACTTGATCCTAGTACATTCATTTCAATCAACCAAGCTTGAAACTTGGAGTTTCTGTTTCTTTCTATGTTTTTATTATTATTATTTGAAATCATATATTACGGAAAGTAAAAATCTGACTTTTAGAACAACAAATTTATGAGAAGGTTAAAGAATAAAATGATATACTATATATGTAAAGCATGTCAAAAACATACCCCCCCCGGATTCACTAATCTTCCTTGCAGGACTAACTTAGTCCTGCACAGAAGTACCCGTGCAGGAGCAGGATGGCAGCATGCCATGCATAATAATGAAGGCACGCTGCCCGAGCTCCCAAGCTTACATGGAGCCTGTACAAGTGCAGGGGGCATGTCTGAGAGCAGAGCTCTCAGAATAAACATGCCCCTGCAATGTAGAACAGCAGAAGGTGTTAAAAAATGAGCAAGATCACTCATAGATTTCCTCATATCCCCATCAACAGTCCCCCATGTGTACAACAGCAACAATACATATAAATTAAAAGAAGAAATCCTATCTTTTTTTTTAATCTGAGTACAACTAACTGTAGGTGCGCGGGTGTGCCCATTGCTTAGCTATGGTTATAGCAGCTTAAAAGGCTGAAGAGGATAACAAGGAAGATATATGCAAATGAAGCAGCACAGCAATAGTGTAGTGGGCAGAGCATTTGCCTAATGAGCAGACATTCCTGGTATGAGTCCCACTGCAGCACAGTCTATTTTACATGGCAAAGCACGTTATAACCAGTATTTTTGTTGCAAAACCCACTAAAAAACATATATCTATGAAATGGAGTACTGCAGGAAATGTACATGTGAAGTGTCAGTGTCATAATGAATAAGGCACTAGTAAGCAGGTTTAAGCACAAATGAGCATTAGTAAGCATATGTAAGCACCAGTAAACATGTTTAAGTGCATTTGCATCTGGGTAAGCATTGCCTACACAGATTAAGCAAAGTAGAAGAAACTGTAACCAAAAGGAAGTACTGCTTAGCTCCACGCAAACCCACTTACAACTGCTTTAAAGTGCCTTAACCACTCTGTATCCAACGGCCCATGTTCTGCCCAGCAACAAATTAAACAGCCTCTGCAAGGGTTGAACCCAAGACCTTGTACACTACAGTCACAGTAGTTAACCACTAAGCCATTATAGCAGTACATAAGATTGAGGTTTCAACAAACAAATCCTCACCATAGGAAAATCAAACTGAACATGTGAAAGGAATCTATGTACAGTGTGATGTTGTATAACCTGCTACATAACATAAATATGTGATCTGGAGTACTGCAGGAAGGCCAGATGTGAGGTGTTATTGTAATAAAGTATTGAAGTCTCCAGTACCCCATACAGTGTATGCACACATGCATCACAGATACCAGACACATATATAACGTGACAAACAATAAATCAATGTCAAAAGGAAAATGTAATGCAAAATAAATATTAAGCAATGCTAAACATTGCACAGCTCAGCTTAGTTGAGGTAAGCAATGTGTAGACTGGCTAACTCAATCTGCCCAGTGATATGCCCCTTTAAGCAATGCCAACATTAGGTAAGCAGGTGTGCCCATAGCTTAGCTTTTTCAAAACCACCCAATCATGGGAAAGTGTGGGAAATCAGACGTATTTAAACCCCACAGGAGCCAATAATTCCCATAACTGGTTGCAACTCCCTACTGCAGGCAGAAGGGCTGGAGTTGGGGAAGGCACTCGATTTAGAGCACAGTACTGGGGCACCCAGGAGTCCAGATTCATGGTATGGCTCCTGGTAAAACACCATGAGGAGAGAGTACTGCAGGGCCAGTACCAGGGCTCTCAGTATAAAGTGGAGGCCTGGGACAGTCTCACCCGTGACCTCACTAGTGCCACCTGGTATCCCCTGGACTGGTGAGCAGGTCAGGCATCACCATGCTGACATGAAGCAGCAGAGGGGTGATCTCTTGGACCAGTGGATCCAAGAAGCAAGGCAGATGGTCGATGCCCCAGCACTAAGTACCCATTCTACATCGTAGATAATGATTGCCTATCCTGTGTATACTATGGATAGGTAATGGCTAAATATCACTGTATTTCTCTGACAGCTGCTTATGAGTGGGCTGTGAACCAGCAAGCCCTTGCTGCTAGGCTGCAAAGGCTGTGTTGCGAGGCAGGTTAGTAATATTCTGGCATGTACTGTCATAACAAATAAATATAACAGTTCTGGAAAGTGTTGTACCAGTATAAAAATGTATTGTGTATGAGATGTACTGAATAAACCAGACAATATGGCAGGAAGACTGTCATATAAGTTGCATGGAAATAAAGGAGTAATATCTTGTGAATAAAGTATAACCTCAGGAGTGCTTGTGTACATTCTGCTGTCATATGTTGCTGTAGTGTTGCCTTCTATAAATAGCACTGTTGTATTAAGCAGTGTTACTCACACTGTTGAACACAGGTAAAATGTGTAGGAAGGTCAGTATAACAATGTTGGAAGTCCCAAGAGGTCAGTCATATAGAACAACTAAGGGAGACTTAGACAGAAACCATTGGAATGCTTTACACCAATTCCCTGATAGCACAGTGTACTGTAATGTCAACTGTGATAGTTTTACCACACACAGAAGGGGTTTGAGTCCCAGGAGTGGTAGTAAGTTGAAGGCATAATCATACCCCACAACTGTACAAAGTTTGCAAGAATGTTCAGATTGAAAGTTGTATGCATAATTAGGCCCAACAACTGTACAGAGTTTGTGAGAATGTTCAGATAGAAAGCTGTATGCATAATTAGGCCCAACAACTGTACAGACTTTGCTAGAATGTTCATATAGTACGCTGTAAGCATAATCATAACCATCAACTGCACAGACTGTGGCAGAATGTTCAGGTAGTAAGCTGTATGCATAGTCATACCCCTCAACTGTTCTGATCTGTCCAGCATGTCCATATAAATGGCCCAAATCTGCTGCCCGGTAACCTGTTCCCCTGACAAATCAGTGTGATGATCCAAGAAATGTAGGCAGCTTATACTGACATATAATTGATAGTCAAACCTGAAGATAAAAAGAGAATGTATATGGAAACAAACCTGTCATTGTAGCATCTCACCCAAAGTGCATGACATCAATTCTCAATATATGTCACATTAACACCTGCATCCTGTCACGCCTTGACCAGACTGTGTGCAATAACAGATTGTTAGGTATGTGTATAACAGCAACATGGAATCTGGGAGTATGTGTAGAATTTGTCAGGTAGTGTTAACAAAGATTTCCTCCACAGCTATAACAGGTAAGAGGTGTAGACTGTAGGTACAACACAGGTCACTTATATGCTTGTCTACAAGCATGGAATCTGGGAGTATGTGTAGAAATTGTCAGGTAGTGTTAACAATGATCTTCTTAACAGGTTTAACATGTAAGAGGTGTAGACTATACGTAAGACACAGTCCACGCATATACTAATTTACAAACATACCATTGTACAAAGTAAGGACATTGGGTAGTGTAATAATATATGTAAGGGACAGATCAATGCAGTGACTAAGAAAGTTGTGAAAACTACAGGGATATATTAGTTGTTAATTGACCTCTCTCTCTCTCTCTCTCACCCCCTCCATATGTGCAACAGTAACCTTATTACACACCTCAATGGGTACGTATACACTTGTTGTGACATATGTCCTATTGGTTTATAAACGTTCATAGTTCTATGCATGTGCCATGTTAAAATACTCCCATATTGGTGGCCTGTTGCCATCAATGAAACCTGCATGCTGTTGTAATGGCCACTGTTGCCCCATATATGCATGTGTTCTGCTTGTTCTGCAACTGTTATAAACTGGTGTGTTGGGTTAATGGGAATACCTATGCATGCTGTTATAACTAATCCTGAATGTTGTTGACTATGACTAACTGATGTCTTTCTTAAAACTGCAACAACATAGCTCATATGGAAAGGTCGGTCCAGCAGACCCACCTGTCCCACCTCAGCTGCCCATTGCACCGAGCACAAGCATGTCTGGAGCCCAGCCTGGGACCTCCTCCTCTGTTGGCCCTGCAACATCTTCGGGTGGAACTGCCACAGGGGATGGGGCTCAGCCCCTCTGGGAGCAGGAGCGGAGAGGTACCTGTCACCTGCCATCAGGTCTGGGCCGTGGTGCATAGGGAGCCTGACAGGGAGTTTTGAGACCAGCTACGCCAGCTTGAGGGCTGCATGGCTCAATTAGAGGGCAAGCCTGCCACTCCTACCCAGCCGCCAGCACAGCCACCTTTAGAGCCGTGAAGGTGCAGTGGTGACTGCCCATGGGTGGGGACCTCAGTCCCACTGTTTCCATTTGGGGGTTCATGGGCTTGTGACTTCCAAATACCTCTCCCTACCTCTCCCCATTCAAGGTGTTTACCTGCCACGTGTCATATACCGCCCCTGTATGCGTCTTGTTTGTCTTGTCTGCTAATCTACCCAACCTACCTCCCCAAATATACCTACTACCCCTCCCCAATATCCCACTCTCACCTGAAAAAAAAATAAAAGGGCAATCTGTTCCCACAAAAAAAAAAACTTGCCCCATACATAGCTGTCCATTTCGCACACATGTCCCCTGGACAGATGTAATCCAGTCAAATTGGCATCACAATGAATTATTGTTGTCCTTACCACCACGCAGGGGATTGAGTGTCCAAATTTACCTTCAAATTCAGTGTATATGCACAGTTGTTGCTGTAGAAGAAATGGGCAGCTAAGGACATTCCCTACACCCTTCCTGCACATCCCTGGATATTTTCCCTACTGTCTTTCCCTCTTTGTGCCCCTTATTCACCACTTTCCTATCAACCCCTTTTTCTTTTCTTTTAAAGAAATTAACGCAGGGGTAAGCTGGAGTAAGAACTTTTAAGCAGCAGTATGTGGGTTTAAGCCTGTTTGCATAGGGGTAAGCAATGCCTACACAGGTTAAGCAATACAGAAGCTAACTGAGTGAAAGAAACTGTAACCGGAAGTTAGCAGTGCTTACCTCCATGCAAACCCGCTTACAACTGCTTTAAAGTGCCTTAATCACTCTGTATCCAATGGGCCGTGTTCTGCCCAGCAACAAAATAAACAGCTCCTGCAACACTTAAACTCAGGACTCTGCACACCATAGACAAAGTGATTTACCACTAAACCATGCCAGATATAAATAAGTCTGATGTTTTCAGACACATATCATCCAGTCCAGTCATGTAACAGTACAGAGAATGTATACCATCATCTAGATGTATGTGTGTGTATATTAATATCTAAACAGATACAACATATCTATATATGTAGATATATATATATATCTTTTTAAACATATATACATATATATTAATATATATGAATATATATACATGCAAATGCCTACATCGACACATATATGTGTCTACACCTATATGTCTACATATACACAGCAAGTTACATATGTGTACGCAGATATATATCTATGTAGATATATACGGACATAGTTATGTGTATGTAAGCAGATATATATATATATATATATATATATATATATATATATATATATATATATATATATATATATATAGGTATATATGGCCATACAACAGTAGATAGCAATGGTAGGTTAACAAAAACACATGTCCACATGCACCGGTAATGAGGTTGAAAGGCCCCACACACTATACATCTTGTACGAATAGGCAGCCCCCACAGCCAAACACGTCCACCCTACAATACACTACCAAGTGTTGCAGATCCCATAACCAGGACCTGACACAGCATGGGCACAAGATGTTAACAGTACTACATCCCACTTGTATGATTTCAGGCTGGTATTGGTAACATATCATGCAGTACAGTCTGCCTCCCTTAGGAAATGTAAAATGTGGAAGCTATATATAATCACACACACACACACACACATATATATATATATATATATATATATATATATATATATACACATGTGACTACACATACACACGCAGATATATGTACAGTAAGATACATATGTAGAAAGTGCACATAATATGGAACAGCAACTATGCCTACAGTTAACACCTGAACAAATGGACACTGTAGGGCTACCCACACAAATGACAATCGTTGCCTGCAAAATATACCCACAGAGAGGTCATAGGAAAAAACACCACACATAGGTTTGCAGAAATGGAAAATCTTTAATTGTGTACTATTACAGTTCTATATGCCATGTCATATAGCTGTTCAGACACTGACATCCATATAAACAGAGTAATGCAACTGTGAAACAGTTATACTAATACAGTAGTCTGGAAAAGCTCACAACTGTTGCTGTCCAGGCCAAGCCCTTCAAATTGTACAATAGCGAAGACAGACTGGGCCACAAGATATGAAACAATCAACAGTATGTAATGCAGGTGCATAGTTCAGCAGCCTCTATCTACACTCTGTACAAAATCACTAGGTGGTAAAGACGTCAGGTGACAAAATGGGTTGTATCTGTTACATAACAAGGCATAACTGACACCATCACAAGCACACTGACAAACAGAACAGTTTGTATGGGAGGAGGCAGTAGGCTTGCATTAACCCAGTTTATGTAAGCAATGTAAATATAGGTGAAGTATACGGTACTGTACATCCAGATACCTTATGGCAGCTCACCCCTGATACCCCCTCATTTTGTAACAGCCTAGGTCATTTATGGTGCTCCCCCCTAGACTCAATAATACAGGGCCATATACCATGGTTACATACACTGGCCTCTGGAGTGCATAAGGGCACACATGTATGGTGTAGGTGATGCCCACACATATATGGTCCCAGCCCCACCGTATGTTTGGGGGATACAACAGCAGTGGACTGATGGCAGCAATGGCAGTGTGATATACTCACAGCCCACTACAGCACAGTGAAATATCTGACAATGGACCTGTGTGGTGGACAGACAAAACATGCTAGGCACACATCCGGCCACCAAGAGGATAGGCCCACAGTTGAGAGCTATGCAGACAGACTGCATTCCAAGGTAAACTAATATGTACACACACCCTTTAACACCAGTACTATACAAAGTATAACACAACTCTACTCACATTCTGTCTGTAGTTTTTGAACCTCCTACAAATATGTAGCTGCCCGGAGTGTGCTGGTTCTCATGTAGGAGGTTTTGCTACCTGCTGTCTGTAATACTGATGCCCACACACAGGAAGGATGTCTATCACACAGGAAATGTAAAGGGACCACACCCACATGATGTAGGGATTTATAGTAGGTGATTGCCATTACAGTAGTAATTAGATGTACTACACATGTGTAATCATATATATATATATATATATATATATATATATATATATATATATATATATATATATATGGCTATCTGGATAATTATATGTACATATATTTCCACCATATGTCCTGGACATGGAGTGTAGCCCTACCCCAGCCACTATAGTCCCAAAGTCGTAGTACAAGGGGATGGCAGGTATGTATGGCAGGTATATTAGTAGCAGTAATCCAAGACCAGGAAGCAGAGCAGCAGAAAATACTGCGTATAAATCAACGTCCTTTATTTTAAAGAAATCACAAAAAACTTTTACCACCTAAAAGTGGTAAAAGTTTTTTGTGATTTCCTTAAAATAAAGGACGTTGATTTATACTCAGTATTTTCTGCTGCTCTGCTTCCTGGTCTTGGATTACTGTTATTTGGTTTGCTGCTACGTTTCGTTTTAGGTATATTAGTAGACTATTGCTACTGTCATTGGGATTGATTTTACATACATGGTGTGTGTGGGAGGTTACATCTGCTTATCACACGTGTGCCATTGGCTACTGACAGACATCCTAAGGACATCATAGTAAAGTACTGCTGCTAGCAAGTAATGCCTCTGTGGACTGCAGCAGTGATATTAGCCAATATATGTGGACATTCTGACACACTCTGTACAGTCCAGAGGTATACACATAACCCCTTAGTGCAAAACATGTGTACCATGCCTGGCAATATGGGTGTAGACAGCCATGTAGATGGGTATAACACATAATGACTGGTATACATTTGCCACCATAGGTTATGCATTCACACACCCCTGTCTGGCCTGACACATAATAACCACTGGTACAGGGGTGCCATGGCCACATACTACCCACTAGATATTGACATACAACTGTACAGCATCCCACTGCTATGTCTGGCATACATGACTGTTAAGGGAGGCCTGGCAGCAGTACATCTGGCAAGTATCTGCACTTGACATCTCACTGGGTAAGTACACTAAGCTGCTAGGCATGTAACAAAGCACTGTGCAGGATACAGGCAGACTGGCTCAACACTGGCCTACATCTCCTATGGGGGAGTGCACATGTACCTGCATATATAGCAGGCTCCACAGGCATGTCACAGCACAGGGTAAGATACACCTGTGTGAAAGTGCATAACCAGAACCATTGTGAACACAGCCACAGCCACATATGTTAAGCTAGCATAATATTACAGTATATGGACTATCTGTTCGACACCATCCTCCTATGTGCCACTCACATACTGACCCTACATATACTGGGCTGCTACACAGTTTGGTCTGATGGCTGTCTGTGGTATGGGACATGTTTGTGTGTATGGCCCTACAAACATGTACGCCAATACAGTACCATACAGTGTAGCAGCATGTAACATCAGATAGGACGAGACCTAGAACAATGACATCTACCACCGTCTGTACACAGGCTAAAGTACATATTAACAATACACACACTGTCGACATTCACAATAAGTATACAGACCTAAGTATTGTACAAACATCCACAGAATGTCCAGGTTATGTCATCAAATATAACCTCTACTGTACATAACGTGTAGCAGTCTGATATCTCACTGGCTTGTTATCAGATATGTTGACACTGATTATGGTGCACCGCACATATGCACCACTTCATGCACAACATATGTACAAAGGTTCACAGAGTTGTGGCTGGAAGCACATACACAGGGCCAATATTGACATTTTGCTGTGATAACCTCATACATTAACTGTTGTAACAGGGTTTGTTACAACATATGTCCTATGAAGGATATGAAGTCTGTAACTGTCATGGCTTTCACCATCTACAGACTGCAATCATCACACTACTTTCTGCAGTCCACAGGTAGATGCTCAGTGGGTAACACATGAAACCAAAGGCACAACACACTGCCCAGTCTGCAGATGACCCTGCAGATGGGGATTCCTCATAAACATGGAACTGACATGGCAGGTATTGAGACATGTAGGACAGCCATATCCACACACACACTGTTAAACCAACATTACTCCAAATGCAGTATAGCAGCACTTACAATCTGCAGTCAGGTCAGGCACATCCCCGTCCTGTGTGTTGCCCTGTTTCCACAGTGTATATTGTTAGAGGTAAATCCCCAATCCATCTGAGATGCTGCTTGCTAAACAACAGATCTAGTTCCTGCTCACAGTGAATGAAAAGGGCCAACACCAACATGATGTTCCTAGATATTGGAGTGTGTCTCCATGCAGTTGGCTATGGGAATGTTACCACAGCTATTCCACATGCAATAAGTTAGGGGAGGGGTGCAATTCATGCAGAGGCCATCGGCTGATCATGAGTATCACTTAAAATACACATGCTGCTTCCTAAGCAAAGCAGGTGTAGGTCTCCACATCCACCAGAAAGGGAGTGGGAGAGGCAGACAGAGGCAAAGACAAGTCAGGGAGGGGTGGAAGAGTAAAACCCAATCATGTTTGTGTCACACACATACCAGCACAGGGTATCAAACCCCTGCCGACTATGTAGTGCTATCACAGTTCTATGTAGTTATTGGATGCACCACATGGGTTAGATGTTATGGAGCCCTCAGAACATATATGTGATGGTGAGTGACATCTGCAACAGGGATACGGTAGTTATACGGTAGGTGACGTACACATGCCTGTCCACATGAACAGGTGCCAGCATCAATACAGCTACACTCTCACAGGGATGCACACACATTGACACACTTGGCATGGCCAGGATTACAACTCATCAGTAGTGAGAGTTCCATAACACATCACTGTGCAGGTATCCCATGCACTATATGGGTCATACGGGGGGTTATATGGGCAAAGGGTATGGGGTGGTGTCTGACATCAGATGGCATACTTCAGTATGCCAATGGGGGTTGTAGGGAGTGTGGATGTAAACATACGCACCATACAGCACACACACAAACACACAGGGTGCCAGTACTGACATGCATGGGTGCATGTTTGCACGGGTGTGTGGTGGTCGACTGTGCCAGATGGCTGTACAAGGCTAGGTGATGGGTATACCTTGGCATCAGGCCACATGACAATGGTCTGCATTGTGGTTCAGGGCTGTTGGGTCTGCATTTGCCCACACAGGTGGGTATTGTATCCCCCATCCAGTCACCTGGGTGACTATTGTGTGTGGCCAATGCTGTGCATCACTTGCCATGTATGTGTCCCTTAGTCCATGACATGGATGGTGTCTGGGATGTACACACCTCCCACTTGCATGTTCAGTGACATTTGGAACTGTACCTGTGGTGTCTGGCCCTTGTTGTGAACATAGATTATCATCAGATGTGCCAGTCCTGCCCACCTGTGGTGGGAACTGGTAATGGGCAGCAGGTTTACCCTGCACCTACATTGATAGCATGTTAACAGCATTCCCTGGTGTCAGTGGCATCTGTCCATACAGGACATACTGTCAAGCATGGTATGTCCTTTGTGGGTCACATGTGATGGCACTACAGGTGTTGCAGGTGTCCATTGGGGAGGTGCACTGTCTGCATGTACGTGCATATTTGACAGATGGACATGGAGCCATGCCCTCTGCAGCCCACTGCTATCACTCCATAGTTACTTTCAGTGGCCAACATGCAGTGTACTACCCACATATTGGCTGCTGCCTATGCATGTGTATATGTATGAGACATGGGTTGAGAGTGTGCTCTGGGTAATACTGGGGTTGCTAACTGTGATTGCCTGGCCTTGATGTCACATGTATGGGTATGGCTTTGCACCCCAGCATCTCAGCTATTTCACATCTGTTATCCCTGTATGGTGGACATTGTGATATATAGTAGGGCCACCATATAAGAAATATGCAAAACCTGCTCCACATTGGCCACAGGTGTCACACACTCACAACCACCTCCACACAGGATACAAGTTACAAATGCACACACACACCTCTCATGTCTGGGAATAGAACTCCTACCTAAGTAGTTTATTACACTACAGCACTACGCACTTATAGTATGTGCCACAGAGATTACTGGAGTACTCCTTCTCAAAGGTGTATATCACAATGGATGACATTAGCAGGATTGCCAAAGTAGGACGTTCGAATTGTAGTGAGCGTGACTACCATAAAATGCATTGCTCCCTACACAATGACACACACACAAACCATCCACAGTCAACATGTGTGGGTATAGAACCCCTAACAGAGGTCTATATCACACTACAGCATGGAGCTGTTATAGGATGCACCATGGGGATTACTGGAAAACCCCTTCCCCATAGGTGCATTTCACAATGAATGACATCAGCAGGATTGCCAAAGTAGGCCATTTGAAATGTATTGTGAGTGACTAGCCTAAAAGTCATTGCTCCCTACACAGACAGTGACACACACCCAAAACAACCACAACCAACATGTGTGGGTATAGAACCCCTAACAGAGGTCTGTATCACACTACAGCATGAAGCTGTTATATGACACATGACAGGGATTACTGGAAAACTCCTTCCTCAAAGGTGTATTTCACAATGAATGACATCAGCAGGATTGTCAAAGTAGGCCATTTGAAATGAACTGTGTGTGACTAACCTAAAATGCATTGCTTCCTACACAGACAGTGACACACACACACATAAAACATCCACAAGCAACATGTGTGGGTATACAACCCCCAACAGAGGTCTATATCTCACTACAGCATGGAGCTGTTATAGGATGCACCATGAGGATTACTAAAAATCCCTTCCCCAAAGGTGTATTTCACAATGAATGACATCAGCAGGATTGCCAAAGTAGGCCATTTGAAATGAACTTCATGTGACTAACCTAAAATGCATTGCTCCCTACACAGACATTGTAACACACACAAAACATCCAGAACTGCCATAGGTGGAGATGGAACCCTAACACAGTTATAAATCACACTACAGTGGTACGCAGTCGTGGCACATGCTACTGAGATTACTGGGCTATAAACTTTCCAGAGGTGTATTTCTAGGTGGGTGCATCAGCAGCCTTGCCAGAGTTGAGCATATGAAATTGTAGAGAGTGTGAGTACCCTAAAAAGGATTGCTCTCTACACAGACAGACACACACTTGCGAAGTCTGGGATAAGAACATCTACCTAACTACTTTATCACACTACAGCAATATGCAGTTACAGGACACGCTATGGAGATTACTGGGCTACAATTTTCCCAGAGGTGTATTGCTAGGTGGATGACATCAGCAGCCTTGCCAGAGTTGTGTATATGACTTGTAGGCAGTGTGAGTACCCTAAAAAGCATTGCAGGCTACACAGACAGACACACACACACTTGCCATGTCTGGGATTAGAACACCTATCTAACTACTATATAGCATTCCAGCAGTACACAGTTACAGGACATGCTACAGAGATTACTTGGCTACAACCTTCCCAGAGGTGTATTTCTAGGTGGGTGACATGAGTAGCCTTGCCAGAGTTGAGTATATGACTTGTAGGCAGTGTGAGTACCCTAAAAAGCATTGCTCTCTGCACAGTCAGACAGACACGCACACAAACTGACACAGTTGCCAAGTCTGGGATGAGAACTCCTACCTAACTACTTTTTCACACAACAGCAGTACGCAGTTACAGGATGTGTTATAGAGATCACTGGGCTACAATTTTCCCAGAGGTGTATTTCTAGGTGGATGACATCAGCAGCCTTGCCAGAGTTGTGTATATGACTTGTAGGCAGTGTGAATACCCTAAAAAGCATTGCGGTCTACACATACAGACAGACACACACTTGCCATGTCTGGCATTAGAACACCTATCTAACTACTTTATAGCATTCCAGCAGTACACAGTTGCAGGACATGCTACAGAGATTATTGGGCTACAACCTTCCCAGAGGTGTATTTCTAGGTGGGTGACATCAGCAGCCTTGCCAGAGTTGAGTATATGACTTGTAGGCAGTGTGAGTACCCTAAAAAGCATTGCTCTCTACACAGACAGAGTCAGACACACACTTGCCATGTCTGGGATTAGAACACCTACCTAACTACTTTTTCACACAACAGCAGTATGCAGTTACAGGATGTGTTATAGAGATCACTGGGCTACAGTCTTCCCAGAGGTGCATTTCAAAGTGGATGACATCAGCAGCCTTGCCAAAGTTGAGCATTTGAATTGTTGGGAGTGTGACTACCCTAAAAAGCATTGCTCTCTACACAGTCAGACAGACGCACACAAACCGATACAGTTGCCAAGTCTGGGATGAGAGCTCCTACCTAGCTAACTTATCACACTACACCAGTACACAGTTATGGGATGTACCACAGAGATTACTGGGCTGTAACTCTCCTAAAGTGTATTTCACATTGGATGACCTCAGCAGGCTTGTCATAGTAGGGCTTTGGGGAGGGCAGTTTGTGTGCATGGGCCATAACCCATTCATCTAGGGGTTGGCACACCACATGCGGGCACACACAGGGTCATAATTCACAGGTACATGTATACAGCTGCTAGATGACTACTTCCTTGTACAGTCATGTTGCACAGCTGGCACATGCACCATATAGTCTGTAATGCTGACAGATGCTGGTGGCTAGTATCTGCAGTGAGTGACATCTGCACCTCATGTGTTTGGGGCCCTTTGGCTGTGTGCTGGGTGGCACAGGCCTGGATGGCTCCTTGTCACAGTCACCCTCTTCCACGCATCTATGTCTGTCTACCTTTGGCTTATTATAGTGTGTTGTCCATACATATATGTCTGTATTCCTATCCACTGTGTGTGCAAGGCATGAGTGGTGCATACTGACGAGTGTCTGCACTAACAACTGCGACTGTCAGATATGTCTGGTCCACTGATGTTTGCTAACATGGCCTTCATGTGTTTAAGTGTGTGAGCATGCCCAGTATGACCTTTCAGTATGTTGTTGACTGACATTGCCTTCATTTCTCTAAGTGTGTGAGCATGCCCAGTATGGCCGTCTGTATTGCATGTGTGGATCAAGTCCAGGTAGTTTGCACTGCAGTGCTGACCTTTGTGTTGTACACCAACAGGTAGCATGCTGTCTCTGCAAGGTATCCATCGATCGTTTGGCATTGACTGTTACTACATTTCTGCATAGCGGGGGGGGGCTCACCTGACTGTTTCTGTATTTCTACACAGGTTTGGGGGGCACACCTGACGTTTACTATATTTTTATGTTGGATGGGGGGGAGGGCACACCTGACTATTTCTACATTTCTACACAGGATTGTGGGGGCACACTTGACTGTTACTATATTTCTATGTAGGATGGGGGGCACACCTGACTGTTATTATATTTCTATGTAGGATGGGGGGGGGGCACCTGACTATTTCTACATTTCTACACAGGATTAGGGGGCACACCTGACTGTTACTATATTTCTACATCAGATGGGGGGGGCACACCTGACTATTTCTACATTTCTACACAGGATTGGGGAGGGCACACCTCACTGTTACTATATTTCTACATAGGATGGGGGGGGGCACACCTGACACTTTTACACATTTGCTAGGACTGTACTGGTATGTTGGGTACTCCATTTCAGTCTGGCTAGAGGCATACCAGTGTACTACAAATTACCTACATATTAGTTTCTGACTTCCTAACCTTCAGAACTGACATCCCACTGCCTGACCTGCTGTAGTCTGTCTGTG
Source organism: Protopterus annectens (assembly GCF_019279795.1). Lineage (NCBI taxonomy): Eukaryota > Metazoa > Chordata > Ceratodontiformes > Protopteridae > Protopterus > Protopterus annectens. The sequence continues at coordinate 1,498,499,809 of NC_056743.1, forward strand.
TAGCCCGGGGGGTTACCCATAGGCCTCATTCAGAGGCCATAGCACAGCATTTGTTTGTGTTTGTCTACATCTGTCCTGCTGGCTGTGACTGTTGTTGGGTATGTGACCCCCCCTCACCGACTGGCATGTGTGAGTCACTTACCTTGTGGGTGTCCCGGTATTGAGGGTGGTGATGCAAGGCTGCCTGTGTCGGATGCACATAGCACACGCCCTACACATGGTTAGGCGCAGGTAGTGTAATGTCTGGCATCCCTTTTACTGTATGTGAGAGTCGAAGAGCAGTGTTATTCCCTGGGTCCCTCCCATGTCAGTGTAAGTATATGCGTTGCCTCTTTGCCAAGGCCAGGGCATACTGGGCATGCCTCCTTCTGCCTACTGGAGCAGGCTCAGGTTGTTCCTCCTCTGAGTCACTCTGTGCCTGTGCAGGCCTTGGCAATGGTGGGGGGCTGTGTGGCCCTGCCCTGTGCAGTTCCTGCTGCAGCTGTTTCCACAGGATCATATTGTGTAGCATGGTACATACAAGGACAATTTGGATACATGTAGCTGGTGAATACTGCAAGGCTCTACCAGATGTGTCCAGGCTTGAGCATCCCAAACATATGCTCTACTGTGATTCTTGTTTGTGCATGTGCCTCTTTATGGAGTTCTTGTTTGTGTGTGTGTGCATTTCTGATGGGTGTTATCAGCCACGGCTCTAGTGCGTATCCAGTATCCCCCACTAGGTGACTGTGTGGGATGTCCCCATTGGCAAATGTCTGGTACAGCTGCGTCAGATGCCAGATGTGGAAAACATGATAGCTTCCAGGGCAGCCAGCACACACGTTCATTAATATGCTCTGGGCATCACACATGACCTGGCAGTTGATGGAGGGGAAGCCCTTGTGGTTGATGTAGACCCCACCCCGCTCATCAGGTGGTGCTTTGTTGCGTATGTGCGTGCAGTCTATTTCACCCACTACCTCAGGGTATTCTGCTATTTCCCCATCATATCCCCAGTTGGCCTTTGGAAGGTACTTGTAGCTAGTATTCTTAGGCCTACACATACCTTGGTATCCACTGGGATGGGTTCCCCTCTGTTAGTTCTGTGTGTCAGGTGTGGCCGACACAGCTCAACAATTTGCTGTAGGAGGTCCCTGTCCAACCTATAGTGCTCCACTATCTCCAGTTCATGTAGCCCTTGGTAGGTTACCCTGGGTCTGTATACGCTTCTCTGTCTCCTCACTGTGGGTTGCTCGGCAGCATTCACATCCTCACCATCCTCAGCCTCTTCCACAAGTTGTAAGATAGCTATTGCAGCCCCTAACATTTTGCTGTTGTGAGTGTTAAAAGTTTCCCTCTTGTTTACACTGGTGGTGTAGAGTGTGGGAAAAACCAGATAGGAAGGTGTTTGCTTAGTTTATAGTAGTGTTCTGGGCTGGGCTGGTCTGCTGCCTGTGTAATTGGCTGATTCTGATGCATTTCACCTGCCAGCTACGCTACTACTCCTTGATTACCTTCCTACTACTGTTTTCCCTTCCCACTGCCTTCCAGTTTAAGCCCTGGGGTGCGCTGCACAAACACGGCCCTGAAATGTGCACACTGCTGCTATGTCCTTTTTCACTTCTTTTTTCCTCCTGTAAAACCCGGCGTGTGGCGCACATACCCGCTTAGGTTTTGTAAAGAGGAGCAAACCCAAGCCACAGGGCTCCAATCTGCTTACAGTATGCCTGACACACACCCTGAAGATGCTTGCACCAAGCTATTCCTACACTTATACTGTTGGGACCTGACTCACATGCTGGGAAATACTGGGATTCACTGTCCTTCCCCTCATTTTCATAGGATTGCCTGCTAATGCATAGTTACATGTCTCACACTGAGACTTCCCCCTTAGCAGCCACTTCTTACTGGCCAGGTTGTCTTCTGCCTGCCATTGACTTGCATAGCAGAATACTGATTTTAGTTAGAATGCTTATTTCAGGTTTATTTTATTACCCCCCCCCGATCCCGTTTGCATGCCACTGCCCTACACTTAAACAGCCGAGATCGGCTAAAAAAAAAATAAAAGTTGTTTTTTTTTATTTTTATATTGTTTGCAATGCCAATGGCCTTATACTTGGCCATTGGCATGCTTACCACTGGCATGCTTACTACATGATATGCAGCCTTTATTTGGAGCTGTCATAGCTTAGTTTTGGATTTTGCAGAAATGTATTTGGTTACTAACCGATTACATTTCTGCAGATAGCACTAGTCTTGCACAGACTGTTGCAAGCTTCCTGGATTGCAAAATCACCTCATTTGCATGGATTTCACCTGCACATGGGGTGATTTGCATACTAGGGCTTAGTCCATGCAAAACATATTGCTCCTGCACTGATCTTGCACTCTGTGCAAGCTTTTGAGAATCCGGAGGATATAGTGAAATTTAAAGAAGAGACAGAAGCTGAAAAACCTGAAAATTATATAAATAAAAAAATAAGAGTGTTCATATGAATTATGACTCGACAATGAAAGGGATGTGGTACTTGGTTCCATGAATCCATCAGATTTAGCACTTTAGTCCTAGGATTGGTAAAAGTAAAACCTGAGAGTGTTCTGTTTTTCTTGAGAACAATTTGCTTGTCAATTACTTCTTGGAGAAGAGATAGCAATTCATTAAAGTCTGGAGTGAAGTTCTTCATCAATTTCCTAGTGATGGTTTTCCTAGATATTGCTGAAATAGTCCATAATAAGTAGTAATCCTCTTTTCTAAGGCTAATTCCAAATAAATATTATATGAAATGAAAATCCTAAGTTCATCTTGTCAGTCCACAAATCTTTAAAGAAATAATTAAGCCCCTCACCCCCACATTTTCTTAAAACTATTTAATGATATATTATGTGAAACCAATCTACTGTACTTACTTTTTTACATCTCTAGCATTTAGTTCTGGATTTTTTATTTATGTTAGCTTCTATGTGTTTTTCTTATGTTATTTTTATGTGGCCTCATTTGACATACCTGCATACATACATTCCATGCACACACACACACATATATATATTTGTACTTATATGTATGTGTGTCTGAGTATGTTATTCACACACATTTTGCAATCATTAGTATGTGACTAGATGTTTTTTTCCTCAGAAAAAAAAAATTGCTGGTAAAACCGGGATTTCCATATCCACCCATCCACCCATCTGGGCGTTTTTTTCTGGCTATACTGCTCAGACAAGCTCCTCGTGGTCCTGCAGAGTGGTCTTAGCTACAGAGAACTCAGAAAAGCGACTACTTTCTGGATTTAAGTATCTTTGCTTTTTTTGCACTTGGAATAGCTTCTGTAGCTTACCCTGAACTAGCTTGAACTGTTTTTTTAATTGTTTGCTGTATTATTTTAAAATCTGCACTTAAAGTTACTTTTTAGTCGAATTCGATTGAAAGTTTGTTTGTTTGTTTGTTTAATTTAACTGTTGAGGCTGTCCACTAAAGTGTGCTAGCCTGTGTAACTGATTTATCACTGTTTCTGCATTTTCTGTGTGTTTCTATCAAAAAAACAAAAAAACAAAAAAAATAATCCTTGTTTTCCCGCCTCTCCTCGACTAGTTTAGACCAGTTTACAGGCATTGCTGTATTCTGGGCTGTGGTGTAGTTCCTGTGTTGTCTATTACCTTACTTGGATAGAAGGAAGTTTCTTTGCTCACCAGTGGGAGTGGGGAGCCTTGAGCAGCCTACCTGTCCCTGTAGGAAGTGACCTCAGCACAAGAAGCTGTAGTAATTGGTTGTTTTGGACCATTTCTATCTCTTTTGTAGTTCCCTGTTTAAAATCCGTGTTTGCACGGCTTTGCGCAGTTGTGCGCATAGCTCAGCGCCGGTTAAACAAGGTTAAACTTCTTCTGGCTCCGCCAAGTCTGATCTTCAAATTTTCCCTTAAGGAAGCTCTACTCTTAGTATAATCAGACTACTCACTATATTATAAGCCTAGCACTTGTTCTCAATACTTCTCTACTAAGAAAGCACTCTCGTACAAAGTAAAGCACTACATCTGCCTACCACCCCTGTGAATATCCACTTCCCTTAAAGGTACAGCACTCCCTTATACTGTTCTTGCATGTCGAGTGGTAGATTACTGGCGTCCTCTCCAGTCCAGCTGGTCAATCTGGGTATCTTGAGACAATGCTACAATTGTCTCATGTACACAGACAACCCTCTCCTCCTTCCAACAAACACAAATACATGTGAGAGATGCAACTATATAGCCAAACTGGAGGCTGAACTCTCTCAACTCAAGGCAAGCATGACCAGACAGGAGGAGATGGTAACCACACACACAACAATCCCAGTCCCACACAGACCTACCACAACTGCAAACCAAACACATAAAAACACAAAGACATACTCGGAGGCTCTAATAAAAAACTTACCAAAACAACAGAGGCTCCCAAAGCAGACATCCAAAAATCCACCACCTCAAAACAAAACACATGCAACACATACTTCAATAAATCAGTGTGTCAACCAATCACAGCCCTTAAGGCCAAACACCATGCCTGATACACTAGTAATAGGTGACTCTATAGTCAGACACACTGATGTCCCGCTGACCAGGCTGAACAAGGAGAGGGTGACTGTGAGCTGTCTATTGGGAGCTAGGACCCATCACATAACACACGCACTCAAGTCACTCCAAAGCAAGTACAAATATGACTCCGTCATTGTCCATGCTGGCGTGAATGACCTGAGACGTACCTCCCTGGACTACATGAAAAGAGACATAGAGGAGCTCTCCGATTATGTAGCCCAGGCTGGTATGACCCTGACCCTGAGCAGCATCTTGCCCTCACCAAGAATGATACCACAATACAAAGACAAGATGATCAGCTTTAATAATTGGCTCAAGTACTGGTGTCATTCTAAGGGAATCCAATGTCTGTCTGCCTGGGATGACATGTTGGACAAGCCACACTGCTTCGCAAGGGATGGCTTACACCTGTCACCACTGGGCTTCCGGATATTGACTAAGGCTCTTGCCACCCCCATAGTGCCTTTTGTAGGCAAGGCTCAAAAGACAAACCCACCTCCTTAGAAAACAAAAATGGAAAAAAACTAAGTGTAATGCTGTTCAACGCCAGAAGTCTAAATCTCAAGAAGCAGGCACTTGATGCACTCCTCAGCATGGAGAACATCGACGTCTGTGCAGTAACTGAAACCTGGTTCAAGGCTCCTGAGAGCACCCCAGCGCTACCAGGCTATACCTTGTATCATGCTTTTCGGCCCCAAAACCCGGGCCGAACCACAAAGGGAGGGGGAGTGGCCATATTCATCAAGGACACCCACACCTCCAGGTTAGTAGCAACACATGAAGCATCAGAGACCATGCAGGTGCAACTAACCATAGGCAAAACTGCTATACAACTGGTAGCATGTTACAGACTGCCCTCCCAATCTCAGGAACCCCACTCAGCCTTCCTGAAGACATTGGAGGATATGAATGTATCACAAAATACCATCATACTGGTAGTCTTCAACTACCCAAACATAGATTGGGTACATTATTGTAGCCCTAATACCCTAGCCCAAAGGTTCCTGGAATTCATAAATTCAAATACACTGGAACAACTAGTCACCTCTCCCACTAGAGGAGATAATATACTAGATCTGATCATCACAAACATGGGGACAAAATGCTCCACACCGGAAGTATACCCCTCACTAGTGAGATCTGACCACAAACTAATCACCCTGGATATACATATCCCACCTCCACCCCCAGCACAAAAGACCACAGTGAAAAACTTCTCAAAAGCAGACTTCACTCTTCTTAAGACTGAGATGGTATCCTTTAAGCCCACTGTGCCAGTGGATACCACATCCCACAATGCCAAATCCTTCACAAATGCTTTCTATGGACATCTCCAAGAATGCATGGATCATGCAATCCCAAATAAATCCAAGTCCCTCTCCACCAAAGGCAAGCGTCCTGTCTGGTGGACCTCAGCCATTAACAAATTGTATAACAAAAGAAGGAAGCTACTGCACGTCAGAGCAAAATCCCATGAAGGGAAGACATCTCTGATCAACATTAGCAGAAAACTACGTTCTCTCATAAAAACATCCAAGGCCAACTTTGAGAGAAAAATCGCTAAGGACACTAAAGATAACCACAAAGCCTCCTTCAGCTATGTTAGAAACCTGGGTGGAAACCCTCAGATATGCTCAGAGTTAGTTCACAACAACAAAAAATACACTGAACCCACAGATATTGCCAACATTCTGGCTGACAGGTTCAGTGCAAATTTCTCCCCTCCCTCACCCCCAAAAGAAAAAATACTTATCCCAGCTGAATGTAATCTCCCTGTCATCTCAGATGTCCAAGTGAGAACCGCCCTAAACAAAGCTAAAAACACAGCATCAATGGGACCTGACGGTATCCCGGGTTGCGTGTTACGTGAACTCCAAGAGGAACTAAACCCAAACATAAAAATGCTATTTAACCTTAGCCTTACTTCAGGATATGTACCTGAACACTGGCGTACAGCAACAGTGGTCCCACTCCACAAAGGGGGTACCTCTACAGACCCTGGGAACTACCGCCCCATAAGCTTAACCAGCCTGGTCTGCAAAGCTATGGAAAGAATCATTATGGAACTTATAAACAGAGACATAGGGGACCTACAGACACTTGACCCCACCCAGTTTGGCTTTGTAAAGGGCAGATCCTGCCTTTTGAACCTGGTTGACTTTTTCGAAACAGTCACTAGAGCCATTGATGAGGGCAAAACAGTCCATACAGCCTACCTGGACTTAGCTAAGGCCTTCGACACAATACCCCACTCAGGCATCATAGATAAGCTCAACAGATTAAACGTAAACCCTTATGTCACTAGATGGGTTGCAAACTGGCTAAAGGACAGAACCCATAAAGTTAAAATCGCTGGAGCAATGTCAGACTCAAAGCCAGTCACAAGTGGTGTCCCACAGGGATCTGTCCTGAGACCCCTCTTGTTCGGCATTTATTTCTCAGATGTTAAAGCAAACATGGGAGGGTTGTGGCTGACAAAGTTCGCAGATGACTGCAAACTAGGCGCCATAGTCGATACACCAGCAGACACATACATCCTACAAAAAGGCCTCACAGAAACTGACAACTGGTGCCATTGTCACGGCCTTAAACTAAATGCCAAAAAATGTATAGTCATCCCCTCTGGGAAAAACAAAGTACCCACAAATTATCACATAGACAGCAACCCACTGAGTACGGAAAAAGTAATCAGAGACCTAGGGACCCAAGTCGACAGTGACCTCTCATTTGACACCCACGTTGCCAAAGTGGTTAGAAAAACATTCTACCTTGCACACCTCATCATGAAGGGATTCACATCCAGATCCAGGGATGTCATTGTACCCCTATACTCCTCCCTCATCAGACCCATGATTGAGTACAATGCCCCATTTGGTATGTACCTCACCCGGCATTTGCAACAGCTGGAGAGACCACAAAAGTACCTCACCAAGAGGATCAAGGGTCTCCAACATATGTCTTATTCTGCCAGACTAAAGAAACGTCAGCTCTATTCAGTAGCATACCACCTGCTCAGAGGTGATCTCTGCCTGACGTACAAGGCCATGTCCAATCAGGATCTGATGGACATGCTCCACCTCAAAAAATCCAAATCCATCAGGACCACGAGAGCTAAAGACTTAAACCTTGGCACAAGTACGAATAGGACATCCTGGAGGGATAGATTCATAACCCAGAGGCTTCCCATGCTTTGGAACAAGATCCCAGTTCATATTAGGCAGAGCCCCTCACTGACTCTCTTCGAGAGAAATCTTGATGAGTGGATGGAAGATCGTAAGTTTACCCCAGGGATCATATCTGTGTCACTGCTAGACAGGGGCACAGTAAACTAATTCTATTATATAAGGGGACCTTCATTGTGTCACTACTAGACAGAGGCACAGTATTCTAATTTTATTCTGTACATTTTTGTACCATTTCATGGGGTGGCAAAAGCCACATCACTATGGCTAGGCTTACAAATGCCCCAGGGCAGATAGCCTAGTACTATACTATGAAACTATGAAACTAATCGTAAGTAGTTGTCAATCACTCTTGGGCATAAAGGGATAAAGCCCTGACTACAACTCACACAACCTGTGTTAAGCTGCTAGCTCAGGCACCTGATAGAGCTGGCAGAGAAGTTTGAATATTTCGATCCTGGAAGAGGATGGCACATGCTGAGGTCTCTCTAGTGTAGCTCCGAGAGCGATACGTGTCAGTCTGGCGGGAGACAGCTTAGTGTAAGTCCCTTAAGGCCAGAGGGGGAGTGGTACACCTTAACTTCCACATACCAGACCAGATGTAGCATGATGCTTGGCACATACGAAAGGATTATAGGGGCATGAAAAAATCCCAGCATCCACAGATGACACAGGCACTCCCAATGCTCAGCCTATGCCTTTGATGAGAGAAAAAATACTGTAGTTGAGTCCTCAGACAGAAGGCTGAACTGGCTTATTGGGTGAGAAGGGAAATTTGAAGGTTGGGCTACTAGACCAAAAAATGGTCTATATATGTATATGTATGTATATATATATATATATATATATATATATATATAGATATATGGATCTCCTTCATTTGATCGACAGACCATTTGATAGAAACTCATTTGGTCGAAGTCTCATTTGATCGAAAACCAGTATTCAAGGCATAATACTGGGATTTGTCCCCCTCCCCAATATTGTGCGACCCTGGAGTTGATATATATAGTCGGGGGGGGGGCATTTAAAAGAAGAAAAGAAAACAAAAAGTACATATTTTAAACTGTGACCCCCACCCCCACCCCCCCCGACTAAATATATCAACTCCAGGGTCGCACGATATTGGGGAGGGGGACAAATCCCTGTTAATTGCCTTGAATACTGGTTTTCGATCAAATGAGACTTCGACCAAATGAGTTTCTATCAAATGGATATATATATATATATATATATATATATATATATATATATATATATACACACACACACACACACACACACACACACACACACACACACACACACACACACACACACACACACACACACACACACACACACACACACACACACACACACACACACACACACATTCCCACACCACATTATTTTCTGATAAATCATGAAGGTTAAAGGTCACCGAGGTTTGCAGTCAGTCAATAATGCCAATCATTAGTTTACTGTGCAATATTTTATTTATTTATTTATTTATTTATTTATTTATTTATTTCCAGTTTGATAACCGGGGAAGTCCACTGGGCCCGAAAGCCCGTTTTCAGTGGAGGCCCGGGGAGAAAAGCTCCATGATAATACATTACACACAAAAACACAGCAGAAAAGCTCTAAACTAATACATTACACACAAAAACACACTCTGTTCTAATAGCATAATACTTTAACAATTTCCAAACAAGAATGAGGTGCATTGGGCACTATACATAAGAAAATGATATATTAATGCAACTGTAATGTTAGTAAAGTAGGAAAGGAAAAGGAAATTATAGATAGAGTTTGAATGCAAGAGCAGGGAAGCATGGGAGAAACGAAGAAGAAGCAAAGAAATTAAAGGAGAGGTTTCCAGAAGAGGATAGAAAAAGAACAGATAACTAATGTTCATTTTGTGATTGAGTCCACTATTATTAGAAAGCTTTCTGTAGTCAAAAATATTGTCACTTCTGTTTGCTTACTGTCTGTCATTGAGCAAGCGTTAAATGAAGATCACTTCTGTATGTGTCTTTATAAATATTTGGTTCCTACATCCCAGTATTCTAATTGTAACTTATGAATTAGTGAAGTCAGTTAATGCTGTTACTGGTGTATGATTTGATTCCTTCCCCTCTCTTTTTTAACCTGCAGTTGATACATAGGGTTACAGCTGTGACATTTAGCTCCTGTGGTACAAGGTTTGATTCCCTCAGTCCTCCTTTGCCTACTATATGACCTTGAGCAAGTTACTTAACCAGAAACTTAGCTGTATACAATTACATCGCATTTTACTTGCCATTGAATTTATCAGCCTAGAAACTCATTTTACTTATGGATCACTAGTACCAGTGTACTAAAAGACGTACCTTTCTAGAAAATGCAAGCAGCAATTTCAAGTAATGAAGCAGGGATGACATCATCTGAATCCAGTAATTCAAAGAAGAGTACTCTGAGAAAGAGATTAACTTTAATTCCATAGTTGAAATGAAACTTAACCATATCTGATGAAGGCTTAGAGAAGTATAAGCCGAAACCAGTTTGTTCTTACTATATACTGATGCTTTGATTGTTTAAATAATATATATTTCTACAGCTACCACTATCTGCTGGTCATGTTTCTTGGAATGTGTGGGTAATTTGAGACCTTGCAGACACCTTACTTGCAGGAATCCATTTTGGAATGGCCCACTGTACTCATCCCTCATTAGACCCATTATAGAATACAATGCCCCATTTGGTATGTACCTCTCAGGACATCTGCAACAATGGGAAAGGCCGTGGAAATACCTCACTAAAAGATTCACAGGCCTAAAGCAGATGCCCTATGCTGACTGCCTTAAAAAACTCCAGCTATACTCTGTCGCATAGCGTCTACTCAGAGGAGATCTCTGCTTAACATACAAGGCCATGTCAAACCCAGAGCTGTTGGACATGCTACACTTAAAGAAATCCCTCAGAGCCACATGCTCCAGGGATCTAAACCTTGTCATCACAATAACCAAAGCATGCTGGAGGGGTAGGTTCCTGACCCAGAGACTCCCCAGACTCTGGCATAGACTGCCCATACATGTCAAGCAGAGCACCTCTTTGGCCCTCTTCAAAAGGAACCTTGACGATTGGATGGGAGAAAGGAAATTCACCCCAGGGATCACGTCAGTCGCCTTGCTAGACAGGGGTCCAGAGAAGTAAATAGTGTGGGAAGAAATAGCCAGGGAATTGTTATGGCTAGGCTTGTATAGGCCCTAGGGCTGATAGCCTAGTACCAACATATGAACCTATGAACCTAATTAAATTGACTTGGGCAGGATAATGGAATTATCCTTTTTTTCCCCATGTCCACATTAATATACATTAGGATACAATAGCATGATCCAGTCCAGCTTCCTAAGTTGCTTATTTATAGAATATTGCACCAACGTGTTGCTCAAAATAACACCACATTCACTGCTACCTTCTGTTTTTGACAGCAGACTCAAGCTGGTCTGCAGCTAATCCAGAAGGATTAACACCCCTTTTTTTCTTTATTTGCTAATACAAAGAGTGTAAATGCAACTGCTGCTGGTAAACAGCTTCATATCTGAGCGTAACAGGGAATAGTTTGGGAGGTTCCTCAGTAGGACAAGCTTGGTCTCAGACTTCTACAGGGTAGGGAAGATGATTTGAGGTTTTGATTATCATGTATCAGGCCAGGGTCATTTGAAAGATGTGGCTGGTAATCTGGATAGCATCTAGGGCTGTTAGTGACTTCTAAAATCTAACATTGTTTTTTCTCTTTGTAATTACTTGTTGGTGTGGCTTTACCCACATTTACCAAACATTAATAGGGCTCCTCCTCTTTGGCTCAGGTACCTGTGCTGGCGAGTAGGTGGAAGATCCTCCCTAATGATTCACAATTCTCACATGTAGCTATGCACTGAAATACATTACCTCATAAAAAAGAACATATCTGTGATTTTTTCTGAGATCATAACAAGTGATCAAATCACTTATTAGACCACCACAATGGTCCGAAACTAACTTACTGAATCAGCACTTTTGTTAAACAAGAAAACATTGTATTAAAATTACATTGTTTATGCAGCCAGGCCACTCAACACCAAGGTCACATGGCCTGAGGAAGATGGAATACTTTAGGAAACTGCTGCCCCCCCTTCCCCAAGTTCATGTTACCTTTAAGTTGCTGTATTTAGGTAGGTACATGTGGGTATACAGGGACTGTGCCCTTTTATAAAAGCCCTTCCTGGTCACTTTATTTCCCTCTTGTTTTCCAGTTTAGCAAAATGCAAGTTTAGAAGATGATTTTGATCAGTTATGATCCTCTGAAGAATGCTTCAAATAATTGTTTTGATCGCACTGGTGTCTAGGTCATGTCATAGATAGTGAGACAGTATTGCCTGTTTGTGTCTGGTCCTAACATTGTTTCATTGTGTAAGGCTTGGAGACCTTCTCTTATGGAAAGGCAGTCTTGTGTCTAAGCATAGTCTTTGGATGAGTGTTGAGGAATTTCAGAGCTTCCTGCACTATGCCAGAATAATGCCACATTTGGTCAACAAGAACATCAAGAATATCAGCCGGATCACCCAGTACTTATGGGAGACTAACAATGACCTCCATTATCTGGATTGTCCTTACTTATCCCAGTTCAGAATTTGTGATCACCCATGCAGTCATCCAGACTGGTTTTGCATATCACTAGGGAAGTAGTTTATTTTATATGCATGAATAGTTTATTCTGCAAACAGAGACTATACTGGGTTAGGTACCTGCTACACCATTTGGTGATGCTGATGTGTAGCATAACTTTAGGTTTCTAGAGTGTGTGTTTGCGTTATTGTTAGTTTTCTGTAGGTGAAAGTGTTCAAAGGGTGCTGGGTCATGCATACAATGGAAAGTTAAGTAGAGATCACCCATCAGGAGTTCTTATGACACTGTGTAGATGGACAAGACTTTTAATCTATCAGAGCAGCTAACGGTACTAAGACCAGAAATCTTTTTGGTGAGGAAACATTGAGGTATCTCAAGCTGGTTTAGGTGCTTAATAAGGGACATACCAAACTGGGCATTGTATTCAATGATAAGCATAATAAGGGGGGAATAAAGCAGAACTATTATTTCTTAGGACCTTGAGGAGATATCACACAGGATAATTTATGCAAGGTGAAAGGATTTTTTCACCCATTATGAAGCCATAGTGTCCAAGAAGAGTCTGTTGTCAGTAAAGGTTCCTAAGCCAATGAGGGCTGTGTAAGAATCTGTGGAACATTATCATTATGGAAAATGGGAGTAATGCTAGATTTACCAAAAGAAATTATACTGCATTTCTTGGCCTTGAGGGTAAACCCATAATTAACATACCAAGCATTTGTTTGATGTTTCCTTGCTGGAGAATTTGAGCATCACTATAAGCTTTGGTAACTGCCGTCAGTTTGTGGCCATTAGGTAGCCATAATCCATTGAAATCAGCTTTCATGAAAGGGAAGTATATACCAAGGAGGCGGTGGGGAGAGCAGAACAAAATCATGAGGCACTTCTGGTGATGAGTTTCTATCTAAAGCAAACACTTCTCACTTTAATGGCATGGGTTCTTGCATAATGCCAGTTACCAACAGGTTTCAGACTACTTCCTATTCTAAGTACCTCTTGCTGCATTTTTTTTTAAACTTGGGCCTATATATTTGGTCTTACTCTGACTATGACTCTTTGCCATTTTGCCTCATAGTTTCACAGGCTGCAATTCATCCTTTAACAAAGGCATCTCATCCATCTTTCTCCAATTACAGACTTATAAATAACCTATGCTCCATACTTAGTTGCTTGAGCAGATATTATACAATCACATTATTATTATGTCAATAATTTATTACTCAATCCCACACTTATTCAGTTAGTCTTCTCTCCCGGTTACCCAATTGAGTAATTCCCTTCCATAATGGTAAGATTCCTTTTGCCCATTTGCTTACTTTGGGGCAACAATTGAGTACTGAGAGTGGTGCCATTATTACTGGTGGGTCAGGGATCCTTACCATACACCCTAATGTCCCACATGTGCCTAGTTGGTGCTATTCACATATAATGGGCTTAGTGCAGGACTGACCCTCACTCATGCAAATAACATAAATCTGCAGACATCCTCACACCCCCTGAAAAGGTGCCACATGTAGGGTTTTCTGGAATGATCTAGAGAAACCATTATGTAGTGTATGTCCCTGAATATGTGCCCCATCCCTGCTCCCTCAATGAGACAAACAGACATAAATCCTTTACTCTTCCTATACTCCAATCAGCTCCCCTTAGTGTCAGGGCCACAATCTGAATCCTGTCCAGCTAGGTCACAGTCAGCGTTTTATGCCACAGAGCCAGCAAATCTTAACTGTGTCAATAATATGGTTTGTTTTCATAGATACAGAATTACTTAGACTGGGCACAGGACACTTTTGGACATTTATATATTTATAGTTTCACAGTTAGTAATGGCTTTTTCATAGGTACTATATTTGTAGAAGATAATGTATTTTTCAGAGGTACTATATTTGTAGATGTGAGAAGAACCCTTGGTTATGTAGAATATGGCCTTCTCTTTTGAACAAACTCAAAAATCTGGGCCCACTGAAGTCAGTTCAGAACCATTTGGCAGACTATACCTTTCAAGATATCTTCAGACAGGTTTCATCAAATGGGGAAATAACAAATTAGCTGTGCCCCAGAGGTCAGTTTTGGGCTCACTCCTCGATCTACAGTTCTTCAATGACCTGATAGAAGATGTCTCTCTGTTAGGATTAACAAGGTGTGGACATCGCATAATACTTCTCACACCTGGTAGATTCAAAAAGCCAGAACAGAAGCAAATACAGAAGGACTCAACTCCTGGTACTGACACTACAGGGATAAAGCTTATTAGAGTTACCAAAACTGAGTACATGACATTTTGACACTTAATAAATGTAAGGAAGACAATAATGTCAAGGTGTATGATACTTTCAGTTTCTCTGTTTCCCAAACCTGTCAATGCAGCAGCGAGGTATCGGGTCAAATGAGATGAACTGCTTTGAAGGTCATGTTGAGATAACTTATGGAATGGTTATTAGATAACTTAAACCACTTTATTGGTAATTAAACTTTCTGTCTTTTAAAGTCAGTAGATCTACAGGCATAACTTGTCTTGTACCCAGATTAGAATATGACCTGCACACGGTTACCCTCAACTCCTTTAATATCTCAGTAAAGTAACAGAGCAGTATTGCTCCAAGGGATGCAAATTGGATCCCAGTGACAGACAGTGTGATGATGATGATGACTCCACCTATCCAAAGTCTCCTGTAGTGTGCTGAGCACAGACAAATGATCATGTGACCACGAAATACAGTAGCAAAACTTATATTTGGGCACCCTGAAGGGGTGATTCAGGTTCCTGAATGCTTTCAAGGTTGTGATCCTGAAATGCTCAGAGAGGCAGTACAGATGTTCCTGACCTCGACAAAGCTGCACAATGTGGTGGTGAATTGGAAGCTGTCAGCTATACAGCTGATGGCACTGGCTAAAATTGGCCCTGCCGACCAACAAGATTAAGTATGAGAAGATGCAGAGAATCCATGACCACATACATCTATATAAATATCTACATTTATATGCATCTATTCATAGATACACACATATATATATATATATATATATATATATATATATATATATATATATATATATATATATATATATATACGTAGACAGATAAAACATAGTTGGTACAAAGTATACATGCTGGGGCAAGTCGCCAGCATCTGCACAACGTGTACAGCATGGGATGGATGTGAATGCAGTATCACTCCACTGTCTTACTAATAGGTTCAAGGTCACTCAAAGCACAGATCAATGTACAAAATGCAAACAATATACTACAATGATGCTTAAAGGAACACAAACTATAACATCTTCAGTGTATGTACTGTGCAAACTATATATTAGATAGGGAATATTTTTCTGGAAGTATCATACATTGGAATATCATCTGTATAGAATGCACTATCCATGCAGTTGACATAGGCCATAGAAATAATTCATGCCACAACAATGTTCCCAAGAATACATTAAGGCTGGTAATGTCCATGACTACACTGGCTATATATATATATATATATATATATATATATATATATATATATATATATCCTTAGTGATGGCTCTAGCATATAACTGTCTTGAGTCTGCATCTCATCCATGCATTGGGAAGTGAAGAGGGTGTTCTCACGACAGCAGGAAACCCAGGAAGCTGTCACATAAGCATGGGCTATTGCAGCCATGGACCTCATCATGGCCTCAGTGTAGTGTACTTATGTATAGCATCCACAGAAGCACACATCTGTTTTATCATAGCATATGTCTGCTTCTGCATAGTTTGTGTCTTCTTTTGCACAGCCAACCTGTATTGACAAAGGCACCCCAGATTCCATTCCAAGAGGCTTAAATTAAAAAGACAGTGTATATCAGAACCTGAACTGCGACATGTGGTTTGCCATTTCTGAGCTTCCTGTGACATTATACATACCAATAGCCTGTGTGTGTGTGAGACAAGATCATGGCAAGGTGACACTAGTGGTAGACTGCCTGCTGTAATGAGCTAGAGTTGGATTAGACGCTGGCTATGCTGATGATATTCATGTAACCTCATGAACCATGCAACACATGTACATGTTAATGGCTCTGATAGTGCAAGCTGATGACTGGCTGCCCCATCCACCTGCACCATAAATAGCCCCTTGACAGCTCCCACCACATCCCTCCCTGTTTTTACATACTTACTTGGGTACTGAAACAGACACTGCAGGTAATTCCATTTATTTCTGAGGTTTAGACCTTTCACTTCCACCACTGATAGTGAGATGGCCACTTACTTGCACATACTGTGTTGTCTGCCCCTTAAAACACCAGCAGTGTCATCATTATCATCATTGTTATCAACTGCCTTTGGTACTAGGGAAATGTCCACGTTCATCATCTCTTCAACCTTATAACATGTAGACACTGTAACAGGTATACTATTATAAGTGTTTTCACACAACTATCATTGACCCACAGCCCAAAGCCATGTGTCTCCAATGATAGTGAATCTACTAGCCATTTCAGATTGCTGCCATCTTTCAAGTCTAAACACATACACACATCACATACATCTTAAAATGCACAAACAAAAATATAACAGCTTATGTTGTGAATATTATGTCATTTATTTGTTTTATTCACATCAGCTGTTTAAACAAATGCTACTGATATTATTTCATATAATTTTTCGGGTCTATATTAGTACAGCGAAGTATGCTTTGAGCAAACACCATTTGGGCGACACCAAATGTGTGAATATCGCAAACATCGCAAGAGTGAATGGAGATCGCCATAGGGAATTCTTCCCTTTACTTCAATGTAGTGCGATTACGGAGTTGGTATATTTAAGTAGCGGGGGTGTGTAGGGATAAAACACTTAGTGACAGTTTTCGTGTTTTAGTTTTTTTATTTTTCGGATTCGAAATTTTCAAACTTCGACCATATAATGTCAACCATATGGTATTCGGAGTTTGAAACTTTCGTTCCAATAATATAGACCCATTTTTTCCATGTTACATATGTAAATAGTTCTGTTTCTATACCATGTGCAGCAGTTTCTTTTTTATCTTAATTGTGGTTAGGGATTTGTCCAACAGTGTCTATGTAAATATTTTGGCTCATTACAGCTTTTTATTATGTTTTTGTAATAGCTTTGTTGCCCAGGATGTGGATGAAAAGGATCTGCAGACCAGTCCACTCTCCAGGATAACAAACTAACTAACTGACTAAACAAAATAAATAAGCATTTACCTGTGTGGACAGAAATGGCAGGATTTTGATGCTAAGTATTGACACCTGTTGTCTACACATTCTTGGGTGCAGAGGTGCAGGTTGGGTAATGGAAAGGTGTGGCCATGGCTACTTCATATGAATGTCTGTGTGGAAACATTCACATACTGAGTGACATGCCTTTTTCAACAGCTCTACATGTGCTGCATCTTATATACACTGCTAGTTAAGAGCAAGTACTATGAGGAACAACATTCCATTCAACTCATAGCTCAGGAGCTGCTAGCAATGATATCTGAGATCTGCAAAGACATGTGGATCCATCTCTGTGACACAAAGACAAACAAATGAATCTATACTACATGTAATGTATGGAACAGAGGGAACAACCACATTATACCCCAGTCCAGGTATAGGATCTGACCTGTGATTTCACACCAAAGGAAGACAAGAACTCTTCACCCGGTATGGTGGCATGAACTGGTTAGGTCTGCTACAAGTCAAATCACAATCTAATGTGAGAGTCTTGTGCCTATTCCTGGCATGTTTTCTTATGTCAGACAGCCAGGGATAATAAGCATACTCCATGTGTGAGCAAGCACCAGCTGGACTAGCATCAGTAGTTATCAGGTGCGGCATGTGCTCTGTGTGTGCCAACTTGCCTTTTTGTTCATGAGAGATTAGACCATGTCCCCCTAACAATTTGCAGTATCCTTGTTACCAAAACTGTCATCACTGCAACATCCATTTATTAAAATATTAATTTATCCATTTTTTTTAGCTATTTATTTAATTAATAACTAGGTAAGGCTGGTCCAAAGACCCACTTGGCTTAAAACATAATCCAAAGGAAAACAGACTTAGAAGACAAATAGTAAAGATACATGGGTACAAAACTAGGTTCATGCATTAAATCTGACATGAATTAACTAAGTTGTTAAGATAAAAACAGTGTTCCTAATAAAAGGTCAAACATTTCATCAATGTTTCTAAAGAGAAAAAGATGTAAGGACATTACATAATACATGAAGTAGACCTGGTGCTATAAATATATGGTTCCAAATATTTCTAAACCAATCAATGAGATGCAAAGTCTACTCTTCAATTTTTCCCTTGGAACTAGACAACTTTCAACTTAAGCACTAAAACCATTCACTTCTCAGCCCAGCACTTGCTCAAAACTCATAACAAACACTAATAAATCTTAGCACTAGACCCCCCCTATACTGTAGAGAAGGACAAGGCTCTCTAATCGACCTTATCAGCCAATCAGTAAAACAGTTCACTGTACCTATCCAGGCATGTCCAAAGGAAAGTTTTAGGTGTACTCTCTGGTCCAACTGGTGAATGTGGGCATTTTGAGGCAATGTTACAACTGCCTCATGTACACAGACAACCCTCTACTCCTACCACCAAACACTAATACATGTGAGAGATGCAATTATACACCCAAACTGGAGACTAAGCTCTTTCAACTCAAGACTGGACCAGACAGTCAACAGGAGAAGGGAATTACTTGCATCACACCACCAGTCTCACATAGACCTATGAAACCAGCCCTGGCAAAAAACACACATAAATACACGAAAACATACTCAGAGGCACTAAATAAAAATCTGCAAAAGCAATAGAGACCTCCAAAGCAGACATCCAAGCAACCTCCACCCCCCATCATAAACCATGAAACACATACTTCACAAAACCAGTGTGCCACGCAATCACAGCCCTTAAGGCAAAATAACATACCCAACACACTAGTAACAGGTGACTCTATAGTCAGGCACACTGACATCCCACTCACACTCAGGTCACTCCAGAACAAGTACAAATATGATTCTGCAATTGTCCATGTTGGTGTGAATGACCTGAGCTGTACCCCCCTGGACTATATGAAAAAGAGACATGGAAGAGCTCTCTGATCATGTAGCCCAGGCCAGTATGACCCTGACCCTGAGTAGCATCCTGCCCTCACCAAGAATGATACCACAGTATAAAGAAAAAATTATCAGTTTCAATAATTGGCTAAGCTTCTGGTATCATTCAAAGGGGATTCAGTGTCTGTCAGCCTGGGATGACATGCTCGACAAGCCACGCTGCTTCGTTAGAGATGGCTTGCACCTGTCACCCTTAGGCTTTCAAATACTGGCCAAGGTTCTTGCCATCCCCATAGTGCCTTGTTTAGGCAAGGCTCAAATGACAAACCCACCACTGTAAATAGTACAAGTAACAAAAAAACTGAGGGTAATGCTACTCAGTGTCAGAAGTCTAAACCTCAAAATGCATGCACTCGAGGCACTCCTCAGTATGGAGAAAATTGTTATATGTGCAGTAACAGAAACCTGGTTTAAGGCTCCAGAGAGCACCCCAGCACTACCAGGCTACAACTCATACCATACATTTCGGCCACAAAACATGAACCGAAATACAAAAGGTGAAGGCGTATCAATATTCAACAAGGATACTCACACCTCTAGGTTAGTGGCACAGCACGATGCTTCAGAGATCATCCACGTGCAACTAGCAATGGGCAAAACTGCAATTCAAATTGTAGCTTCCTACAGATCACCCACCATGTCCCAGGACCCCCATTCTACATTTCTGGAAAAACTGAGAAACATAAAGGTCCTAGGAAACACGCTGATATTGGGTAATTTCAATTTCCCAAACATTAACTGGGAGAACTACTCAAGTACTAACTCCCTTGCCCAACATTTCCTAGAATTTATAAACTCAAATGCCCTGGATCAACTGGTCAACACCCCCACCAGAGGTGACAACATATTGGACCTGGTCATCAGCAACATGGGCAACCGGTGTTCCACACCAGAGATCAACCCCTCACTGGTTAGATCTGACCATAAACTAATCACTCTGGATATCCACATTTTGCCACCACCCCCGGTCAAAGAAACCACCATGAAAAACTTTTCAAAAGCAAACTTCACGTTACTTAAGACCAAGGTGGAAAGATTCAAAGCCCTCATGCTAAAGGATAATGCTGCCCAAGCTGCAAAATCCTTTACTAATGCACTCTACGGGCATTTACAAGAATGCATGGATCATGCTATCCCAAGCAAAACCAAGACTCACTCCTCCAAGAAAAGGAAACCAGTCTGGTGGACCCCTGCCATAAACAAGCTATACAATAAAAGGAGGAAACTAGTACAGAAAATAGTAAAATCCTAACAAGGGAAGACATCCCTGATCAGTATCAGCTAAAAACTATGATCTCTCATAAAATCATCCAAGGCTAGCTTTGAAAGAAAAATTGCCAAGGACTGCAAAGATAACCACAAGGCATCCTTTAGCTAAGTCAAGAATCTAAGTGGCAATTCTCAGATCTGCTTGGAGTTAGTGCAGAATGGCACAAAATACACTGAACCGACCGATATCCCCAACATCCTGGCAGACAGGTTCAGTGCAAACTTCACCCCCTCTCTCCCCCAAAAGGGCCCATAACCATACCAGAAAATGTAGTGCTTCTGAAATCACAGACACTCAGGTTAAAATAGCCCTCTCCAAAGCCAAAAACACAGCATCAATGAGACCTGATGGTGTCCCAGGCTGCGTCCTACGCAAGTTCAAAGATGAACTAATCCCTCACCTAAACACACTGTTCAGAATCAGCCTCTCCACAGGCTACATGCCCATAGAGTGGTGCACAGCCACGGTTATTCCACTCCACAAAGGTGGAGCCACAACAGACCCCGGGAACTATCGCCCTATAAGCCTGACTAGCTTGGTCTGCAAGGCTATGGAGCGCATCATCATGGATCTCATTAACAGAGACATTGGGAACCTCCAAACACTGGACACTACCAGGTTCAGCTTTGTTAAGGGCATATCATGCCTCCTAAACCTGGTGGACTTCTTTGAGACAGTTACCAAGGCTCTGCTTGACATGTATGGGCAGTCTATTCCAGAGTATGGGGAGTCTCTTGGTCAGAAACCTATCCCTCCAGCATGTTTTGTTCATTGTGATGACAAGGTTTAGATCCCTGGAGCATGTGGCTCTGAGGGATTCTGATTTCTTTAAGTGGAGCATGTCCAACAGCTCAGGGTTTGACATGGCACTGTATGTTAAGCAGAGATCACCTCTGAGTAGACGATATGTCACAGAGTATAGCTGAAGTTTTTTTAGACGGTCAGCATAGGGCATCTGTTTTAGGCCTGTGATTCTTTTAGTGAGGTATTTCTGCGGCCTTTCCAGCTGTTGCAGATGTCTTATGAGGTACATACCAAATGGGGCATTATACTTTATAATGGGTAAAATGAGGGATGAGTACAGTGGGACAATGACCTCCTTTTTTCTGGATGAAAAGCCCTTAATGATGAGGTGTGCCACATAGAAGGATTTCCTGACTGTTGTGGCGATGTGGTTATCGAAGGTGAGACCACTGTCCACCTGTGTCCCTAAGTCTCTCATCACACTTTCAATGTTTAGTGTACTGCCACCTATGTGGTAATTCATGGGTACATGTTTTTTTCCAAAGGGGATAATTATACATTTCTTGGCATTAAGCTTGAGCCCATGGCTCTGGCACCAGGCATCTGTTTCTGTAAGGCCCTTTTGTAGAATATCCACATCATTTGGGGATTCAGTAAAAACTCCCAGTTTGCAGTCATCTGCGGACATTGTTAGCCAGAGTCCCTTAGTGTTGGCCTGCTTCAGAGAAGTAGATGCCAAACAAGAGTGGTCCCAGGACTGAATCCTGAGGTACTCCACTTGTCACTTGTCTGGAGCTGGATTTGGAGTCGGCTACTTTTACAGTCTGGGTTCTGTCAGTAAGCCAGTTGGCAACCCCATCAAGTGACGTAGGGATTTTTGCCCAGCTTAGTATGTTTATCTATGATTCCAGAGTGGGGGATGGTGTCAAAGGCCTTGGCTAGGTCCAGATAGGCTGTGTGGACCACCTTACCTTCATCCACAGCTCTGGAGACTGATTCGAAGAAGTCAATCAGGTTCAGGAGACAAGATCGGCCCTTCACAAACTCAAATTGGGTGGGGTCCAGTGTTTGAAGGTTGCCAATGTCTTTGTTTATAAGTTCCATGATAATGCGTTCCATGCCCTTGCAGATCAGGCTCGTCAGACTGATGGGACGGTAGTTCCTGGGATCTAAGGTGGATCCCCCCTTCTGGAGTGGGATCACTGTAGCTGTGCGCCACTCAGTGGGCACGAAGCCTGAGCTGAGGCTATGATTAAACATGACACTTAGGTGAGGTGCCAGTTCATTTTGTAGGTCATGTAGTACACAGCCCAGGATGTCATCTGGTCCCATGTATGCTGTATTCTTAGCTTTGGAGAGTGTGGTTTCTACCTGTGTGGCCAAGATTACCGGAATTTGACAATCTTTTGGTATTGAGATGGGCCCTTTAGGTGGTGACAGTGGGGTGAAGTTGGCACTAAATCGATCTGGCAGGATATTGGCAATATCCTTGGGATCAGTATATTTAATGCCATTCTGTTGTAGCTCAGAGCAGATCTGAGCATTGCCATTTAGATTCTTGACATAATTGTAGAATGCCTTGTGGTTGTCTTTGGAATCTTTGGCAATTTTATTTTTGTAACTAGCTTTTGAGGATTTTATGAGGGATCTCAGCTTCTTACTGAAGCTAGTGAGGGAGTTTTTTGCATCCTGAGATTTTCCTCTTTTCTGCAACACTTGCTTCCTTCTGTTGTATAGTTTGTTTATAGCAGGGGACCACCAGATTGGCTTCCCTTTTTTGGAGGAGAGCATCTTGGCTCTATTTGGGATGGCACGATTCATACATGAGTGGATGTGCTCGTACAGTGCCTTAGTGTAGGATTCAGCAATCGAACTTTCAGATCTTGTCTGCATGGGTGTCATAAAGTTTGTCACTTCTGACTTCAGTAGCATGAAGTTGGCTTTGGAGAAGTTTTCTATGGATGTTTCCTTACTGGGGGGGTGGGGGTAGGATGTGGATGTCAAAGGTGATGTGCTTATGGTCAGACCTGACCAATGAGGGGGTGACCACTGGTGTGGAGCATCTATCTCCCATGTTGGTAATGACCAAGTCTAGGATATTGGAGCCCCTGGTGGGACAATGAATTAGTTGATCCAGGATGCTGGAATTTATGAATTCCAAGAACTGTTGGGAAAAGGTGTTGGTACCCGAGTAGTTTTGCCAGTTAATGGCAGGGTAGTTGAAATTACCCAGTATTAGGGTGTTTGGTTGTACCTTAATATTTTCCAGTATGTTTAGAAAGGTGTAGTGAGAATCTTGGGACATGGTGGGGGATGTGTAGCAAGCTACAATTTGGATTGCAGTCTTACCTAGAGTTAGTTGCACCTGGAGAATTTCAGATGCGTTGTGTTGGGCAACTAGCCTGGAGATGTGAATATCCTTGGTGAATATGGACACTCCTCCTATGGAACTAATAATGTGTTGTTTTGACAGTCTAATGAACAAAAGGTATACTCCCAAGTCAGATTATGTCCTAAATGTTGATTAGAGTCTAAAACTATTCTGCATCCAAAAAACAATGGGGTATTCAGGCTATTTCTAATAACCAAAAGCAAATTACCAAATCAAAGTAAGTTGGCAAGTCAAAATTCATCAAGGAAATTACTAAAGCTATAATGAGGGTATGATGAATGGGTGTCTGCCCTGGCTGCATGCTGTTATGGGTCATGATTAGCACAGCCGAAAAAGTGGTGATTAGTCCGTCTAACTGAACATTGTGATCACTGTTGATCATTGCCTGGGAGTGAGTGCATATTGTTCCTCACAACTACAAACAGTTTCAGTAATTATTTCAAATATTGCTGTCAGTGTGTGTGTGTGTGTGTGTGTGTGTGTGTGTGTGTGTGTGTGTGTGTGTGTGTGTGTGTGTGCGTGTGTGCGTGTGTGCGTGTGTGTGTGTGTGTGTGTGTGTGTGTGTGTGTGTGTGTGTGTGTGTGTGTGGGGGGGGGATGTTACAAGCTGCAGCAGGGAGTCAGTAAATGTCTTTGTTATGGTTTCTGAATGATGTTTTGACAATATATCAAACATAGCTTCAGGACAATTTTTTTCTTTTTAGTCCTCACTGTCAGCCAATGTCAAAAACATCTTAGGTATCAGTTGTGGTAGAAGTAAAATCAAATATCTAGCAAGCATTAGTAAATGGCCTAGTAGTCACAAGATCTCAGTCTTCTTACTACTATATTATTAAGCTGGTAAGTACAGACAGTAACTACATAATGAACAAAACTGTAAAATGCAGTCACAGGCTAAACGGCAGCATTCAGTTGTGGGAGAGACAGCCCGAAACATAAACAAATATGACCAGGCCTCCTGTATTGTTGTACTATGATATAGGCAAATGCCTCCACTTGGTGTGTGTTTCCTTCCCTACAAGAGATGTAAAAGAGTAAGATATATCTTCAGCCTGCTACTCTTTGTTTAATTGTTGTGGTGTGCCTGCATTGTAAGTAGACTACACAATAGCTCACTGATATTGTCAATGTGTATGTTCATGTCACAGCCTACACAGAAATCCATAACTTTCCTGCTGTATACCATTTTAACATCTGCGTTACTCAATGCAAATCATTAAGGTTAATTGATGGCACATAACCACCAACAGAGAAATACTGCCAAGGTAAATGTTTTAGTTGAATTTGTTTTACCTGAAAGTTGAGTTCACGGTTTAATGAACTGTTTAGCACAGTCGCTCTTCAATCAAAATTTGCAACAATAAGCCTTTAAAAATACTTTTTCTTGGTATTTTTTTTAAATCTCACATTAACGACTGCCCAATTATATTCTGTTCATTGTATAAAACATCCCCAAAGTACATTCTCACCATTAGGTTGTATAAAGATACATACAGTGAACTCTGAGCTCTTACACACTAACTGACTGCCATATATCACTGCCCTTCAGTGGGCTCTGTTTCACTTCTTCTTTTCTAATTTAATTCTAAGTCTGCAAAATAAGTTTCTTTCTTTCATAATTATGAAAAAGAGATATGGCAGAGAAGCCTAGATAGCAGGAGAGTTTCTTGAAGTACTGAAAACAAGAGACAAAGCCTGGGTCTCTTTGAAGAGATTTCTTTCTCCTAAAGTCAGGTTAAACTGCACCTTCATGAAAAAGAAACTAAAAAGACTTTCAAAACTTTTTTATGGGAGTACTTCTTCCACTCTTTCTCTTCAAGATAACAAAAAATAATAAAAACCCTCTTGGAATCTAATTGAAAACTCCCTTAGCACACTTTCTAACCACAGTGAATGTAGTAGGGTTAGTGATATTTTATTATATCCATTATGCTTTGGAAAAACAAAAACATCATTAGTAAATCTCTCTGTCACTGTCTTTGCCTATAACTATGTCAGAGTACATTCCCTGCATTTTAAAATCTACTTTATAAACTTTTCACTCTTAAAATCTACCACTCCATGGGAGTCCTCATATTGCTGCCCATTCTTCCTTTAACTCTCATTGGTTAAGTTAATAGAAAAAGTATGTTATCAACACACCATTGAGTATATCTGTAAATACTGCATATTCTTTAGATGTCAGTATAGTTTATACCTGGTCATAGTGCACAGGTCGATATGATTTCTATAAAGGAATGCAATCTTATCGATATCATCTTACTTCTGTGGTCAGGATCTTCTCTTGGTTTTGGTTTTGATGTTCTTATTTGGTTCAAAAGTTACCGTCAAGAAACATCCTTATAAGTTAAGGTAAGTTAATCTTATCCTTTCAAGATGAGATCAGTTAATCATTTTCCACTCCTAGCACAATAATCTCACATGTTCACTAATGTTCTCTCCTAGGACAAATATTCTTCACTGTTTTTATTAAACTACTGCTTTTGGATATTCTGTCTCCCCTAATCTTATTCTTTTTTTTTTGCAAAGAACCTTTTCTTCATTAGGGCCTCTACCTCCCATTCTATGCCATTTCTGAACTGGAATAAATGGTATTTTGATACTTCTGTTAAACTAAAAATTACTCCCCAAATAAGAAATTGCTGATATAAAATGACAAATACATTGAACTAGCCCCTTATTCAAGTACTTATCAATTCATACTAACACCACTTTATCCATAAATATTCATCTACATCAGCTTAACAACAAAATCAATTGAACTCTTTAGATATACATATGATAATAACTGCTTACAATATTCCAACACAGCACTGGTTAACTTTACAAAGCATTCTAATGTACATTCAAGATTTAGGCAGATAAATTAATAATTCCTCATTTAAAGATATTCCAAATCTAATAAGTTTTCTGTATGAATTTATATATAATAGTTGTGAAAAGAAAAATTACATTTCAAATCTATATGAAGAGTTGATAACATATAAAACAATTCCCAAACCATCATACTGACAGTTCTTAACAAAAGGTCAGTCATTGCAGTTGTTAGAAGAAATTAAAACTAACATCTTACTATCAGTTAATTACACCTCTAACACACAGTACTGGAAAATACTTACACAGAGCATTTTTAACACCAGATAGAATTAAAAAGATCAGTACTACTACAAATGTTTTTTCTGGAGGTGTGAAAAGTCAAATAAAGCAGACTGGATTCATATTTTTTTATAAATGTAATAAAATTAAATCATATTGGAATGGAATCAATCATTTTTTACCAGCTTTATTTAATGAATTATTTACCTTAACTGATGTATTGATAATTCTAAATGTAAATGAAGGTCCCTACCTGAATAAGACAAATATGTATTTGTTATGGATAATACTTGCTATATCTAGGAAATGCGTAACCAGAAGGTGGAATTCAAATACACCCCTGACCTTGGAAGAATTCTACACTTTACTGAAGACAACTGCATTGATGGAAATAAAAATCAAAGAACTACGAATCTATCCCAGGCCATTGGTAAATAATCCTTGGAAGAAAGTTATATCTTTGTTGGACACTCTGCAATAATCAATAATGTATCTCTGATAACTGATCTGTTAATTCTATATTTAATAATATACAGTGTATATAATTGAAAGTCAGGCAATTGTAAATATTGTATATAGTTGTTTAAAATTATATTTAAAAATATTATGTAAATGTTATTTTAATTGAAAATAAAAAAAAAAAATATTTGAGAAAAAAAATCAATTGAACTCTTTTCTGTTACATGATGCTTATTTTTTTATTCCAGGCACATGTGGTAAAGTGACTTTATAACTCCAAGTAGAATATGGCACTTGTTAAGAACCAGTGCCTCCTATAAAAAAATAGCATGGCTTTCAGATATTGGGCAGGATTCACGAAGGCTTGCACGGAGTTTAAGAGTAGTGTAAGACTCCATGCAGCCTTCGCGATCCAGGAACAGCCCAAAGTCTGTGTAAGAGACCAGCTAAAACGTCTCTTACACGGAGTGGGCATGGATAAGCTAATCACCTCACTTGCAGCCGAATAGCATGCAAATGAGGTTGATTAGCGATCCAGGAAGCCAAAGCAGCCCATGTAAGAGTCGTTTTAGCTGCAGAAATGTACTCAGTTGACAACTGAGTACTTTTCTGCAAAAAAACACAATGGTGCCATGTCAGCTCCAAATAAATATGTGTCAGGCAGCATGCCAATGGCCAAATATGTGGCCATTGGCAAGGTACCCCCATGCAAATATGAGAAATAAATATTTTTTTTCGGCGATCGGTGTTTAAGCATAGCGCAGCCCTTGCAAACGGGCTGCTATATAAAACATAAAATGAAGGTTATAAACCCACAAATGTGGGTTTTATGCAATACATGGATTTACAATGCAGGGACCAGCAGACCAAAAACAACATGGCCACCGTGTAGTGGTTGCTAAGGGGTGAAGCTGAGTCTAAGAGATGTAACTAAGCATTAGGAGGCAATCTGATGCAAATGAGTGTTAGGATACTGAATTCCATTGTCACATAGCAAATGAGCACATTCTGAGTAGTATAAGAGTTACATA
Source organism: Protopterus annectens (assembly GCF_019279795.1). Taxonomy (NCBI): domain Eukaryota; kingdom Metazoa; phylum Chordata; order Ceratodontiformes; family Protopteridae; genus Protopterus; species Protopterus annectens. The sequence continues at coordinate 1,498,528,270 of NC_056743.1, forward strand.
AGGGGGAGGAACAGATTAGGAGATAGGTGACATCACAGGGGGGAATGGCAGAAAGAAATGCAGTTCATTGGAGGTCAGAGTTACATGACAGATGTCAGACACATATCATGGAAAGAGGAGTGACACAACATAAGCATGGAAAAGTCAAGTAATGGAAGGTGTACACTGTTGCCTACACCAAAGTTTCTTGCTGGGCATGCATGCACACGTGTGCATGCCATGAAGCGCGCGTAAGACAGTGTGCGCGCGTGTAAGGCAGACTGAGCATGTGGGAGCGTGTTGGTAGATGTTTAACACTGTTTGCGCTGGTGTACGCGCATGTAGGGCAAACTGAGCATGTGGGAGCCTGTTGGCAGACTTGTAAGACTGTTTGCACGGGTGTGCGCACGTTTTAACCCGAATAAGCAGATTCTGAACCGTGTAAGAATGTGTGCGCGCGTGTAAGCCACTGTGAGCATGTTTCTGCTAGTATGCACACTGCTTCCCCCTGAGGAAACAGAAAGGAAAAAGGAAGCAACAGAATTAGTAGGAAGCTAGCAGGGACTACTGCTGGAACTAGCAGGTGAAAACAATTAGAAGCAGGCAATTGGACAGGCAGAATAGTAGCTCAGCCCAACACTTTAAACTCTGCAAACAGCAGTGCAAGATGTTTCTCTCAAGAGACACTGCAAGACAGGAGTAAGCTATTAGAAGTGAAAACTGAAAAAGCTGAACTCAGACCAGAAATGTTAGGGGCTGCCATGGCTGTCATAATGAGACATAGGCGACTTGCTGAGGGTGGTGACAATGCAGATGGTGCCAGACAACCCACAGTGAGGAGACGGAGAAGACTGTACAGGCCCAGGGTCACCTACCATGGGTTACATGAGCTGGAGATAGTAGACCGCTATAGAGTGGACAGAGACCTCCTGCAGCAAATAGTGGAGCTGTGCAGGCCACGGCTCACACACAGAACCAACAGAGGGGAACCCATCTCAGTGGAAACCAAGGTATGTGTTGGCCTAAGAATACTAGCAACAGGTACCTTCCAGAGACCAACTGGTGATATGATGGGGATATCACAGGCATCAGCCTCCAGGGTACTGCACCAGTTCCTGGATGCCATGTCAGCACATGTCGGTGATCATGTATATTTCCCCAATGCCCATGAGGTATTGGCCAGCAATATGCATCTCTTCCATAAAATAGCGGAATACCCTGAGGTAGTGGGTGCAATAGACTGCACGCACATATGCATCAAAGCACCAGCCGGTGAGTGGGGTAGGGCCTACATTAACCACAAGGGCTTCCCCTCTATCAACTGCCAGGTCGTGGCAGGTCATGTGTGATGCCCAGGGCATAATAATGAATGTGTGTGCTGGCTGCCCTGAGAGCTACCATGATTCCCACATCTGGCATTTGACGCAGCTGTACCAGACATTTGCCAATGGGGACATCCCACATGGACACCTAGTGGGGGATGCAGGTTATGCACTGGAGCCCGTGGCTGATGACACCCATCAGAAATGCACACACACCAGAACAGGAACGCCATAATGAGGCACACGCACAAACACGTAATGTAATAGAGCGTGTGTTTGGGCTTCTCAAGTCACGGTTCTGGTGTCTGGACACATCTGGTGGAGCCTTGCAGTACACACCAACTACATGTACCCAAATTGTCATGGTATGTGCTATGCTACATAATATGATCTTGCAAAAACAGCTGCAGCAGGACCAGCATAGGGCTGGGCCAAACAGCCCCCCACCATTGCCAAGGCCATAACAGGCAGAGCATGACTCGGAGGAGGAACAACCTGAGCCTGCCCCAGTAGGCAGAAGGAGGCATGCCCAGTATGCCCTGGCCCTGGCAAAGAGGCAACACATAGCACATACACTGGCTCAGTAGGAACCCTGGGAATGATACCCCCTCTGACTCACTCAAATAATAACAGGGATGTCTATAATGACATGACCTGCTCACAAACATGTACAGGGAGTGTAATATGTGCATCCGACAGAGGCAGCCCTGCAGCACCACCTGAGGCATAAATGCCATGTGTTAAGTAATGTAATGCCATGTACTATATGCACACCTGAGGACCATGACTAACATCCTACCCTCACCAAGCATCATGCCACAATATAGGAAATAAAATCAGGATTCACAGCAATAGGGCAACACACAGAAGTACCACAGAAGTCACAGGAAAATAAAGTTGAATTTAAGTTGAATTTAATGAAGCGCTTTTCGTCTGTGGTGTACACAGACTTCCTCAGACAAAAAGTATTACAAACTACATTTAACTGAACAGCAGCTTAAATATACAGCAGTGTTATGTCGAAGGTTCATTAACCAATCAGGCACACCTTAATCCATAAGTAAAAATTTAAAGATAAAACGCAAGCTCACAGGACTTGAGTTCAATCACTCACATTGTATTAAAATTAAAATTAAACTAGACAGTCATAAAAACAGTCAATCATTAGCCTATCATCTAAATAGACACTAGCCACTACCTAATGTGAACAAGTGCAAATCACAAAACAGTTAAAGTGTATTACAAACTCATAAAGGCAAAAAGACTATCTAACCAGGTTAGAACTGTTGGACTTGATCCTTTATAACAACTATTTCTTATTAGGAGAGAACTTCTATCTACAAAAAACTGGGGTGGCTATGGGGTCCCCTTGCGGAGCCAGCTTGGCCAACATAGTGATGTCATACTGGGAAAGGGAGAACATATTAAATAATGAATCGGTACTAGTGTCTAAGATCAAGTACTACACCCGTTACCTGGATGACATCTTTATTTTATTAGAGGGTGAAGAAGCTGACAGCCTGTTATTATTAAATTTACTTAACAAATCCACTGAATTTTTAGTTTTTACCTCTTCCTTCAACACTGAGGCAATAGCCTACTTAGATGTATGGTTGGCAAAAAATGACATCTTGAATAAATATGTGGCCAGTATATATGGAAAGCCTACCTACTCTAATTCTTTTCTTCATTTTAGTAGCTGCCATCCTAGCTACCAAAAAAGGTCTGTGGCTAAGGGTCAGCTCGTACGAGCAGCCCGGATGGTGAGCCTGGATGAGGATTTTATTAGGGAATGTGACTTACTTAAGAATATGTTCCTTCATAGAGGCTATCCGCTTAACTTATTAGACAATTTAGTTAATGAGGTGATTAATAAAAGATCCAGTGGGTTTTACAAACCTATACTGAACATCAGTTCTTCTGGGTTGGCCGAGTCTAGGTTAGAATGTATAGGTGGAACTACTCCTATACACAATAATAACACTAGATTAATTCTTACATACTGTCCAAGTAGTAGGTCTATTGTGGACATTATTACTAAGAACTGGAACTTGTTCCGTTCCAACCTTGCAATTTTGAACCAACTGGGAGTTAAACCTGAGGTTACATATAGAAGGGGTAAAAATATGAAAATGTTGTTGGAACAACCCGAGCGGCAGAGTACCCGTACTCCTGGGATGTTCAAATGTCAAAACTGCAATCAATGTCGTCACATTCTCGAATCAAACCGATTTGACATTGATAATATTAGATATGACATTAGATGCAGATGCACTTGTAACTCTAAAATGGTGGTCTATGTGGCATTATGCCAAAAATGCACAGGTTTTTATGTAGGTAAAACCGAGCGTAGATTTATAGATCGCATCTACGAACATCAATATGCAATTAACAAAGCGAAAGATGAAAATGCTCTCGCTAAACATATCATCCAGCATAAAGACCACCATTTTAAGTTTATGGTTATAGAACAAATGCATGACACTATTAGAGGAGCCCCTGTGCACCTATTATTAGAGGCGTCTGAATTGCGATGGCAAATTAGATTAAATGCCTATGCTCTACCAGGTCTCAATGAAGGCTGCTCTATTAGCAGCCTTCTTAAACTTAAGAACCTGGTTAGATAGTCTTTTTGCCTTTATGAGTTTGTAATACACTTTAACTGTTTTGTGATTTGCACTTGTTCACATTAGGTAGTGGCTAGTGTCTATTTAGATGATAGGCTAATGATTGACTGTTTTTATGACTGTCTAGTTTAATTTTAATTTTAATACAATGTGAGTGATTGAACTCAAGTCCTGTGAGCTTGCGTTTTATCTTTAAATTTTTACTTATGGATTAAGGTGTGCCTGATTGGTTAATGAACCTTCGACATAACACTGCTGTATATTTAAGCTGCTGTTCAGTTAAATGTAGTTTGTAATACTTTTTGTCTGAGGAAGTCTGTGTACACCACAGGCCTAAAAGCTTCATTAAATTCAACTTAAATTCAACTTTATTTTCCTGTGACTTCTGTGGTACTTCTGTGTGTTGCCCTATTGCTGTGAATCCTGATTTTATTTCCTGGTTTGTGCTGTTTAGTACTTGGTTGTATCATGCCACAATATGACAATGAGATGATCAAGTGCAATAACTGGCTGAAGTATTGCAGCTTGTCAAAGGGGATCCAATGTGTGCCAGCCTGGGATGACATGCTGAACATGACATGATGCTCCACCTGCTAGGACTGGCGTGCACCTATCAGTGCAGGCCGTATGGATACTGGCAAAGGCTGTTGTAACCCACAGTGTGCCCTGAATAGGTAAGGCTCAAAACAGAAACCTACCTCCATAGGTATCAGAAGGGATAAGAACCTAGATGTAATGCTACCCAATGCCAGAAATCTAAACAGCAAGATGCATGCAGTCTAAACTCACCCGGTATGGAGAATGTTGATATCTGTGCTGTAACAGAAAACTGGGTCAAGGCTCACAACAGCACCCTAACACTACCAGGTTACACCTCATACTGTGCTGTACAGCCTCAAAACATGGAACAAGCTACAAAAGGAGGGTGACTAGCAATAACTGTCAAGGATAACCACACCCCCATGTTGGTACCACAACAAGAAGCAGCATGGTCTAGCCATGGTCAAGTAACAGTGGCTAAAACTGCCCCCCCAGTTTATATCCTGCTATAGACTATCGTCCCAACACCAGGAACTGCACCTGGCCTATGTTGGAATACATGAATATATCAAGTCCTCCAAACCACATTATATTGGGTGACTGAAAATACCCAGACATAGACTGGGAGCATTATACTAGCTCCAACACTGTAGGACAAAAGTTCAAAGAATCCATAAACCAAAATGCCCAGGAACAACGTACCACTCCCACAAGAGGGGTAAGCATACTGGATGTGATAATCAGCAACATGGCTACTGGATGGCAAGATGAGAAGTGTATTTCTCACTGGTAAGATCAGACCATAGAGTAATCACACTGGATATACACATCCTGACCACAGTCCCTGGCCAGAAAACCACAGTGAAAAACATGTGTAAAGCAAAATTTGTACTCCTCCAAAACTGATGTGGAATCCATTAAAGGTCCTGTGCAGGTGCAAAATATGGGTCACACCTCAGAACCTATTATACAGGCATTCCATGAACACTGCCAGGAATGCTTGGAATATGCAATCCTAAATTAAAACAAGACACAATGCCATACATGCAGGCATCTGGCATGGTGGACACCAGCCATAACCAAACCATGCAAGAGAATGAGGAAGCTACTACATGATAGAGCAAACATAAAAAAAGAAGTAATCACTGATCAGTAGTATGGCAATAAAATATGTCCACACATGCAATCCACTAAGGCCAGCTACAACAAGTTGAATCTGTGAATCTTGAGGCAATGTTACACCTGCCCCAAGTACACAGACAACCCCCATCTCCCCCCAAGAAATACAAATATATGTGAGAGATGCAACCATCTATCCAAACTGAAGGCTGAGCTCCTTCAACTCAGTACTCCCAAAACTAGTCAAGAGGAGAAGGTAACCACACACACCACAAACTCAGTCCCACATAGACCTATCACAACTGCAAACCAAAGACATAAACACAGAAAAACATTCCCGGAGGCCCGAATTACAAACACACCACACCAACAGAGGCCTCCAAAGCAGACAGCCAATCAAACAACCTCCAAACATAGCACATGCAACACATAGTACACAAAGCTGGTGTGCCAAACAGTAACAGGCCAGAAGGAGAAACAACATGCCTGATACAGTTGTAATAGGTGACTCCATAGTGAGACACGCTGCTGTCCCGCACACCAGACTGAACAAGGGAAAGGGTACAGTAAGCTGCCTGTAGGCTGCTACAATACACCACATAACACAAGTATGCAGGTCAGCCCAAAGCAAGTAGAAATATGATGCAGTCATAGTCCATGCTGGTGTGAATGACCTGAGATGTACCTCCCCGGACTACATGAAAAGAGACATAGATGAGCTCTCCGATTATGTAGTCCAGGCTGGTATGACACTGACCATTTGCAGCATCCTACCCTCACCAAGAATGATGCCAAAGTACAAATACGGAATGATCAGTTATAACAAGTGGCACAATTACTGGTGTCATTCCAAGGGGATCCAATGTCTGTCTGCTTGGGATGTCATGCTTGACAAACCACGCAGCTGTTCCAGGGAAGGCTTGCACCTGTTACCCCTGGGCATCTGGATATTGGATAAGGCTTTTGCCACCTCCATAGAGCCTTTTGTAGGCAAGGCTGAAAGGACTAACCCACCACCCTACAAAACATAAGTGGAAAGAAACATAAGGGTAATGCTGACCAATGCCGGATGTGTAAACCTCAATATGCATGCTCCCGAGGCCATCCCCAGTATGGAGAACATTGATGTCTGTGCAGTGACAGAAACCTGCTACAAGCCTCCTGACAGCACACCAGCACTACCAGGTTATACCACATATCATGCGTTATGGCCCCAAAACCTGGAACAAAACATAAAAGGAGGGTGAGTATCCATATTCAGCACAGACATCCATATGCCCAGGTAACTGACAATGCACAAGGCATTGGAGTCCACCCATGTGCAACTAACCGTAGGCAAGACTGCTGTACAGTCTGAAGCATGCTACAGACCACACTCTCACACACAGGAACCCCACCCAGCTGTCCTGAAGACACTGGACAGTATGAATGTCCCACCAAATACCAAACAAGGTACTCACAAATTACCACATAGGTGGTAAACCATTATGTATGGAAGGAGTAATCAGGGACCTAGGGACACAAGTGGACAGTAACCTGTTATGTGACACTCACATTGCCAATGTGGCTAGGAAGACTGTCTATAATGGACACCGTATCATGAAAGGATTCACATCTATGTCAACAGAGGTCATTGTGCCCCTATACTGTTCTCTTATCAGACCCATAATCTAGTACAATGCCTCATTTGGGATGTAACTTACCTGACACCTGCAGCAGTTAGAAAGACCTCAAAGGTACCTCACCAAGAGGATAAAGGGTCTCAAATATATGTCATATGCTGCCTGGCTGTAGACACCCCAGCTGAATGCAGTCACATACTGCCTACACAGAGACATTGTATGTCTGTTGTACAAGGCCATGTCCAACACAGGAGTAATGGACATGCTCCACCCCAGAAAACTCAAAGCCATCGGAGCTGTGAGAGTGAGAGATGTCAACCTCAACACATAATGAAATAGGATGTGCTGGAGGGACAGATACATAACCCAGAGGCTCCCCACACCCTGGAACAGAATCCCACTCCATGTTAGGCAGAGCCCCTCACTGACACTCTTCAACAGGAATCTTGCCAAGTGGATGGATGATCGTAGATTTACACTGGGGGTCTTCACTGTGTCACGTCTAGACAGAGGCACAGCAAAGCAAATCATAAATGGCCATAATATTCACATAGCAAGGGGTGGCGAAAGCCACACACACTCTGGCTAGGCTTACAAATGCCCTAGAGTGGATAGCCTAGTATGAACCTATGAACTTATGAAGATACAAATTGTACAGGACACTAAGGATAATCCCAAGGCTTCCACAACTGATGGTAGGAACAGTGTTGGGAATTCACAGATATGCTCTGAATCACACAAATATTACAAACAACATACCAAACACACACACATATTGCCAACATACATCCTGACAGGTGCAGTGTAACCCCCCCCCCCCCAGAATGCAAAATATCTATCCCAGCAGACTGCTGACCCCCTGACATTGCAGAAGCTGAGGTAGCAGCCAGCATCTACAAAGCAAAACACACAGCAGCAATGGTATGAGATGGTGTCCTGGGCTGAGTCCAACATGGACTCCAAGAAGAATGGAATGCCAAATCACACTACTGCTCAATGTCAGCCTTACCACAGGATATGTACCCAAAGAGCAGTGTACAACAACAGTGGTCATTCTCAACAAAGGTGTTGCCTGAATGGATACTGAAAACTACCACCCCAGAATCCTGAGAAGCTTGATCTGCACAGCTATGGAAAGGATCAGCATGTACCGCAGACATAAAGATATTGGGGACCTACTAACACCGGACCCTACCCAGTGTGGCTTTCTTAAGTGCAGATCCTGCCCCTAAACATGTTTGACTCATTTGAAACAGTCATTAAGGTCATTGATGAGGGCAATGTGGTCCACACAGTATAGCTGGACCTTGCAAAGGCTTCTATACAATACCATACATGTTCATTATAGATATGCTCACCAGCTTAAATATAAACCCCTATCTCAGTAGAGGGGTTGCAAACCAGACCAAGGACAGAACTGACATGGTCAGACATGCTGCAGCCATGTCAGACTACAAACCAGATATAACTGCCATCCCAGAAGGCTTGGTCCTGGGACCTCCCTCTTTTGGTATATATGTCCCATAGGTACAGGCCAACATGGAAGGACTGTATCTGAACATGTTTGCAGAGGACTACAAACTGCCCACCATATCTGACCCTCCAGCTGACACAAGCATCCCACAAAAGGGCCACATAGAAACAGACAACTGGTGCCATAGTCATGTCAGCAAGCTAATTGCAGAAAAGTGTTTAGTCAACCCCCGTGGATGTACAGTAAGTGCCCACCAATTACCACATAGGTGTTAACCCATTGCATACTTAACATGTAATGAGAGACCTGGGGACACATGGTGATAGATATCCTGCATTGGACAAACATGTGGCTGTAGTGTTTACAGAAACATACCATATACCCACCTAATCATGAAAGTTGTCAGATCTAGAAAAGGGGAGGTCATTGTGGCTCTGCAGTCATCCTTCATCAGCGTTACAATTGACTACAATAGCCCCTGTGGGATGTACCTCAGCAGACACCTCCATCAACTGTAAAGTCCCCAACAGTACCTCACCAGGAGTATCAAAGAGCTTGCACAGATGCCATGTGTTGCCTGATTAAACAAACTGCAGCTACACACACTGCCATATTGCCCACCCAGAGGCAAGCTGTGCCTGATCTATAAAGCCATGTCCAAGCTGGAATCAATAAACATGCTGCACCTTGTACAATCTGAATGGCAGTGAGCTATGCACATGAGAGACCTGAACCCCAGCACTGACATACATAGGACAAGCTGTACTGCATGATCCATAACACAGAAGCCACCCCCACTCATGAGTAAACTCCCAATACAGGCTATCCATAGAGTCACTCATCGATTCTCCTCAAGAGGAATCTTGATGAGTGGATGGGAGATGGTAGGTTTACCCTGGGTATCACTGTTATGTCACAGGTAGACAGAGGCACAGTATACTAACCATGACATATGTCATGGCAAACTCCACTTACAATGTGTGTCGAAGGACAAACACACACTCCGACTAGTATTAGAAATGGCCTAGGGCACATCGCTAGTGTTTGCAAATGTACACCTATGTTGTGGAATACACTACCAATGTTGGACAAGCCTGGTTTAAGTAGTTCATATCTGAACATAATGCAACATGGTCAGATGTGCACAACTGGCCCATAACCAGGCTGTTGTGCTCACTATGGAAATGTAAAGCAGTGATAGGACTAAAGCCCAGGATACTGTCCACCACAGTCAAAGTACTGAACCAGTACACCATACAGTACTACAGTGTTAGGTCAGTATGAAAGGATGTTGACAACTGTATGCAAAGTATCCCATGCAAACCCTGCAGGCACAGTATAATCCCTATTGTGTTCACACATAAAGCAGTTGGACAGTAACTACACAACATGACACATAACACACAACCATAAACGGGAGATATTTGTTGAAGTTCACACTCATCCACAAATGTGGTGGGCTGCAGAGTTCAACATATGGAAAGCTCACACTGGGCATGCTCACACACTTTGATAAATGAGACATATGTCAGACAACATGCCATGGGAAGGCTGAACTGGGCATGCTCACACACTTAGGCCAAATCTCAGTTTAGCAGTTGGCCACACATATCTGGTATTTGTACGTGTTATTCCAGGAACCAACCACATTACAGCAATCTGCCCAGTGCACACAGTTAAATGATTACAGAGACATAAGTGATATAGTGGATCCCTCCCATATGCAAACATCTTCCACAGATACACAAGTTGTTCATACAAACAGGGAATGCTATGGCAATAAAGACCTGCAAACAGTCTATCAGCAACAAATAATGTGCATTTGACAATTAAACATATGGGTGTAGAGGTCAACACTAGGCTGTTTGCCCTAGGGAATGACAGGTTAGCCAGAGTGTGCTTGGCATCTGCCTCCCCAGTACAGTAGTCTATTGTGCCACTGTAAAGTAGTTCACATAATGCACCGTGTGAGGCTAGTGTGCTGTGTCTCTGTCAAGCAGGGACACAGTGGAGATCCCAGGGTTTGAATTTGCTAAGCCACAGCCATGTTGCTGGTGTGTGCTGGAAGAGGATTGCTGAGGACCTCTAACAGTAAGTGGGCGTCAATAACAGACTGAGGGGAGCCTTATCTGCATTGTCTGGACAATTTCACTGTCAACACTGTGTCCTGATGATTATGAGGGATTGAAGTGTCGTGCCGGTACTGTTCAGAGATGTCCTCCCTCTGTGGGCTACTGCTCTGCAATGTATTAGCTCACTCTGTTGGACAGCTCATATATGGCTGGTGTACATCTGACAGGTGTCCTGTTGTGGAGCAGTCATGGGTATATTTGGGATAGCATGATCAATGCAAACCTTCCACATGCTCATAGAATGCAATTGTCAAGGATTATGCAGAGTGGCCTGTATACTACCCCAGCATGGGTCCTTTGAAGTCTTCCATCCCAGTCTTCACAAGTGTAAAGTCTGCTTTTGATAAATACAGTTTGTTTGCAGTGACAACCTTGCCTGAGGGTGGGGGTGGGATATGGATGGCCAGGGAAAGGTGGGTATGGTCAGATATCAAAAATGGTGGTCTACCTCTGGTGCGGAACAGTGAGTACCCATGTTGTAGATGGTCAGGTGCAATATGTATTCCCCCTTGTGGCTGTGGTGAGTGGTTCTGCCATAGCACATGGACTCACAAATTGTAGTGGCTGTAGGGTAATGTTGTAGAGGCCTGAGTAGTTCCCACACACAATATGCCTGTACCTGACGTTAACAACTGGAATGGTGTATGTGAACACCTGCATATCTTGGCACTGTGCCCAGGGAAGCAAAGTGTGTGTCCTGGATGTGGGAGGGGTTGTCAGGACTGGTTGTGTTGTGTGTTACAGGTCCTGTGGTCACGAAGCATGGTATAAAACATAACCTGCCAGTGGCATGTGCATATCTGACCCTGACATAGGTGGCTGCAAATGCATATATATGCTATCCCCCACCTGACAGGTAGTACTAGATGTACGTACCTCTGTAGAAATAATGATGTCACCACCTTATAAATACTGCAGGTGCAGAACAGATGCCCAGTAATCCGGATAATGCTCTCTGCTAATGTGTCCGTCTCAAGTGTCATAACATAGTTAGGTAGGGGTTTGAATCCTGTAAATGCTCAGGGTGTGTGTGAGTGGGGTTGGTGTGTGTGCAAGTCTGTGTGAGGGAAATGTCCCTTTTGGCAACTGGGAAAACACACTACAGGATGCACATTCCCCTTTCTAAACACTGATGATGTCAGCACCCTATAAGTACCGCAGGAGAAGGAAAACCTCCCAGTAATGCGAATAGCGCACTCCGCTAATGTGTCCATCTTGAGTGTCATAACATAATTAAGTAGGGGTTTGAATCCTGCAAATGGCAAGTGTGTGTGTTTGGATGAGGGGGGTTAGTGTGTGTGCAATTCTGTGCAAGGGAAATGTCCCATTTGGCAACTAGGAGAACACACTACAGGATGCATATTCCCCTTTCTAAACACTGATGATATCAGCACCCTATAAGTACAGCAGAAGAAGGAAAACCTCACAGTAATGCAAATAGCGTGCTCTGCTAATGCGTCCATCTTGAATGTCATAACATAGTTAGGTAGGGGTTTGAATCCTGCAAATGTGTGTGTTTGGATGAGGGGGGTTAGTGTGTGTGCAATTCAGTGCAAGGAAAATGTCCCTTTTGGCAATTAGGAGAACACACTACAGGATGCACATTCCCCTTTCTAAACACTGATGATGTCAGCACCCTATAGTACAGCAGGAGAAGGACAACCTCCCAGTAATGTGAATAGCACGCTCCGCTAATATATCCGTCTTGAGTGTCATAACATAGTTAGGTAGGGGTTTGAACCCTGCAAATAGCAAGTGTGTGTGTTTGGATGAGGGGGATTAGTGTGTGTGCAATTTTGTGTGAGGAAAATGCCCCTTTTGGCAACTAGGAGAACACACTACAGGATGCACATTCCCCTTTCTAAACACTGATGATGTCAGCACCCTATAAGTACAGCAGGAGAAGGACAACCTCCCAATAATGCGAATAGCGCGCTCTGCTAATGCATCTGTCTTGAGTGTTATAACATAGTTAGGTAGGGGTTTAAATCCTGCAAATGGCAAGTGTGTGTGTTTGGATGAGGGGGATTATTGTGTGTGAGAGAAATGTCCCTTTTGGCAACTAGGAGAACACACTACAGGATGCACATTCCCCTTTCTAAACACTGATGATGTCAGCACCCTATAAGTACAGCAGGAGAAGGTATGTGGCATGGACAATAACTGAGTCATATGTGTCCATGCCTCTGACTGACCTGTATGCTTGTGTTATGTGGTGGACCATAGTGCCCATGGGCATATCACTGTGACCTTCACCTTGTCCAGCCTGGTGAGCCTGACCTCACTGTACCGGACAATAAAGGTACCTAACACAACTGTGTCAGGTGTGTTGTCTAGCCGTAAAGGCTGTGACTGTTTGGCACACAGGATTTGTGCGCTATGTGTTATGCGTGATGTGTTCTGGCATAACATATACCTGTGTGCCAGCTGCAGAGGTGTCTGCCACTCCGGCAGGATGCTATTCTTAGGCTCCACGAATGGCCCAGTGTGTTCATGTGCTTGTATTGCTGTCAGTGTAGGTCTACATCAGACTGGTATTGTAGTCACTGTAGTATTTCATGCCACCTGACAGGTTATGCCAGTACTGGGTTCAGAGTGCTTAGTCCCCAGTTTGGCTATGTGGTTTCATCTCATACATGTGTTGTACGTCCATGTTTAGGGGAGAGGGTTGACTGTGTACATGTGGCAGCTGTGGCATTGCCACATGACCCACATATTCCACAACTGTACCACAGAGGTGACTGACAACTGACCTTTGCACATGCTACCATAGTATTGTGATTGCCATGGTGATTAACAGCACATAGGGCCAAAGGGGAACAAGGTACATAGGGTCATAGGTTCATAGGTTCATACTAGGCTATCTGCCCTAGGGCATTTATAAACCTAGCCAGAATGCGTTTGGCTGTCACCATCCATTGTAAATATATCTTGCCATGCCCTTTTTCGAGGTTAGTATACTGTGCCTCTGTCTAACAGTGACACAGAAGTGATACCCGGGGTAAACCTACAATGTCCCATCCACTCATCAAGATTCCTCTTGAAGAGAGTCAATGAGGGACTCTGCCTAACCTGGACTGGGATTTTATTCCAGAGTGAAGTGAGCCTCTGGGTTATGAATCTGTCCCTCCAGCATGTCCTATTTATTTCAGTGCTGAGGTTCAAGTCTCTCAAGCGTGTAGCTCGATGGGATTTGGATATTCTCAGGTGCAGCATGCCCATTAATTCCAGGTTTGACACGGCTTTATACATCAGGCACAGATCGCCTCTGAACAGGCGGTATGCCACTGAGTAGAGCTGAGGTTTCTTTAACCGGTCAGCATATGGCATCTGTTTGAGCCCTTTGATCCTCTTGGTGAGGTACTTTTGGGGTCTTTCCAGTTGCTGCAGGTGTCTGGTAAGGTACATCACAATAGGGGCATTGTACTCAATTATGGGCCTGATGAGGGATGCGTAAAGAGGCACGATGTCCTCCCCTGATCTAGATGTGAATCCCTTCATGATGGGGTGGGCTATATAAAATGTCTTTCTAACCACTTTGGCCACGTGGTTGTCAAATGAGAGATTGCTATCAACTTGGGTCCCCAGGTCCCTAATTACTTCTTCTGTACTTAATGAATTACCACCTATGTGGTACTTTGTGGGCACTTTGTTTTTGCCAAAGGGGATGACTATACACTTTTTTGCATTCAGCTTGAGGCCATGGCTCTGGCACAAGTTGCCTGTTTCTATGAGGCCCTTTTGGAGGATGCTTGTGTCGGCTGGAGAGTCGATTATGGCGGCCAGTTTGCAGTCATCTGCATATTTGGTCAGCCACAGTCCTTCCGTGTTGGCCTGTACCTCCGATAAATATATACCAAACAAGAGAGGTCCCAGGACTGAGCCTTGTGGGACACCACATGTAACTGGTTTGGAGTCTGGCATGACTCCAGCAATTCTAACCATGTGGGTTCTGTCCTTGAGCCAGTGTGCAATCCATCTAGTGACATAGAGGCTTATATTTAAGCTGGTGAGCTTTTCTAGAATGCCTGAGTGGGGTATTGTATCGAAGGCTTTTGCGAGGTCCAGGTAGGCTGTGTGGACCACCTTCCCCTCATCAATGGCCTTGGTGACTGTTTCAAAGAAATCAACCAAGTTTGAGAGGCAGGATCTGCCCTTAACAAAGCCAAACTGTCTATGATCCAGTGTCTGTAGGTCCCCAATATCTTTATTTATGAGGTCCATGATGATGCTTTCCATAGCTCTGCAGACCGCGCTAGTGTGGCTTATGGGGCGATAGTGTCCAGGATCCGTTGAGGCACCACCGTTCTGTAGAGGGACCACTGTTGCTGTATGCCACTCTTTGGCCACATATCCTGTAGTAAGGCTGGGATTGAACAGTAGTTTTATGTTTGGTTGTAGCTCTTCTTGGAGTTCATGTAGGACACAGCCCAGGACACTGTCTGGTCCCATTGATGCAGTGTGTATTGCTTTGGAGAGGGCGGCTCTTACCTGAGCACCTGAGATGTCAGGGGGGCAGCACTCTGCTAGGATACATATTTGCCCTTTCGGTGTGGAGGGGGGGAGAAGTTTGCGCTGGACCTGTCAGCTAAAATGTTGGCAATGTCTGTGGGTTTGGTGTTTGTATTGACATTTTGGACTACCTCTGAGCATATCTGGGAATTACCACCCAGGTTCCTAACATAACTAAAGAAAGCCTTGTGATTATCCTTAGTGTCCTGTGCAATTTCTCTCGAAGCTGGCCTTAGACAATCCTATGAGTGCCTGTAGTTATTTGCTAATACTGATCAGTGATGCCTTCCCTTTTTGGGATTTTGCTGTATCATTTAGTAGCTTCCTCCTTCTACTGTGTAGTTTGTTTATGGCTGGGGTCCACCAGACAGGACGTCTGCCTTTGGAGGATTGGGTCTTGGTTTTATTCGGGATCACATGATCCATGCATTCCTGAAGGTGTCCATAGAATGCGTTTATAGAGGAATCTGCGGTCTGGTCTGTAGTTTCCACAGGCCCGGGGGCTTTGAAGGTTTCCACCTCAGTTTTGAGGAGTGTGAATTTGCTTTACAGAAGTTGTTCACTGTGGTGTTCTGAGCAGGGGGTGGGGTCGGGATGTGAATATCCAGTGAGATTAGTTTATGGTCTGATCTTACCAGTGAGGGATACACTTCTGGTCTGGAGCATAGAGTCCCCATGTTGGTGATGATCAGGTCCAGTATGTTTCCCCATCTTGTGGGAGTAGTAACAAGTTGTTCCATAGCATTTGAACTCATATATTCTAGGAATCTTTGGCCTAGGGTGTTGAAGCTAGAGTCATGCTCCCAGTCTATGTTTCGGTAGTTGACGTCACCCAATATAATGGTGTTTGGAGGGATCTTCATATTTTTCACTGTTCTCAGGAAGGCCGAGTGCAGTTCTTGGGTTTGGGAGGGTGGTCTGTAGCAGGCTATAACCTGGAAGGCAGTTTCACCCATTGTTAGTTGCACATGGATAGTCTCTGATGCTTGGTGCTTTGCCACCAACCTGGAGGTGTGGGTATCTTTGATGAATATCAATACTCTCCCTACTTTTGTGGTTCGTTCCAAGTTTTGGGGCTGAAAAGCATGGTATGAGGTATAACCTGGGAGTGCTGGGGTGCTCTCAGTAGCCCTGAACCAGGCATCTGTTACTGCACAGATATCGATGTTCTCCATGCTAAGGAGAGTTTCAAGTGCATGCATCTTGATGTTTAGACTTCTGGCATTGGGTTGCATTACTCTTAGTTTCTTATCCCTTGTGATACCTATGAAGGTGGGTTTGTCATTTGAGCCTTGCCTAACAAAGGCACTAGGGGGGTAGCAAGAGCCTTTGCCAATATCTGAAAGCCCAGGGGTGACAGGTGCAAGCCGTCCCTAGCGAAGTAGGTGGTTCAACAGAAGATGAATATGTGAGGGTGTAGTGCCTGTGATTAGTTAGCAGTAG
Organism: Protopterus annectens; assembly: GCF_019279795.1. NCBI lineage: Eukaryota > Metazoa > Chordata > Ceratodontiformes > Protopteridae > Protopterus > Protopterus annectens. The sequence continues at coordinate 1,498,545,040 of NC_056743.1, forward strand.
CATATATGACTGCTCACGTGGACAAATGCCAGGTAAGTCATATGCAATGTGTCACAGGCAATGTACATGTGAACAGGATAAACAGTGACATTTTGTCAAGTGAGACATGGACATACATATAGTAAGCTATGCAGATGTCACTAGGAGTCCACATAAGCTCTGTAACTATGCATTGCAGGTGGGATCAGTATTCCAGGGTAATTGCAAGCAAACATGCATGCAAACAAAGCTACAGTAAGCAGGGCTGCATGTAGTCCATTGTACAACAAACAAGCTGTACCAGTTCCAGTAGGTAGCACTGCAAATATGCAGGCACTATGCACATGTACATGGAAATACACAGGTCAGATGGCTAGGGTCCAGTCTCAGCGCACACAAGTGTACAGACCATGTACTGTCAGGATGTACAATAACTGGATGGAAACCCATGTGCTCATACCTACAGTAATACACATGTCAAATAACAGACACTGAGCCTTCACTCAGTGGTTCCATACTTAGTAGGATGTATGCTACCTGGCCTGCCACCACAGTATCCCTGACATGTATGGGGACTCTCCCTACTGTGACAGTTAGTTCTGTGTGTTGGGGCTGTCTAGCATGGTATGAGATGTGAGCTTGCAGTGCTAGGGTGCTCCTGTGTGTCCTGTACCAGTTGTGTAGTACTGCACACATATCAACATCCTCAAACATCTGCATTGCAGAGTCCAGTGTGAGCAACATGCCACTTGCAGTTTACATGTCCATCATTGCGTATTAATACTTTCATTACCTTATCCCCTGTGCTACCTATGTATGTAGCCTTCTGTTGACATCCTTACCACCAGTATGCCAACATGTGCAGATGATACACTATGGTACTTACCATGGGTGTAGACAACAGTACATGGCAATCATACCCTTACTGCATCAGGCATGCTGTGATATACCCACAATTATTTCAGCACACAGTACTGTTAACAACATGATACTATTACTACACGTCTATGTAGTCACCCTGTGGATCAGCAACATGTTAACCTGTACCTGCACTGATGTTACAGATTGCAGGTGGTGGCACAGTCTCATCATATGCACAGGGTGTGAACTTGGTATGCCTGAGTTAGCCACCGATACCACCGATTGACATGTATGTGTATGTGTGTTGGTGAGGGACAGCAGTATAAGGTGGGGCAATGTTGATGCAGTGTATGCGTGTATGCGGTAGCCCTAGGTGTTGTCAATTTGCATGTGTGTATGGATGCACACAGTTCCACCTCATGGCTGCCATATACTGGTGTTTGTGGACAGCCACAGACTGCACCTGCCAGGTCATACAGATCAGTGTCTCTGGCCACGGACACGGTACCTGTGCCTTGCAGGGGTGCTACGGACTGTATCCGGTACCACCCCAGACTGGGTACTGTCATCAGAAGCAGGTGTTCATTGACTGGACACAGATCCCTGTTGGGCCTGGCCACAGCCACGTGCATGTGGTCTCCTAGGGCGGTCTGATGACAGCACAGACCTAGCATTGCTGGGGCTGCTGCTGGCACTATGGGGGCGGCCGTGGCCCTGTTGTCATCTGTGACGACTGCCCGCTGCTGCTGTCGCTGGCATATGCCCACGTCGATGCCTCAACCATCCACCATCGCCCTGGCTCATGGACATGTAATTGTGGAACCGGTCTAATATGTCCCCACAATGTCTGTCTATGACATCGGTGAAATTACGGATGGCAGCCGCAAAGTCACGCATACTGTCAGTCATGTCTGTGCGACATGCTGTCAGCTCCCTCAGACCCTGTCTGGTGTACTGTTCCATACGTGACTGTGCCTGCATGACAGCCCGAAACATAGCTGAGGTTGTAAGACCTCTGTGGGCACATCTGACAGGGGCAGTACGTCCACAGATGCTCCCACGAGAACCCCTGGACATCTGTCAGTGTGGTACCATCTCAGGGCCATGCCCATGGCTGCTGTGTGGGGAGGCATGTGCCACAGATACCACATTACCCTGGTCAATGCCCACTGTATGCTGTCCATCACCTAGGGACATTGGTGACAAAGGGTGTATTGGCAGGATAACTGTGCGCATTGATGGGGTTGACAGCTGTGTACTGTCAATCGGCTGACCAGTGATGGACCCTGGCATACCTTCCTGTGCCATTACACAGATGTCATCATTATCAATACCCATGGCACCTGATTTAGGTTCCCTGCTGCATGACACCAGAGCAGCACAAGAACCTGTCGTAGGGAAACAGGAAACACAGTTTACAATGTCTACACAATATTACCAGTGATGCACACATCCACACATGCACAGGTCCAGACATGTACACACGCGCACATGCACACATGCACACATGCACAGGTGCACACATGCACACATGCACAGGTGCACACATGCACACATGCATACAAGCACACATGCACAGGTGCACACATGCACACATGCACACGTGCACACATGCACAGGTGCACACATGCACACATGCACACGTGCACACATGCACACATGCACACGTGCACACATGCACACATGCACAGGTGCACACATGCACACATGCACACATGCACACGTACACATGCACACAGTTGCACACAATTGTACACTACTCAGTATGCGTGATATCAACACACAGACACAGACACACCTGCATGCATACAAAGAGCACTACTAAGTGAGCCTAATATTACTATTACTATCAAGACTATTACAGGTATTGTTAATACACACTCACCAGCATGGATGGGCTGCACTGCTGTTATACCGGAGGGACCTGCAGAAGTAAGGAAACTAATGTCAGTGGGCACAACTGTGTCATTGTTACTGAGTATGATACAGGTCAGTAGTACAACAGTCGCCTTTCACAGGTCAGCTGCTAATATTGAGGATATCACACTTGCACATTAAATACTATGATGACAGCTACAAACCAAGGGCATGCCTCACACAAGCATTAACTACCAGTGTACACAACAGTCAACTATACATATGGCATATTACCTGCACGCTCATAGTCTTGCTGCTGCGTGGCTCCAGCCTCCATCATAATGCATGTCTGCTGCTGTTGTTGTTGCTGGCAGACTGGAACCACTACACTCATGAGTAGCCCCTCCAGTCTGGTGAGTGGGGGATGTGTAGCCACCCCACCACCTGTAGCGACCTGTTGCCTGTGGATATCCGACGCACGCTGACGGACATTTCTGATTAAATCACTGCAGTGATGTCATACCTGCTCATATGTCCTATTATGCATACCTATGTCATTTACCCGACGGACCAGGTCTTGCCACAGTGCAGCCCTCTCCTGCTGATTCTTGCTGATGCGGGAAAAGAGTATTGCATAATCCCGCACCAGGCTCTGGTGTATCTCCTCATCCTCAGCTGCGGAGTAAGGTGGATTTCGCGGGTGAGCCATGTACCTGAAAAAGAAAATAACCTGATATCAGCAATATATGTCAGCAGAATTTGGCACACATACTACACATGCTACTCGACTGTTATGATACAACATATCTCACATATATAGCATCTGTCTGTCTATTGGTGGATACACATGTAAATGGCCAGGTATCAGTGCTCAGCATGCAACTGTGCAACAGTACCTGGCACACTCCATATGACATACTACCAAACCCCAACAGTCAGAACACTGATTCCGGTCGAGAGCACCTCCTCACTCTGGGGGTTTGTATCTAGGTACTGTATGGCCTACATCATCAACTACTGTGAGCTGGCCACAAACTAATTGCCCTGGATATACATATCCCATCTCCACCACCAGCACAAACGACTATAGTGAAGAACATTGCAGATGCAAACTTTACACTTTGTAACAGTGACATGGTATCCTTTCAGCCCACTGGGCCAGTGGAAGACACAGCCCACAATGCTGACCCCTACACAAATGCTTTCTACGGACATCTCCGAGAATGCATGGATCATGCAATCCCATATATGACCAAGACACTCTCCACAAAGGGACAGCATCCTGTCTGGTGGACCCCAGCCATAGACAGATTGTATTACAAAAGATGGAAGCTACTGCAAGACAGATCATAATTCCATAAAGGGAAGGCATGTCTGAGTAGCACTAGTAAGGATCTATTTTCAATCATACAAACATCCATGGGCAACTTTGAGAGGAAAATCAAGAGGGACACTACAGATAACCAGAAGGCCTTCTTCAGTTATGTTAGCAACCTGGTCAGAATCCCTCCTCTATGCTCATAGTTAGTACACAACAACAAATAATTCACTGAAACAACAGATATTGACAACATTGTGGCAGACAGGTTCAGTGCAGGTGTCACCCCTCCCTCTCCCCCAAAATAAGACATAGTTATCCCAGCTGACTGTAACCTCCCTGTCATCACAGATGTCCAGGTGAGAGTTGCCCTCAGGAAAGCAGAATACACAACATGACTGGGACCTGATGGTATCCCCGGTTGCATGCTACATGAACTCTGACAGGAGCTAAACACACATATAGAAGTGCTATGTAACACTAGCCTGACTACAGGATATGTACCTGTACACTGGCGCACAGCAGCAGTGGTTCCACTCCACGAAGGAGGCACCTCAACATACCAATACAATACAACACAATACAATACATTACAGTACAATACTATACAATATGCTATTGCCCCTGGGACTACAGCAGCATACGGTTCTGCTACCCTGACCATTGTGACACATGTGGTGTTATGGTACCTGCTGCTGTCACACAGTTACACAGGGTGACTCATATGGCATATTACCTATCTGACTAACATTCAGCAGGGGTATGTGTGACATGTACTCATGGGGAGTCTTGCTTCTTAACACTGTGTGGTTTATTGCAGGGTACGTCTTATCTGTGGGTAGGAACCTTTACCTCCAAATGTGCTCTCTATTGCAGTGGCATGGATGACACACAGCAGTCATTTAGGTTGTGGATGGTGTGAGGTGTTACTATGGTTGTTGGACATCTGTCATGGGTGTGACTTACGTATGTAAATCCAGGAGTGGTAACCTCTATGTGGGTAGTATGTGTGTACTCTGTGGTGTTGTCAGTCACTGTGCATTGGTAATGTGTTTGAGTGCATTGTCACAGTGTTGTAGATGTCACTGTGTCCTTCTCCATATCTGTAGCTGTCATGTGAGGTACATACCATGGCAGCCATTATGTGGTGTGGAGGGGTACACTGACCTACATGTCCATAGCTGACACACCATGTCTGCTGACACATACCATGTGCAGGTATTCCAGGAATAGTGTGCCACTGTGAATATCATTGGGGGGACTATTGTACACATTTATGACCCTGTTCACCCCTGACACATGCAGTGGTGGGCAGCCAATCACATATCTGGTGGTTACTGGTGTAGGTGATTTGAAATTGGGTATGGTACTCCAGTTTTGACACTGGTGTTCACTCCATGCCTTTGTCACCAGGCACCTGTTGCAATACATCTGTACACATGTGCCTCACACAGAATATATATACATATCTCTCTCTCTCTCTCTCTCTCTATATATATATATATATATATATATATATATATATATATATATATGTGTATATAGAGATATCTATATGTATATATATATGTCTGAATACATATACACATATATATATTGATGTACATATATTGCTATAGATATGGAGAGGGGGGTGTGACACAGAGGGGGTGAGAGTGACAGAGGGGGTGGGACAGGGGGTGTTGAGGTCATCATATACAGTCATACCTGTAGAAAGTCAGATCAGTCTGTCTATGTATATGTATCTACATATATCTATATCTGTATGTGTGTATTACATATATATGTTTGTACATATTCTATCTATCTACATCTGTCTATGTATTCCTACATCTATCTCTATGTATGTATACATATATGCATATTATATATATATATATATATATATATATATATATATATATATATATATGTTTGTCTACCATACTGTATACCCACACTAACATACTGCTAAACATACATAACTGTGAAACCTACTTTGTACATTGCACTACAACCTACATTCAACCTACACTGATATGTGCACATAGATGCTCTCACATAAAAATGTATGTACAGCCTTCACTGATAGTTGCTGTATGTCCCCTGCCCTTTGCACATCTTCATATACATATGGATACAGACCAATGACACATATGGAGGGTTCACAGTATGTAGACCTTTATAGTATTACTTTACATTACCTGTGTTTGTCACAGCTGCTTGTGTTGCCATCTGGTTTTGTGTCCTGCTGCTCCACTTGCCAGTTGTCAGATTTCAGATGGCTGTTGCTGAACCGTTTTGTTTGTGTATGTTTAATTTCATTTTTCTCTGTCTCTGTCTCTCTCTCTCTCTCTCTCTCTCTCTGTCTGTCTCTCACTTCCTCCTCAGGGTGCAATGAAAGTATTGCATGTGTGGACTGGGAGTACAGCATACTTTTGTAGGTATCTGCATATGTCCATGTGATGGCCTCTGCACCAATTGTTAGCCAGCATTTGCTAATTGCATGCAGCCAGTTGTGTACTGATTGCAGTTCTCACTGTGATTTCAGAACAGTGCTATAAAAAGGTATGTGAGACAGGCATAGCCCTTTCAGATTTTAAGGGCAGGGACCATGCTGGTATGCTGTGGACAATGTTCTGTGAGTGTAAAGGTTGGTATCTCTCTCATATTTCCAGCTGTGTTGTAGATTAACATTCCTCCATTCATTTCTCCAGTTTCCTGTACTAACTGTGTATGTACACTGACACCTACGACTACTACTACTGTTAATGTGTGTGTGTGCTTTCCTTGCACTTTTGCTTGCACTTTGTTGCTATGGCTTCAATATTTGCCCTTTACAGTCACTACTTGTATGCCTGCTAGGTGTCCTGACTGTAGTGTGCTGCTGTGGCTTTCCTATTTTCCATGTACATTCACACCTTGGAATGCTTGCTATATCTGCTAGGGTGTTACAGCATGCAGTGTGGTCTGGCCATGGTGTGGGCCTTGACATCTATTAGGGTATTTGAGTATGCTGCTGAGCAGGCCCCAATCACTCTCAGGTGCATCTGTTATCTGCCTCATGGAATGGAAATATCAGTGGGGTACACCCATTAAATTGTCTGGTATGCTGCAGTTGTGACTGTGGGATAGTATGAGCATATGTATTACTACACTTTTTCTGCCATGCAAGTGGTGCATACTTTCAGGACTCCATAGTTACCACTGCATGTGTTGTAACACCTTTCTGCCTACTGTTTGTACATTTCACATGGAGTCTGTGGGGCATCCCTGTAACTCATTCACTGTTGCTATGTCTAGGCTCTTAACTATTCAAATGTGGTGATGTCAGACCTCTCATGTGTACAAATATTTGCAGGTTGCCCACATTTCTGCCTCATATTTTGGTCAATATCTCATGCACAGCTTTTTCCTGGCAAATAACTCTGGGCTCAAGTCAGAATATATTGACAAACATTCAAGTTTCAGACTTTATACCCTTCCAAACATCCCACAAAATGCAGAACCTGTTACTCTCTGAAATGTCTAAGTTCGTTGTAACATTATTTGTAATGTGTCCCTGGTTTTGGCCCTTTGCTCCACATATTTTATTACTTGGTCCGGATGTGTTCCTGTAAGAGGTTGTGGGGTATGGGCAGTGATTATCCTGCTGTGAGTATGTGTGTGGCTTGCAAGGTGCTACAGTGACATTATTACCTACTAGCTACCAACTAGCATGGCTGTTTCTGTTCACACACTACTATTATGGAAATCCACTAGTTTTGACGGTAATTCTAAATGACATGCTTTGTGTACTACAAATCCTATATTCCCTTTACATTCATTCCTACTATTACATGATATATTTATTTTAGCACAATGTTCTTGTATAACAGTCATGGTTTAGTGGTAAGTCATGCAGACTACTATTTCCAAGGTCCTGGGTTCGGGACTGACAGTGGGATTTTATTTTGCTTTTGAACTGACTACAGGACCTGTCAATCAGAGTGACTAAGGCACTTTTAAGCAGTTGTAACTAGGTTAGCACTGGTTTGCGTGGAGCTCACGCATGCGCACTGGTGTTCAGCTCCGCGCACACCTGCTTACAACCGCTTAAACGTGCTTACTCTTGCGCACACCCGCGCTATTTTCTTTGAAAGAAATGAAAATGAGGAGACAGGAAAGTGGTGAAAAAGGGGTCACAAAGAGGGTAAGACAGTAGGGAAACAAGCTTGGGTTTTGCAGGAGGGATGTAGATAAGGCCCATAGCTGCCCATTTCTTCATCGGCAACAGCTGTGCATATGTTTGTAATTTGGTGTGACATATGATACCTTCCACCCCTGAGAGAGGTGTAAGGACAACAATAATACTTGTTGTACAGCCAATTGCAATTGATAGTTCCCATGTCCGGCAGAGATATGTGCGGAATGGGCAGCTATGTATGGGGCGTAATTTTTTTGTGGGTACAGAGTGCCTTTTTTTTTTTTTTCAGGTGAGAGTGGTATGTCAGGTGAAGGAAGTCGGTATAGCTGGGGAGGTAGATTGGGTAGGTCAACAGACTAGACAAACAAGACGCATACAGGGGCGGTGTATGACATGTGTGGGGGGGTTACACAATTGACGAGGACGGAGGTTTGGATATCCAGAGCCCATGAGCCCACAGATGGCAACAGTAGAACTGATATCCCCACCCATGGGCAGTTGCCACTGTTCCTTCACTGCCCAGGACGGGGCTGTGCTGGGGGCTGTGTAGGCCGGGCAACAAGCATGCCCGTAAGTTGTGCCACCTGTGCCTCAAGCTGGCATAGGGGCCCAAGAACAGAGTCCTAGATCTCCCTATGCACCACAGTCCGGAAGCTATGGAGGGTGAGTGGTGGTTCTCCTCCAGCCACGCTTGCAGAGGGGGGACGGGCCCCATCCCCTGCAGTGCTTCCACCCACAGGTGGCACAGGGCCACCGGAGGGTCCAGACTGGGCACTAGTGCCAGGTGCACTCGCCAGCTGAGGTGGGAGAGGTGGGTCCGCTGGAACCCGCCTTCCCTGTCATCCTATGTTTTGCATTATGTCATGACAGTTTGGGTTAGTAACATACAATACCATTTGCAATTAGTTGTAACAGCATGCATTAGTATTCCCATTAACCAAACACCCAGATATTCACACCATTGAACAGTGAGCATAACACATGCATAATTTGAACAGCAATACACAGTACAACAACATGCAGGGTTGATTGATGGCAACAGGCCATCAGGTTTGGATGTATGAACAGGGCAGATGCATCAATGGACATGCAAATATTTATGACCCAACAGGACAAATGTCCAGGGGTGTTAATTGTGATTGCACATACCAATTTCACGTGGAATGGATTATATGTGGTTATAGGGTGGGGTGAAGAAAATATTATTAACACCTTCAAATACCAGTACATATGCTGTACATTTCTAATAGCTGCAGATATATACACACTACTGTTCTTACTACAGTTTCCTATATGATAACTACTTCAATTTGGTGATAGGACTGTTACTGCTACATCAATATACATTTTATTGTTCTTCATACACATTCATATCTGGCTTTGTTCAGCTACATCATCCTGCTACATTTGCTTTATATAGCTATAGACATCTGTGGATGTTTGATATTTCAGACAATCATACTATCTGCATATTGCAGACTGAGAGCAACATATCCAGATTTTGGGATAGACATTCCAGCTGCAGCAACACTTTGGACACATTTCACAGTTTGGTTCTACTTGTCACATTCATTTCATTCTGTACTGACTGCAGTATACTTTATTCAGAGGTTATTACTACTTTATTGGTGGATTCATAACTCTTTCTGACATTCTCTCACTTGTTTTCATTTTACTATTCAGGATGGTACTTACTTCTAGGCTTTATTGACATGTTTTTACCAGTAGTTATTACAATCCTTTCCAGCAGTCTCACTTCTGTCATGTTTCAGTATTTCAACAGGGATATATTTCACACGTGATTTGCTCATCTTCTGCAGCTGTACTTTTCAGCCTGCTGCAGGTTGTGTACTATTATATTACAGGTGGGGCATCTTTATTTCAGACTTTATTTCAGACATTTTCATTTTTCTGTTTGGATTACAGACTGCAACACACTTTTCTAATCAAGCAATACTTGCAAACACTTTTACACTGTTACTTGCACATTTTATTACTTAGTGACTACACTGCACTCTTTTGCTAACTGTCATACTTTGATATTTCTTTACAGTTACTGGGAGTGGATTACTGACCTGCCTGGTGGCAACCGCACCAGCCTATCGCCATAGGCTCTGCGGTTCGCAGAACGGACACCTGCAGCTGTAATATAAATGAAGTAATATTGGAATACACATTTCCATAATATCAGCTAATTTAATTTCTTACATACATAATTAAATGTAACTTACTCAGTAGTGGGGCGTTGGGCATTTGCCGGGCCTCCTGGATCCAAAGGTTCAATTGGTCCTGCTTGCGTCTCTTCAGGTCCGCATGGTGGTGACGGACCTGCTCACCAGTCCTTGGAATCCCTGTGGCACTGGTGAGATCATGAGCCAACCAGTCCCATGCCTCAGCCCTATATGCTCCCCACAGGACCTGGCCCTGCATGAGTTGGGCCTCATGACTGTGGACTAGGAGCCAGACCATGTATCTGGACTCCTCAACGCCCCACCTCTGTGCTCGAAAGCAACTACCCTCACCTACACCTGACATTCTGGCTGCAAGTCAGTTCTACAATCATTTATGCTGTGTATTCCTGCCTATGGGGCTTATATATGCTGTTTTTCCCGCACTTATCTGTGATTGGCCATTTTGGAATTGTATCCACTTCACAAAACCTGCTTTGTCATGCTCCACTTTCTATTCATTCCTATATATTTGCTATTACTGTATTTCTGAGTATAGCTGTCGTGGCTTAGTGGTTCAGTACCTTGACTATGGTGCATGGTATCCTGGGTTTGAACCTGGCCACTGCTTTTTATATTTTATGACTGTCTAGACAGGCTAGGGGGTGTGTCTGTGTAAAGGCAGTTTTGTTACAGCTTGCTCAACGTTGCCCGCCGGTTAGCTTGTTAGCGCGGTGAGCAGCTCTGTGCAAACGGGGTGCGCTGGTTTATGTCTCATTTGGCTGTCAGCACGCATATTACACTCAGCTCAGCTAGGGTCACACAGTTTTAGTGTGTTAAACCACTGCTCAGCTATGGGCACTCATTTTGCACCTGTTAAACCATTGCTCAGCTACGGGCAGATGCACTCACCTTGTTAAACTGTAGCTCAGCTATAGGCACATCTGTCATTTTCTATTGTTTTGTTACCTCACATTTCTTCAAAATAAATGGACTATTTCATTACATTTTACATAAATTGTGATTTTATATGTGTACATATGTGTCAGGGACTTGTTTCGTGCTTATTTTACTAAAAATAAAATTGATGTTGTGGGGGCTCAAACCATGGATGCATGCTCTTCAGCCAACGTCTCTACAGCTACGCTATTGCTTCTTGGCTTGCTTTGCATATTTAGTTCTTATATGCTTTCCCACTGACTGCTAACTGTGGCTGCGCTACAGGCAGGCCCACTCAAACGAGCGCACTCATGGGCAAACATCTTTACAATTTAAAAAAAAAATTATAAGATGTTAATTTGTACATTTTATGTTCGTAGTCTGTGGGGGCATGTGTTGTGTTGTGTTTATTCACATTTCCATGGACTCTGTCATGGGTGTTTACTTTGGGCACTTTTACTCTTCTGGGGGGCGTGTACGCTTGCAGGGCTCGGCCTACTGACACGCCCCCTACTGTCTTACACGGACCGTGTAAGCCTTAGGTGTGATTCAGCATGCTCTCATGAATATGCAGAGCATGCTGACATCACTCCGTTTAACTGCAGCCTCCGTGTAAGAGTTATAACTCTTACACGGAGGCTTCGTGAATCCTGCCCATACTCTTAACAGGATCTTCAGATTCATTATCCTGTATCTCAGAAATGAACATATTTGTTTTACCCTCAGCTAAGTGGCTTCTAACAAAAAGATAATCAGATCTTCTTCTGATAACTTTAATTTTTAACATCCCGGAACTGTTCCTTTCCAAACAAGTTACCTCTAAATTATCTAATGTAATATGTACTTTCTGACATTCAGTGGAACACTAGTACCACAAAGGCTACAAAAGGCTCTCAGATCCATTAAATATATCTTCTCACTCCTTCCTTGGTCTGAGAAGCTGAGATGCCTTATTTCTTAGTGTAAGAAATTGCTAAGATGCTATGAATTTTAGAACAAATCTTACTTCTTACCTAACAGAAAAGGCAATGTACAAATGATTTCTCCTTCTCCAATAACCTAAAGCTATTTTAATGAAAACAGATTTTTATTAAGTAACACAAAGCAATAGTTAAATTAGATTGCATACGACTGTATTTACTTCTTCATATTATCTTCTTTTATCTGTAACTACTTTTTCTGCAGTTGCAGTGCAGAGATTGCACTTAACATACTGTGAAAAATAACATCCTTGTTGTTGCAAATTAATGGCATGTGAACCTTGCTATACCAACCTTGTGTAGTGAGGTCCAAATGCAAGATTCATATAAAAAGTCTCAGTAATGATTACATGTCCACAGAAATTGCCACAACACTTAAAGACACTGAGGAGGACGACTGCTTGACAAAGTAAAACATTGTAGTTACCATTGACTTACTCCATACAGACTTATATTAGACTATAATGTGCATGTTACCACAACCAGGAAATGGATGCTCTTACTGAATACTGAAAATATTCACCAGAAACTCTCCTTCCATTTTGCTTTTTTAAGAAATTACTCATTGTATTAAAAAAAGCAATAATAATAATAAAAAAAACATCAAGATGAGCAAATATATTTTTTGGCTTTGTTTTTTTTTTTGTTTGTTTTTTTTTTTTTTTTTTTTTTTTGCAAGAACATTATACACAAGTTTACAAAACATCAATACTGCAGTCCACAAATCTTGGAGAGGTGGGTGTTTTCAGTAGTGGATTCCATTTGTTCTGCCACCCCCATTTATGTGTTTGCAACTCAAAGGTGTATGCTGTGATTTAGACAAAACTTGACTGCAGCACACAAAAATTCTGTATACTGCAAATAATTACAAGCCAGTCAGCAATCACAACCTCAGTTTGCTATGCTCTCAAAATAGATTTAAAGGCATTTTTATAATATATCTCACCCTCTTCTCTTCAACAGGCTCTCACAATTAGCACTAAACAGCACTGCCATCAAAGGGTTTTCTAGTTACTTCAGTAGCTGTACACAGTCTGTCAAATGGCAGAACTCCTAGTTTGAACACACACCAGTATAAACAGGAGTGCCATAGGGATCATAACTAGGACCCCTCTTATTTAATGTATTCATAAATGACATGCACAAGGCAGCCAAACATGCAACAATCCTAGAATACGCTAATGATGCAACTCTTTTTGCTCACCTGCAACACTATCCCATCTCCAAACAAACACCCAAGACTTCTTCTCCTCTACTGAGACCTGGATAGAACAATCCCAACTATTCCCAAATCCACCCCCCCCCACAAAAAAAAATAGTCACATTTACACGTAGTAAACTTCCGCCATCTAGCACTGCACTAATACATCTAAAAACATCAAGATAGAACAAGTTACCTATATCATTATCATAGATGACAAACTTACATGTGACCAACACATCAATGCTGTCTGTCTAGAAAACACACTGTAAATTAGGGCTACTTTACAAAGCCAGGCCATATCTCACTGAATACAGTTGGAAGGTAACCAGAATGTCCATCTTACTCCTAAGCCTTTTGCATGCATCTGCAGTTTTCATTGATATTCGAGCTGCTCTAATGATCAGGTTTGAACAATGCTATCTCACAAACTGAACCAGTCACTGCTTTTCCCTCCAGAACCTGAACTGACTACAACTACTATACCACATATCATACACACCACTCATAATGGCACATAGAATACTACATAATTCCTCAAACCACCCTGCCATTAGTAATATAACAAATAGCTCAAATCCAAAAGGATCAACAGCTAACAAAATCCTAAACATCCAGTAACTGGCATGGAGACGTCTTATACTAAGCACAGCTAAACTATGGAAAAGCATTCCCTTCACCATCAGACAAATAAACTCCTCGCTTTTAAGACCAATTTCAAACTAGATCAACATTATACTAGAATCTGCAAATGCTCTGAATCACCAGGATAAAAATGTCCAACTACTCAAGATTTCTTCTTCTCAGATGCCCATTATTTCACAGCTGGCATTTTATTATTTATTGAAGTGAGCTTATTGCTCTGCTCCAGTGATAAATGTATTGCTTTACTGTTCTCTTATCAGCTTACATATAATGTTAATTATGGATGCGTATTACATTACTTTGGCTCCCATGTTTGTGGATGCTGTCTACTGACTAGTGACGCAGTTACATCTATATTGACAATTTTCTCTTTCAATGATATTCTGTAATGTGCACAATATTACTTCTTCACTGCACAAAATCAGGGGAAAGGGAATTTTTCCCAACCCATGGGAATTATGCAGTCCTGCATATCTGTTGACAGTCTGTTTAGATGAACAAAAGCTGTAAAATATATATATATATATATATATATATATGTATATATATGTCTATATATACACACACACACACACACACACACACAGATATATATATATATATATATATATATATATATATATATATATATATATTTATATATACCTTTGCTTTCCCTGTTTTAAAAAGGAGCTTAAATCCCACCTACTAAACTTGAAATTATGCCGTTGCATTGACCACACATAGTCTAAATATCTCCCACTGAATAACCTGTTGCATTTCCTAACTTTATTTCTTTGTTAGTAACTTCTGCTTAAACTAATCTCCTAAACCCTCAGCTCTACTATTATAGCCCCCTCCCATACTCCACACTATCTCCCCCCATTTCCTATTAGTGTCTGTACATTGTCCTTCTTTTGAACAACGATTATCTTTTTGTTTTTACTCTCATATGTAATATATTTTAGTCCACTACTATCAGTGCAACCCTTAATGTTCATAATTTTTTCTTTTGTTTTTCTCTTTATATTTAATTTCGTATTTGCAGTGTTGTTTTTAATAGTTTTTGTCCTGTATGTTTATCTTTGCTTATGTTTGTTGGGGCTCTTTCCCCTTGGGTCTCCACTGAAAATGGGTTGCTTACTATCAGTGTAATGCAAATAGTTAATAACCTTTTCCTTTTTATAATTAGTTTTGTATTTGCATTGTTGTTTTTAATAGTCTTTGTCCTGTATGTTTACCTTTGCTTATGTTTGCTGGGGCTTTTTCCCCTTGGGTCTCCACTGAAAATTGGCTGCTTACTATCAGTGCAATACAAATAGCTAATAACCTTTTCTTTTTACAGTTATTTTGTATTGTGATTGTTATTTGATATTTGTATATTGTCACTTTATCTTTACTTATGTTTGCTGGGGTTTTTCCCCTCGGGTCTCCACTGAAAATGGGTTTGTTTTCAAACTCATTTGGACTAACCCGGTTAACAAATGTGAAATAAATAAATAAATACATAGACAAACACGCGCACACACACACACACACACACACACACACACATATATATATATATATATATATATATATATATATATATATATATATATATACATACACATAGAGAGAGAGAGATTTCGCAAAAATCTTTCACCGTGGAAAACCCACATACTTGGCATTATGCAGAAAGCACAGTGGAATATACAGAGTATGCCTGGCCACACCCTTGTTCTGCACAGTAACCACTGATAGAAAATCTGTTTGGTTTTGTAGACTTGGAAATATAATTATGTTTGAATTTCAAGGTGCTGCATGTAATTGAAGAACCTTGACATTTATTAACAGGCTACTGTGCAAACATTTTTACTATTTAAATAACTGAGCTACATTATCCTACATTCTTAGGACTTACATTGCCTTCTCTTATAAACTGGACTATATCATCACTACAGACTCAGTCCCAGGTTCAAAGCATTGGTGAGTCATGAGTTCAGTTTAACAACTGCATTTACGATACATTAGTATTTTATATTTAAACACACCTTATTAAATTAGATTAGTCATGACCCTAAAATCAACCACATGCACCAGCAGTCAAGCCGTGTCAATGACAATTTATAAAAGCTGACAGTTATTGACACACTTACACTTGAAAGGGGATATGATTAAGCAGCATGCTCCCTTGCAAAGTTATATTTAAAAAATGACTGCTTTTCTACATTTATTTTTTAGCAAATTGTGATCAAACGCCGTAATGCTGGCATGTATATGCACACACTTGCCAGAATTTAGAGATCTGTACTCTGTACCACAGTTCTAGCATAGCAAAGGGGTAGATGTGCACTTCACTGAGAAATGATTTATAATGTAAGAGAATGACAAAGATTCACAGACAACTCAATATACCAAAATGGACACACCGAATTCAAAGGAATGCAGCAAAGACTATTACAAGCTTATGTGTATGCAACAGGGAAAGCTGGGAATGAGCTAATGAGCTCACTGAAATAAGAAATAAGTGAATATATGGTAATTTGCATCTTACTGATACATATATATATATATATATAATATATATATATATATATATATATATATATATATATATATATATACACATGTATATATATATATATATATATATATATATATATATATATATATATATATATATATATATATATATATATATATATATATATATATATATATATATATATATATATATATATGTGTGTGTGTGTGTGTGTATATATATATATATGTGTGTGTGTGTGTGTGTGTGTGTATATATATATATATATATATATATATATATATATATATATATATATATATATCTATAGGTTCATAGGTTCATACTAGGCTATCTGCCCTAGGGCATTTATAAGCCTAGCCAGAGTTGTGTGGCTTTCACCACCCCTTAGGTTGAAGAATACTATACCCATTAGTTTGCCGTGCCTCTGTCCAGCAGTGATACAGAGATGATCCCCGGGGTAAACCTACAATCTCCCATCCACTGGTCAAGATTCCTCTTGAACAGAGCCAGCGAGGTGCTCTGTCTCACATAGACCGGGATTCTGTTCCACAGCATAGGGAGTCTCTGGGTGATGAATCTGTCCTTCCAGCATGTCCTATTTATATCCGTGTTGAGGTTTAAGTCTCTTGCTCTTGTGGCTCTGGTGGATTTGGATTTTTTGAGGTGGAGCATGTCCATTAATTCCGGGTTGGACATGGCCTTGTATGTCAGGCACAGGTCACCTCTAAGCAGACGGTATGCAACTGAATAGAGCTGGAGTTTCTTCAGTTGGGCAGCATATGGCATATTTTTGAGCCCCTTTATCCTTTTGGTGAGGAACTTTTGGGGTCTTTCCAATTGCTGCAGGTGTCGGGTAAGATACATTCTGAATGGGGCATTGTACTCAATCACTGGTCTGATAAGTGAAGAGTACAGGGGAACAATGACCTCCCTTGATCTGGATGTGAATCCCTTCTTAATCGGGTGGGCAATATAGAAGATCCTCCTAACTGCAAATGACTGCAAACTGGGAGCCATTATTGAATCCCCAAATGATGTAGATACTCTACAAAAAGGCCTTACAGAAACAGATGCTTGGTGCCAGAGCCATGGGCTCAAGCTCAATGCCAAGAAATGTATTGTTATCCCCTTTGGGAAAAAACATGTATCCATGAATTACCATATAGGTGACAGTACACTAAAGACAGAAAGTGTGATAAGAGACTTAGGGACACAGGTGGACAGTGGTCTCACCTTCGATAACCACATCGCCACAACAGTCAGGAAATCCTTCTGTGTGGCACACCTCATCACGAAGGGCTTTTCATCCAGAAAAAAGGAGGTCATTGTCCCACTGTACTCATCCCTCATTAGACCCATTATAGAATACAACGCCCCATTTGGTATGTACCTCTCAAGACATCTGCAACAACTGGAAAGGCCTCAGAAATACCTCACTAAAAGAATCACAGGCCTAAAGCAGATGCCCTATGCTGACCGCCTTAAAAACTCCAGCTATACTCTGTTTCATATCGCCTACTCAGAGGCAATTTCTGCTTAACATACAAGGCCATGTCAAACCCAGAGCTGTTGGACATGCTACACTTAAAGAAATCCCAATCCTCAGAGCTACACGCCCAGGGATCTAAACCTTGTCATCACAATAAACAAAACATGCTGGAGGGATAGGTTCCTGACCCAGAGACTCCCCAGACTCTGGAATAGATTGCCCATACATGTCAAGCAGAGTGCCTCTTTGGACCTCTTCAAGAGGAACCTTGACGATTGGATGGGAGAAAGGAAATTCACCCCAGGGATCACTTCAGTCGCCCTGCTAGACAGGGGTCCAGGAAAGTAAATAATGTGGGAAGAAATAGCCAGGGAATTGTTATGGCTAGGCTTGTATAGGCCCTAGGGCTGATAGCCTAGTACCAACCTATGAACCTATGAACCTAACCACTTTGGCAATGTGAGTGTCAAAAGAAAGGTTACTGTCAACTTGGGTCCCCAGGTCCCTGATAACCTCTTCTGTGCTTAATGGATTGCCACCTATGTGGTAACTTGGGGTTACCTTGTTTTTACCAAAGGGTATGACTATACATTTTTTGGCGTTTAGCTTAAGGCCATGGCTCTGGCACCAGTTAACCGTTTCTATGAGACCTCTCTGAAGGATATCTGTGTCTGATGGATTCTCAACTATGGCGCCCAGTTTGCAGTCATCTGCAAACTTTGTCAGCCACAATCCTCCTATGTTTGCCTGCACTTCTGAAAAGTAGATGCTGAACAAGAGGGGGCCCAGGACTGAGCCCTGTGGGACACCGCTTGTGACCGGCTTGGAGTCTGACATGGCACCAGCAACTCTAACCCTGTGGGTTCTGTCCTTGAGCCAGTTTGCAACCCATCTTGTGACATATGGGTTTACATTTAAGCTGGTGAGCTTTTCTATGATACCCGAGTGGGGTATTGTGTCGAAAGCTTTTGCAAGGTCAAGGTAAGCTGTGTGAACTGCCTTACCCTCATCAATGGCCTTGGTGACTGTTTCAAAAAAGTCGACCAAGCTCAAGAGGCATGATCTGCCCTTGACAAAGCCGAATTGGGTAGGATCCAATGTCTGTAGGTCCCCTATGTCTTTATTTATGAGTTCCATTATGATCCTCTCCATAGCTTTGCAGACCAGGCTTGTTAAGCTTATGGGGCGGTAATTACCAGGGTCCGTAGAAGCACCACCTTTGTGGAGTGGGACCACAGTTGCCGTACGCCACTCTTTGGGTACGTATCCTGTGGTAAGGCTAAGATTAAACAGCAGCCTTATGTGTGGGTTTAGTTCCTCATTGAGTTCATGTAGCACACAGCCGGGGACACCATCTGGTCCCATTGATGCTGTGTTTTTAGCTTTAGAGAAAGCAGCTCTCACCTGGGCATTTGAGATGATTGGGAGGCTACACTCTGCTGGGATAGATATTTCTCCTTTGGGGAGGGAGGGGAGAAATTTTCACTGAACCTGTCTGCCAGTATGTTTGCAATGTCTGTGGGTTCAGTGATTTTTGTATCATTTTGGACTAATTCTGAGCATATCTGGGAGTTTCCACCCAGATTTCTAACATAGCTAAAGAAGGCCTTATGTTTGTCTTTTGAGTCCTTGGCGATTTTTCTCTCAAAGTTGGCCTTGGATGATTTTATGAGTGATCGTAGTTTTTTACTAGTATTGATCAGAGATGTCTTCCCTTTTAGGATTTTGCTCTATCTTGTAGTAGCTTTCTCCTCTTGTTGTAAAGTTTGTTTATGGCTGGGGTCCACCAGATCGGGCGCTTGCCTTTGGTGGAAAGGGTCTTGATTTTATTTGGGATTGCTTGATCCATGCAATCCTGGAGGTGCTCGTAGAAAGCATTTGTAAGGGATTCAGCAGCGTGGGTTGTGGTTTCCAATGGCTCAGGGGCCTTGAAGGATACCACACCAGTCTTAAGAAGTGTGAAGTTGGCTTTTGAGAAGTTCTTCACTGTGGTCTTTTTGTTGGGGTGGGGCGGGATGTGGATCTCCAGTGAGATTAGTTTATGGTCTGATCTCACCAATGAGGGATATACTTCCGTGTGGAGCATTTTGTCCCCATGTTTGTGATGATCAGGTCTAGTATATTTTCACCTCTTGTGGGAATGGTGACAAGTTGTTCCATAGCATTTGAGTTTATGAACTCCAGGAACCTTTGGGCTAGGGTATTGGGGCTTGAGTAATGTTCCCAGTCTATGTTTGAGTAGTTGAAGTCACCCAATATGATGGTGTTTGGAGAGACATTTATACTCTCCAGTGTCTTCAGGAAGGCTGTGTGGGGTTCCTGAGTTTGAGAGGGTGGCCTGTAACATGCTACAAACTGTAGAGCAGTTTTGCCTATGGTTAATTGCACCTGAATGGTCTCTGATGCTTCGTGCGTTGCCACCAGCCTGGAGGTGTGGGTATCCTTGATGAATATGGATACACCCCCTCCTTTTGTGGTACGGTCTGGGTTTTGGGTCCGGAACGCATGATATGAGGTAAAACCTGATAGTGCCGGGGTGCTCTCAGGAGCCTTGAACCAGGTTTCAGTCACAGCACAGACATCGATGTTCTCCATACTGAGGAGGGCTTCGAGGGCATGTATCTTGAGATTTAGACTTCTGGCATTGAGCAGCATTACCCTTAGTTTTTTTCCATTATTGTTTTCTAGGGCGGTGGGTTTAGAATTTGAGCCTTGTCTAAAAAAGACACTATGGGGGTGGCAAGAGCCTTTGCCAATATCCAGAAACCCAGGGTGACAGGTGCAAGCCATCCCTTGAAGCAGCGTGGCTTGTCAAGCATGTCATTCCAGGCAGACAGACATTGATCCCCTTAGAATGACACCAGAAATTAAGCCAATTATTAAACTGATCATTTTGTCTCTGTATTGTGGCATCATTCTTGGTGAAGGTAGGATACTGCTCAGGGTCAGGGTCATACCAGCCTGGGCTACATAATCTGAGAGCTCCTTTATGTCTCTTTTCATGTAGTCCAGGGAGTCGCCTCAGGTCATTCACACCGGCATGGACAATGACTGAGTCATACTTGTACTTGCTGTGGAGTGACCTGAGTGCTTGTGTTATGTGGCGGATTCTAGCCCGACAGGCAGCTTACTGTGACCCTCTCCTTGTTCAGTCTGGTGAGTGGGACGTCAGTGTGTCTGACTATGGAGTCACCTATGACAAGTGTGTCTGGCATTGTGTTTGGCCTTAAGGGCTGTGACTGATTTGCACACTGACTTTGTGATCTATGTGTTGCTTGTGTTATGTCATGAGGTGGCAGTTGTTTGGGTGTCTGATTTGGAGGCCTCTGCTGTTTTGGTAGATTTTTGATCAGTGCCTCCGAGTATGTCTTTGTGTGTTTATGTGTTTGATTTGTAGTTGTGATAGTTCTATGTGAGACTGGGTTTATGGTGAGTGTGGTTACCTTCTCCTCCTGTCTGGTTTTGCCAGTCCTGAGTTGAGAGAGCTCAGCCTCCAGTTTGGCTATATAGTTGCATCTCTTGCATGTATTTATGTTTTGTGGGAGGAGGAGAGGGTTGTCTGTGTACATGAGGCAATTGTAACATTGCCTCATTATTCCCAGATTCACCAGCTGAGCAGGAGAGGACGCTAGCAACTGACCCTTTGACATGCTAGAAGAAATGAAAAAGTTTGCTGTGTAACTGAGTCAGAAAGGACCTATAGGGAAGTGGGTACTCAAGGGGGTTTTAAGCTAGTGAAGTACTTTGTATAATGTAGAAGTGCTTTACCTGACTAAAAAATGCTTTAGGAACAAGTGCTGAGCTTTACAGATAGAGAATAGACTGTTCAGATTACAAGTAGAGCAGTTCTAAGGGAAAAAATGAAGAGAAGACTTTACGGAGCCAGAAATAGTTTAACCTTGTTCAACCGGCGCTGCCCGATGGTGCTCTAGTGGCAACTCCGTGCTAAATGCAGAAAAGGCAATAAGTCAGTAGTACAGGCTAGCACACTTTAGTGGGCAGCCAAACAATTAAATTAAACAGCAAACAAACACTTTTCGACTTGAATTAGACTAATTTCGACTAAAATGTACTTTTAAGTGCAGATAATAAAAAATGCAGTAAATAACTATGAAAACAGTTAAAGCTTGCTCTAGGTAAGCAGTAGAAGGTAAAACAAATATAAAAAACAGCAGAATACCTAATCAGGAAAGCAGTCACTTTTTTTCACTTCTCTGTAGCCAGGAAGACTCAACAAGACCACGTGGAGCTGTGTATGAGCAATATGGCTTCAAAAAAATGCCAGAGGCAGATTTTAACCAGGGAACTTCAAAAGAGCTAGAAATGGTCCAAAATTACCAATTACTACAGCTTCTTGTGCTGAGGTCACTTCCCTCAAGGACAGGTAGGCTATTCAAGGCTCCCCACTCCCACTGGTGAGCCAAGAAACTTCTTTCTATCCAAGTAAGGCAATGGACAACACAGGAACTACAACACAGCCCAGGATACAGCAAGGCCTGTAAACTGGTCTAACTAGTTTAGGAGAGGCAGGAATACAAGGAATATTTTTTGGCTTTTTTGTTTTTAAATAGAAACACACAGAAATGCAGAAAAGGCAATAAGTCAGTAGTACAGGCTAGCACACTTTAGTGGGCAGCCAAACAATTAAATTAAACAGCAAACAAACACTTTTCGACTTGAATTAGACTAATTTCGCCTAAAATGTACTTTTAAGTGCAGATAATAAAAAAATGCAGTAAATAACTATTAAAACACTTAAAGCTTGCTCTAGGTAAGCAGTAGAAGGTAAAACAAATATAAAAAAGCAGCAGGATACTTAATCAGGAAAGCAGTCACTTTTTTCACTTCTCTGTAGCCAGGAAGACTCAACAGGACCACGTGGAGCTGTGTCTGAGCAATATGGCTTCAAAAAAATGCCAGAGGCAGATTTTAACCAGGGAACTTCAAAAGAGCTAGAAATGGTCCAAAATG
This sequence comes from Protopterus annectens, assembly GCF_019279795.1. Classification (NCBI taxonomy): domain Eukaryota; kingdom Metazoa; phylum Chordata; order Ceratodontiformes; family Protopteridae; genus Protopterus; species Protopterus annectens. Next base: position 1,498,568,122 of record NC_056743.1, read on the forward strand.
ACCAATTACTACAGCTTCTTGTGCTGAGGTCACTTCCCTCAAGGACAGGTAGGCTATTCAAGGCTCCCCACTCCCACTGGTGAGCCAAGAAACTTCCTTCTATCCAAGTAAGGCAATGGACAACACAGGAACTACAACACAGCCCAGGATACAGCAAGGCCTGTAAACTGGTCTAACTAGTTTAGGAGAGGCAGGAAAACAAGGAATATTTTTTTTTTTTTTGTTTTTAAATAGAAACACACAGAAATGCAGAAAAGGCAATAAGTCAGTAGTACAGGCTAGCACGCTTTAGTGGGCAGCCAAACAATTAAATTAAACAGCAAACAAACACTTTTCGACTTGAATTAGACTAATTTCGACTAAAATGTAATTTTAAGTGCAGATAATAAAAATGCAGTAAATAACTATGAAAACAGTTAAAGCTTGCTCTAGGTAAGCAGTAGAAGGTAAAACAAATATAAAAAACAGCAGGATACTTAATCAGGAAAGCAGTCGCTTTTTTTCACTTCTCTGTAGCCAGGAAGACTCAACAGGACCACGTGGAGCTGTGTCTGAGGAATATGGCTTTAAAAAATGCCAGAGGCAGATTTTAACCAGGGAACTTCAAAAGAGCTAGAAATGGTCCTAAATGACCAATTACTACAACTTCTTGTGCTGAGTTCACTTCCCCCAAGGACAGGTAGGCTATTCAAGGCTCCCCACTCCCACTGGTGAGCCAAGAAACTTCCTTCTATCCAAGTAAGGCAATGGACAACACAGCCCAGGATACAGCAAGGCCTGTAAACTGGTCTAACTAGTTTAGGAGAGGCAGGAAAACAAGGAATATTTTTTTGTTTTTTTGTTTTTAAATAGAAACACACAGAAATGCAGAAAAGGCAGTAAGTCAGTAGTACAGGCTAGCACACTTTAGTGGGCAGCCAAACAATTAAATTAAACAGCAAACAAACACTTTTCGACTTGAATTAGACTAATTTCGACTAAAATGTACTTTTAAGTGCAGATAATAAAAATGCAGTAAATAACTATGAAAACAGTTAAAGCTTGCTCTAGGTAAGCAGTAGAAGGTAAAACAAATATAAAAAACAGCAGGATACTTAATCAGGAAAGCAATCGCTTTTTTTCAGTTCTCTGTAGCCAGGAAGACTCAACAGGACCACGTGGAGCTGTGTCTGAGCAATATGTGATATATGTGTGTGTGTGTGTGTGTGTATGTGTGTGTGTGTGTGTGTATATATGTATATATATATATATATATATATATATATATATATATATATATATATATATATGTGTGTGTGTGTATGTGTGTGTGATATATATACATACATATATATATATATATATATATATATATATATATATATATATATATATATATGTGTGTGTGTGTGTGTGTGTGTGTGTGTGTATACGTATATCTCTCCTTAATCACATTTACATTTCCTAACCTTCCACCGGCTATCACTGCATTGAAACTGAGATAATGAACTTTTTTCTTTTTTTGCAAGCCATTACTTACTTGCATGGTTAAATCAGGAATGCAGAGTGCATTTTCATCGACTATCATTTTATCTGAACAAACCAAAAACTTTAAAATAACGGAAATCTCAAAATACTGAGATATATAGTCGAAAGTGTGTGGGAAATGCATAGGGGTTTACCCACTGCAGAAAACACTTAAGAAAATATATTATCTCAGTATCAATGTGTATTTCAGTAGCTCAGTTTGCTTTTGGATAATTTGTGACTGACAATATGAAAGTTCTGTGTGTCCCGATCCCCTTTCCTAAAATTACACCACTCCAAAATGAAATTTGATGACCTTTATTAAACTTACTATAATGTAACTTGATTGAAACATTTTAACTTATTAACCACAACATGAAACATTCATCATGGCAGCGTACTGCCACTCACCCTGCCAAATAAGTAGCGTAGTCATGACTACTCATGTATTCTTACTTATCAAACCAGCATCCTGCTGCTCACTTCATCCCCCAAACTCCTTGCATCAAGCACCCAACATCAGATGCGGAACAGAAGAGGGACAAGCCTGCCCCTCTTCTCCACACACCAGCCTGACTCAGGTTGTTCCCCTGCCTAACTGCAGGTCTTTGACTTAACCCACCAAAAACAAACCTAAATGCAAATTAAACAAATCCAAATCAAATTCATTCAGGTGCACTCAATCTTCTCTGAACCAGACTGGGTCCCTGTCATCAAAATCCCTATGCTTTATCATATGCATACTCAAAGTAACCAGTTTACTCACCAGCATACAATTAACAAACCACCAAGCTTGCTCTAAAGCCAGAAAACTGTTAGCATTCTTCCAAAATAAATGTGGTACTATTTCAGGCCACACACTAGACATACCCAGATATAACCTCATCAAATTAATCAAATTCTCTCTTATCCTATATACCAACTACCACCTTGGGATTATTCCCAAATCATTACCTGGCAAATGTACTAATAATATGAGAGGAAGCCCCACCCATGACTGCAAAAACATAAACTCATCCATGAGCTGATTCCACTTGAGGCCTCTGATACCATGGCATATGATTCTCCGCCCAAAGCAATACAAACCCAATTCATTGCCAGTCGGCCTAACTGCAGCCCGCTTCACCACCCAATGAATATATGAATGACCCAGGATGAGAATCTCCTTTCTTAAAAAAAAAAAAAAAAAAAGAAAATTAATACTAATCCAACCACATCAACCAATTATCTAAGACAAGAAGGCATTTGAAGATAAGTGTCCCACCCTCTTAATAACTTCAACTGATCTACATTTTTTCACTAAATCCAAGGCCTTTCCCATGGGAAATACATAAGAGGAAAACTCTCTCCCAGAAAACCAATACAATAAATGGCCCTTTTCATCACATAGACAAACCTATTACCCATTATCTCCTTACCCCCTCTCGACCAAACAGATAAATCTTGAAGACTCTCTGCATGGGTCCGCAGTAATCGCCTAGCCCAACCAACTGCACATAACCACTCATTCCTATCCTTCTCAAGAACTGTGTGCCCATCCCTCCCTGATCCATTTTAGATGCCAGCAACCAGATGCACACCTCTGAAGAAAATACCTTGACATCTCCCCAAACTAGTGATCCTAACAACTCTGACACCCTAAACACTCCATAATACACTGATAAAGACAACGTCATGCACAAAGTATAATACACTGAGTTACATCCACCAAAGCTAAACGTCTCAACAAAACTTTCAAAGCCTGTCTTGTCAACAACCATCACCTATCTACATTCACACCAGCCACTCTACCCCAGCCATTCAACATATGAGCAACTGTCCAGGACTTAGTGAAATCACGCAGCCCAGCCATCCACTCAATTATATTCCACCTTGACCAAGTGTACTGCCTTATCTTGTACCCAAGACCAAGCCAAGTATTTCAACAACAAATCTTCTGACTAGATCTCCTCCTGCTCAGACAACTGCAAAACAAATTTATCAGAATTAAGTAACACCCTCCCATACACCTTTGTTGTAGACTCTGGCCAAGACTGCTGTACCAACCATCTGTTTACTTCATTTCAATCTGCCACACCTTGTCTGGTAACACCCTAGACTCTCCTGCTGCCTCTGGAGCTAACTGCTGAAACCTGGAAAAGAGAAAACCTGACAAACTGTCAGCAATCCCATTCCTAGTACCTGCTACATGCACACCTGTGAAAGAAAAATTAATCAGTAAATTTTGCAAAACCAACTTACATAATAGTAACCAAAGCAATTCCGACTTTGCTGTCTTAAGCTGTAAAACTCGCACAACTGCAATATTGTCCAAATGAAGAATAACCCTCTTTCCCCTTAACCTCTCCTGCCAGGCCCACACACACATTTTTAGGACCATGCATAAATGCATGCATTTTTCTGGATTCATCTTCTTGATTGCTTTAAATTATATTTCTTGTTTAATGCTGCAACATTTGTTAGAGTGTGGCTTCAGTTTCTAGTTTTGAACATTTTTCCAGTAAGCACTGAAACAAAAGATATTAACCAATAATGACAAATGTACTGATTACAGGACATTTCAAGCATAAAAGGCAACTAAAAGTGTCATTATAATCTCATACTAATCAATTAAGGCCACTTTATTGACTGTGGGATGGCCTACCACTGGACTAGCAATTAAGGAGCTTCAATCCTCACCACTGTCACCAGTGGGGGATGTAAACTGGGAGGATGACAGGTACACACACAGTATTTTTAGATACAGCTCTCTGCATCAAGGGCAATTTCCCTTAAGAGCACACAGAAACCACAGTCAGTCCAGGGCAGATTTCTCCCTCTTTCTCCAGATCCCCAGTAAGACTCCCCACTGACGCAGCTATACAGTTGGGTTCTCAGCTGAGTGGCCAAGCCAGAACCTCAGGCACCCTCTCTTTCCAATCTTACCACTGGACTAGCAATTAAGGAGCTTCAATCCTCACCACTGTCACCAGTGGGGGATGTAAACTGGGAGGATGACAGGTACACACACAGTATTTTTAGATACAGCTCTCTGCATCAAGGGCAATTTCCCTTAAGAGCACACAGAGACCACAGTCAGTCCAGGGCAGATTTCTCCCTCTTTCTCCAGATCCCCAGTAAGACTCCCCACTGACACAGCTATAGAGTTGGGTTCTCAGCTGAGTGGCCAAGCCAGAACCTCAGGCACCCTCTCTTTCCAACCAGTGCTTCATGTCCCTGCCCAAGTAGTTGACACACACACACACACACACACACACACACACACACACACACACACACACACACACGCACACACACACACACACACACACACACACACACACACACACACACACACACACACACACACACACATACACACACACACACATACACATGCACACACACTCTTTGATGTTTGATTTACACACACACCTGGGAAATGCTGGCACAGTTTTACTAGCTATGCCCCCTTTTGCCCAGACTATAAGGTAGTTATCACTGCCACTATCCAAATCCTTATCAGCTACTTGAAGGTCATTAACAAAGAATGTCAAGTCTTACTGTGTAATGTTAATATTAATACAAATGATAGTTTGCCCAAGAGCAAGGCTAATAGGAGTGGCCCACAGTGTCTCCAAATAAATATGCAAGTACTCTCAAAACTTAAATATGTCTCACAAAGATTAGCTACAATGAGATGTTTAAATATATTTAATAATAAATAATAAAAGAACAAGAAAATGTTCAGTATATATTCACAATGACATCAGAGTTCAAAACCACAGGAAATATTTAAAACAACATTGCAGGAAAGTCTCAAATACATAAAGAAAAACATCTAAGCTATGCTTCACTATATTCCACACTTAAATGGAGAGAATTACTATACCCTAATTAACCTACTTACGAGCAAGGCAGATGTGGTGCGTGGATCTTCTAGTTGTTGTCAGGTCCAAGAGAGAATACAGAATGCTCTGTCTCTCTCAGAGATTTTTCAAATTAATACCTCAAATATTACTGCTGGGGTAGCTTGCAGAATGACATAATTTCTTGTATTCTGACTCTATCCCAGGTGAAACCCCAAATGCTGAAAGCTAGCAGCATTTAGCATCTACCTGTGAAAATACATAGACCTCAGATCTTTGGCAGATGCTGGAAGTAAAAAAACAATTGCATTCCTTCACATTTCAAAACTAGTAATTATTTCACCTTATAGATAATACAGAAAGCTCCCTAGTTTTAGACATTGTATCTCCTTGCTGCATTGCAATTGAAATATATAATCTTTTATGGCATAGCCATGAAGTAATTTAATTTCAGCTATTGTTTCCAAAGTTAACCCCCTGTATTCTAGTTTTCACTGTTAAAATATATACATTTAAACAATTACAATAGTGTATGCACATTTCTGTTCTCTTCCAGCAGGGCACACTGTGAATATATCTTTAAGCTCAGTACTTTACAGAATAAACTTTTTAATTCACGTCTGTACAGACCAGTTTGATATACACATGACATACAATTCTAATACATTTGTAGCGCAAGCATCTTATATAGATCATGTTGATATTCACAAATGACATATAATTATTTACAAAATTCCAGATAGCTGTGCTGGCAGTATCTCCCTTTGTCACATTTCTACCCCCCTCGAAGACTCAAGCTATTTTTTTTCAAGTGACCTTTGAGAAACGTTGCTTGAGAGGAATGAGCCTATTTGGGAATACCTTAACCCATTCCCTGTCTTGAGATCCCAGCTGTCTTTGCAATGCTGACGCCATTACAGTGTTGCACTGTTATAGAATATGCCTGCAACCCCAGGCTCCACCATAGTAATTTGGGATTTTGCTGGCTGGCTTCCTATAACCATAGATCCCCCTTAGACTCTTCCTGTCTTTTACTGCAAATACTTAGCACCAGGGCCTTTCTATCATGGTAAGGTTTCATCATTTTAAAATTCTACAATTTGTACCCCTGCTACCTGCCTAGCAGTTCTACCATGCAGTTAACATCACTGACCTTCCTTAGCCCTTTGAAGGGTCCTTCCCAAGCTTCCTACAGCTTGTTGTGTTTGACAGGAGTGAGAACCATAACCTGCTGTCCTACAGCATACTCTCTAGTTTGAGCATTCCTGTCATACCAAACTGTTTCCTGCTGTTGAGCTTCTGCTATGCTCCCCTGGGCCAAGCCCATGAGCTCCCTCAGCCTTGTCCTGAGGTTTAGGACATATGTCACAACAGACTCCTTGAGGTACTCACACTCACCCTCCCACTCTTCATGAATCAAATGTAGAGGTCCCCTCACCCTATGCCCATACAGCAACTCAAAAGGTGAAAAACCTGTGGATTCCTAGGCACCTGTCTGTAAGCCAACAAAAGACGGGGCAAATGTTTGTCCCACTCCCTTTTAAACTGGTCTTCAAGTGCCTATAGCACAGTCTTTAAGGGTTCCTATTACCTCGTTGAATGTTTAGGTTGTCGAATGTCTAAATATCGAAACCTAAACATCGAACGTTGAAAACCGTGATCGGCCAATTACACAAATTTTTTTCCCAGGAAAAATAATTTGCTTGGCCGTCATCAGGGATTTGCTCTTTTCCCTGATGTAGAGTGATCTCAGAGTTGATATATTTAGTTAGGGGGTCTGGATGGGGGGGGGGGGCAAAGCCCCACACTTGATTAGGGTTTTAAAGTAAGTTTTTTTTTTGTTGGCCAAGTGAATTTTTTCACTGGGAAAAATCTATGTTATTGGCCTTTCTCGGTTTTGAGCATTCGACATTTAGGTGCTCGACAGCCTATGCATTTGACATTCTAATATAGACCCATCTTTAGTGTACAGTTTAACCTCTCCACCAGACCATTAGTCTGGGGATGGTAGGGGGTAGTCTTTAGGTGCTTCACTCCACAGTGCTTCCACAGACAAGCCAGCAGGTCTGATATAAAACTGGCACCTCTCGTCTTCTAGGAAATCTACCCTGCTGAAAATCTCTAACAAAGTATTTGCCACCTTTTCTGACTCAATGGAGGCCAGGGCTTTATGTATATGGTAGCATAATCCACTACCACTAGGATATATTTCTTTCCTGTGGAACTTGGGGTACTCAGAGGCCACACAGTATCCATAGCTACCCTTTGAAATGCCTTCTCAATCACAGGCAAAGGCACCAAAGGAGCTTTGACCTTGTCTCCTGCCTTGCCTACCTTTTGGAACTGTTCATAGGTCCTACAGTACCCTGTTACATTCCTGGAAATCACAGGCCAATAAAAGTTCTGCATAAGACATCTCTGTATGCTTTATGCCCATATTACCTGCAAAGAGAATGTCATGGGCTATGGATAGAAGTGCCAGATGGTAGGCTTTGGACACTACCAACTGCTGTATTTTCTCACCATTTAGCCCTCCCTCAGGGGTCCACTCTCTATACAGTAACCCTTTATCCCAGTATACAGATTCCCCTTTTCCTTGAGAATCAGGTGCCACCCTGGCTACCTCCCTCAAGTCTTGTAATGTAGGATCTGAGAGCTAAGCCTGTCTCAGCTCTCTCATTGTAACCCATCCCAGCTCCCCTTCCACAGGAAGTCTGGTAGTGTCTGACGATGGTGCCTCACTGTCAGCCTGGGTGCTACTACTCATCTCTACCCTTTCAGTTATTCTGTCCAAGGGAAAATCAGTACCCACAAGCAACTGTGGCTCACCTTCGGTCTCACTGTTACAGGGTAGCTACCTCTTTGAAGTAACCACTGCACGAGTCCTGGCTTCAAGTGTGCGGTCTGTTTGGGTCCTCCCCAGGCTACCAGACTAAGCCCGACTGTGTATAACTGCATGCACACAAGGTACTGCATTATCAAAATCATTCCCTATCAGGACATCTGCAGGGATATCGAAAAACACTTACTTGCTTGCTTCCTTTTCCACCATCCCAGTCAAAGTGAACCCTATCCAAATGTATTTGGAATGGGGTCCCTCCTAAAGTTCTGACTGGAGTAGACTGCCCAAGCAATTAGTACTCCTCTTTAACCACTGCAAGCCTCACAATGGTTGTGTCTGTCTTAGCAGTAGCCTGTTTCCCATCTACTAAGATAGGATATAACCTCTTGTGGTAGTTTGGTACCTTTGTTGTCTCCAGACAACTTATTGCTGGCATTCTGTCATTCCCACTTACTGGTTCCCTCACTTTTTGTTCCCCACCTTGCCTCAGTGGACATCTATATACTACATGGCTGCACTGGTTACATTTAAAACATTTAACCCTTGATCTTGGCCATGTACCTGAACTAGTGGCTTCCCCTGTTACTGGCAGACTCTGTTGGGGCAGTTTAGAATACCCGACATGGGTTCCCTTTGACTCATGTGCAGCTCTGGGTATCCCATTCCTGTGCAGTGATGCCCTGCTAGCTAGGTATTGGTCTCCCTTTTTTTCCAGGTTATCTACAGTTTTGCATTCCCTATCTGTCAAACAGATCCTCATATCCTCAGGCAAAGTCTCAAGGGCTTGTTCCCTCACCAAAAGGTCTGCCAGCCCTTCAAAAGTGGTAACCTGGCACTCACTCACCCACCGATGAAAGTAAGTGCTTAACTCAGCAATATATTCACACACACATTCATCTGCCTTGCATCTATGCTCACAAAACTTTTTCCTTTAAGCTTCAGGTGTTAACTTAATGCACTCTTATAAGCAATTTTTAATTGTATTATAATTTAACCAGTCAGTATCAGACAATTTAGAAACAGCAGTTACAGCTTTGCCATGTAAAGGGGGTCAGGAACCATACCCAGAGCCCTTGGTCAACATTATACTGTTTACAAACCCTTTCAAACATATGAATAAAACTATCAAAATTATCACCCTCTGTAAATTGTGGAAGAAATTTACTGACCTTTGTTGTTTCTGGGGTTCAGTTATTCCCTTCCCCATTACCTTCATGACCCTGGAGAAGAGTCAGCATCTCCATTTCATGTTGTCACTGCCTGTCATTTTCTTCAGCCTCCAAACATCTCAGTCTGTCATTTTCTTCAGCCTCTAAATGCCGGATTCTCTCTGCTGATTCTATTTCCAAACATTTGGCCTGCAGTTCAAGTCTCTTTAACTCCAAATGGAAAGGATTAACTGTCCATTTTTTGAGAGTTGTACCTCCCCAAGGCCAGTTCTGGTTGTTTTTCTGGTTGCTGGTCTGTGCTGCAGCTGTGGTTAAGGCTGCAATCATCTCTTTTTTAGCCAGGTTGGTAAGTCCCATGCCTTTGGCCTGGCACATCTCAGCTAACTGGTTCCTTGTCAGCTTGCCATAATCCTCTGCTGACATCATTGCCTGCTCTCCCTGACTAACTAAGTTAACACAAAAAATAAATAAATACAACAATTGTGATATGAAACTGTGAATGTCTACCATGTTGCTGCATGAGAGTACAAACACCTTCTTTAGTGACCACTGTTTACAGGCTACTGGAGGTCAATATCCTCACCACTGAATTCCAGTTTAGATATCGCACCACTGCCAACCAATATGTGACACCCCACCTCTGGACCAGTAATCAAGAAGCCACAGTCCTCACCACTGGCAACAGTAGGGGAACGTTCACTAGGAGGATGACAAGATGCAGCTGTCTGTATCAAGTGCAATTTCCCTTAAGAGCACACAGCGACCACAGTCAGTCTGGGGCTGGTTTCTCCCTCTCTCTCCAGATCCCCAATAAGACTCCCCACTGGCACAGCTATACACTTGAGAACTCAGCTGAGTGACCAAGCTAGGACCTACCAGCACCCTTTCTGTCCAACCAGTGCTTTGTGTCCCTCCCCAAGTAGCTGACACACATACTCTTTGAGGTTTGCTTTACACACACACACACACACACACACACACACACACACACACACACACACACACACACACACACACACACCACACACACACACACACACACACACACACACACACACACACACACACACACACACACACACACATATACACACACACACCTGGGAGAGGCTGGAACAGGTTTACTAGCTATGCCCCCTTCTGCCCAGACTATAAGGTAGTTATCACTGCCACCATTCAAGTTCTTATCAGCAACGTTAAGGCCCTTAACAAAGGGTGTTCAATCTTACTGCATAATATTAATATTAATACAAATAGTATTTTGACCAAGAGCAAGGCTATTAGGAGTGGCCTACACAGTGTCGCCAAATAAACATGCAAGTGCTCTCAAAACTTAAATAACTCTACACAGATCTGCCACAATGAAAGGTTTAATAATTAATAAAAGAACAATACAATACTATATATATATATATATATATATATATATATATATATATATATATATATATATATATATATTCACAGTGACATCAGAGTTTAAAACCATAGAAAATATTTAAAACAACATTGCAGGGCAGTCTGAAATAAATGAAGGAAAATATCTAAACTAAGCTTCACTATATTCCTGACTGTATCTAAGAGAGTTACTATACCCTAGAAACTTACTTCATTAGAACAAACAGGTGTGTGGTGAATGGTTCTTGTCAGGTCCAGGACAGAATCTAAAATGCTGTGTCTCTCTAAGAGAGTTCTCAAATTAATATCTCAAATATTATGGCTGGGATAGCTTGCAGAATGATGTCATTTTTGTCATCTGACTCTATCTCAAGTGAATTCCCCCCGCTGCTGAAATCTGGCAATATTTAGCATCTACCTGTGAAAATACATATACCTCAGATCTTTGGCAGATGCTGGAACTCATAAAACAATTACATTCCTCCACATTTCAAGATTAGTAATTATTTCACCCTAAAGGCAATGCAGAAAACTCCATAGTACAGACATTATGACTCTAGCTCATTGAAAACTGAAAGATACCATTTTTTAGTGCATAGCCATAAAGTAATTTAATTTCAGCTATTTTTCTGAAGTTAACCTTCTGTATTGCACTTTCTCTTGTTAAAATATATACTTTTAAACAGTTACAATAGTGCACATACATTTTGGTTCTATTCCACTAGAGCACACTATGGTTACATTTCAAACAGCACTTTGCAAAAACCTTTTCAGCACACACTTCTGTACCAGCAGTTTGATATACACATGACATACAGTTCTAATGCATTTGCAACACATGCATCTTATATAAATCATGTTGATATTTACAAATAACATATAATTATTTACAAAATTCCAGATATCTGTGCTGGAAGTATCCGCCTTTGTCACAAGTGGGCTCTGTTTCACTTCTTTTCTAATAAAGTTCTAAGTCTTCAGAATAAGTTTCTTTCTTTCATAATTATGAAAAAGAGATATGGCAGAGAAGCCTAGATAGCAGGGGAGTTTCTTGAAGTACTGAAAACAAGGGACAAAGCCTGGGTCTCTTTGAAGAGATTTCTTTCTCCTGAAGTCAGGTTAAACTGCACCTTCATGAAAAAGAAACTAAAAAGACTTTCAAAACTTTTTTATGGAAGTACTTCTTCCACTCTTTCTCTTCAGGATAAAAAAAAATAATAAAAACCCTCTTGGAATCTAATTGAAAACTCCCTTAGCACACGTTCTAACCACAGTGAATGTAGTAGGGTTAGTGATATTTTCTTATATCCATTATGCTTTGGAAAAACATCATTAGTAAATCTCTCTGTCACTGTCTTAGCCTATAACTATGTCAGAGTACATTCCCTGCATTTTAAAATCTACTTTATAAACTTTTCACTCTTAAAATCCACCACTCCATGGGAGTCCTCATATTGCTGCCCATTCTTCCTTTTACTCTCATTGGTTAAGTTAATAGAAAAAGTATGTTATCAACACACCATTGAGTATATCTGTAAATACTGCATATTCTTTAGATGTCAGTATAGTTTATACTTTGCCATAGTGCACAGATAAATATTTATTTATTTTATTTATTTGACATTTGTTGATCAGGAAAGTCCGACTGAGCCAGAGCCCTTTTTCAATGAAGGCCTGGGGAGAAAAGCTCCACAAGAGTACATAAGAAAATATCTACACAATACATACAAAGTTTACAGAAGTAACAATTAATTATTACATTACAGAGGACATATAGTAAGGAATAATCTAGTTTAACAAGTAAATAATAAAGCTAATGCTATTAATTATCAATATACAGAAGCTGTTGAGAGCAGTTGGAAAAACTATTTACAGGATACATTACTATATATGCAATCAAGGAAGAGATGGTTAAGATATGGAACTCAGAGTCTGGAAAAGTTTACAGCGAGAGATATGAAGTTCAGAGAGAGGGAGTTTAGGGGTCAGAGGAAGGGAAAGCAGTAGGAAGATGAATAAAGCATGTGAGGAGGTGAGAATACAGCGGTTTGAACATAGAGGTGAGAGGAGTAGTGAAGAGGTGGAAGTAAGAGAGGTCGGAGAGAGTAGGAATAAGAGGACTTGATATGATTTCCTTATGTTATAAAGGCTTGCAATCTTATCGATATCATCTTACTTCTGAGGTCAGTATCTTCTCTTGGCTTTGCTTTTGATGTTCTTATCTGGTTCAAAAGCTACCATCAAGAAACATCCTTATAAGTTAAGGTAAGTTAATCATATACTTTCAAGATGAGATCAGTTAATCATTTTCCTCTCCTAGCACAATAATCCTTTTTTTTTTTTTTTTTTTTTTTTTTTTGTGCAAATAACCTTTTCTTCATCAGGTCATCTGCCTCCCACTCTACACTGTTTTTGAACTGGAATAAATGCTATTGTGATACTTCTGTTAAACTAAAAATAGCTCCCCAAATAATGAATTACTCATATATAGTAAAATGACAAATACATTGAACTAGCCCCTTATTTCAAGTACTTTGGAATTCATATTGACACAACTTTATCCATAAATATTCATTTGCATCAGCTTAACAACAAAATCAATTGAACTTTTTTCTGCTACATGATAGGACACTAGTGCTGCAAAGACAGATTAATGACTTCTTAATTTTATCAACTCAGAAAGGTCAGTTACCCTTATCCATAGCTATCCCCCAAACCCAGCTATTATAGCTATATTGTTGACTTCATCCTTCTCAGATGTCAAAAATTAATAACGATAGTAATGACCAAAGTAACATATTTAAAATTTATTTCACACAAACACACAGTAAACATAGTAAAATATTCCAACATAATTCACACACACTTGTATACTACAGATTAAAGACTATTTAAAAACATTGATAAAAGCATAAGGTACGTTCATTCACAAATACCCTTTCAATAGCTATTTTGTTGACTGTGTATACCCTTTATTATTATGAAGAAATAACATTACATTTGCTTTATTGGTAGCAGTACATGAACTACTTAAAATTATATAAAAATCACTAGTATCTTGCCATAAGAGCCAGCCATGTCTAGAACTGTTTAAATAGATTAGTTATGATGAGGGCATAAAAACTATTAACCATCTGATACCATATGCTAAGCCAATATGCACAATCTCTACAGAAGTAGTAATCTAAAAATTCCACGTTAAAGTGGAGTATTACTAATGGAGATGTTGCTGTTGGCAAGCATCTTTGCATCTTAGTGCTTTCTCTGTAAATTCAGTGCCTGTTGCCCTTGAAGAATAAAAGGCCTATGTTGCATTAAAAACTGGTGTGGTCATGATAATCTGTAATGCTTCCTCAGCTAGATCAACTATACAATAGGGAATGGCTTGCAAAAAAAAAGAAAAAAAAAATCACAGCTTCACAGCTCATTACTAGGCATGCAGTCCAGGAGATCACTAAGGAGTGGTTTGCTTAAGGTCACACAGTAAGTAAATGAAAGTGGAAAGATTCAAGCCCTGCATCCTTGGCACAGAAAGCAGCTCACTAATAAGTCAGAGCTATAGCCCTGTGTGTGAACTGCCCGATAGAGTAACAGATTTTAATGAAATGTGAAAATCCTTTACAATCTGATCTTGTAGGGAAAACTGTATCACAGTAATATGCTGCAATGACTGCATAATAGATGCTGACAATCAGATGGCTCTGAACATCAGTCCAAATAATGACCGGAGAAATGTCAACCCCTTCTCACCCACTGGAAACTATAAAGAAGGTATTGCAAAAATATACTACTAAAATGCAACATGTTTAGACTATATTATACAATCCAAGCCTATTACTGAATTAAATTATTCTTTAGTGCAATTAGTAAAGCAAAGCCAATAAATAATATGGATGGTGTATCATCCTTTGTTCAACAACCCACAAGTCATACAAAAATCAGAAATATTACTGCATACAACATACTACATTTTTTCTTTTTGGAGGGGGGCTTACTTTTTCTCTTTTTTGAGGGGGCTTACATGCTTGCAGGACACCTACATTTCATTTTTACCTCCCTATGTCTTTCCTGTCATCAACAATAGCTATCCCCCCTGAAATTGCTCAGCACCAGTCTGACTTACCCGAATGGCTGATAATGCCTTATTGTGTCAGAATACACCTCCAGAGTCAACAACCATATCATAGTTAAATGGGGCCCTATGCAGGGTAATAAATCAGGACCTCCACCAGCCATACCAATATCCTATTACCTGTCTGTCCCTCCCCAATTATCATAAAACAATCTTCAAACCTTTCAGTCTGCATACTGTTTTCTTCTTTACTTGTACAATTATCACAAAAGTTTGGGTTGTATCCAAAACTTTTATTTCAAATAGTGCAACAAAAACACTGTCAGACATTTTCTAAACAAAACAGCACTCTCACATTGAAAACAGACTTAGGATGAGAAAGAGTAAACTTCTCTTCCTTTGAAATTTACATTTAGCGAAAATGCATGTTGAATCCCATTAAACTATGAGAGACATGCTGGGATTCATAATCAAATAGCATGTAGTGAATTACTAATTACCAGCTATTTGAAGGGTGCAGGAATTCAAAAGACAGTTGTGTCTCATGTTTAACAGCCTGGAACATCTCAGTAGACACAAGTCTCCCTTTTCAGGAGCAGCCTAGGAGTACCATCTTAGTGAAGTAACGTGGTCTGAGTGACACAGAAGGCTAACAAAAACTGAAAGATTCAAGCCCTGTACTACAGGAAGCAGCTCCTTAACTGCTCATAGCTTTACTCATGTGCACTAAGTGCTAAGCAAACAGTTGTAGCCCAAACACAGTGTATACCTCAACTATGTGCCTGCAAAAAACAAGCTAAATTAAAAATAGTAGTTAAAATACTAAACTCATATAATTTATGCTGTCCAATTTGCTCATAACTGAATTACAAGCATGCAGTCAATATTCAACAAAACAAGGATTTTACCCAAAGAACATGGCTTATATAATGATGTTCTTTGTTTTTTATGATCTTCTGTTTCCCAGGTAGGTACTAGATATGTAGTCTGGATGACAATTAAGAAGTCTAGCTCAAATATTTGGTTGTCCCAGATGACTTGCTCAAGATCCCAAAGAAGGCATATAAAGACTGCGGGAATCAAACTCTGCCCCACAAGAAATACAGATCAGAGCCTTAACCATCTGCACCAACTGCTGGACTAAAGTGAAAAGGGAAGGGAAGGGTTCAGATGCAGACCTTTTACACAGGAAACACATAAGTAACCCACTGCACTGATTCTTATGTTACAAGGGGAATCGCAGGATGTAGCAAACAAAAGCCCCTTATTGTGTACAGGAAAGGCAAGAATTTAAAAAGTATACTGGAAACTAAGAAACAACCTGACTTTTTTTCTCGTCAGAAAGGCACCTTTACTTGTGGAAACTGCAATTGGTGCAGATGCCTTAGGACAGGGAACACAATCCAACTGAATGGTAGAAAGTTTACTAGTCAATATAAAGTCAATTGTAACACAAAAAACATAGTTTATCTGGCTACCTGTACTTGCTGCTCAGCCTATTACATCGGCAAAACGGAGCGTAAATTCAAAGAGAGAATTTACCAGCACATGTATGCCATTAAAAAGGGTAAGGAGGACAATGCACTCTCTAAGCACATTCTACAAAACAAAGAACATAGTTTCCTGTTCTTTGCAATGGATCATGTTCCCCACAACATTAGAGGAGGCCCGGTTTCCATTTTATTGGAAACCAAAGAATTGGAATGGCAATTAAAACTAAATGCATTCCAACTACCAGGGTTAAACGAGAACTGTAATATTTCTTGCTTACTCAAACTCAAGAGCTATTTAAGATAGTTTCAAAACTTTTATGTTCATTTTTTGTTCATTTTTTTTTAGGGCTTAGTAGAAATTTTTCTCTTGCCCTGCACTATTAACTTGGTTATGATTGGACACACATATGTTCTTTTTCCCTCTTTATTTCACATTTATGGACACAGTTTACATTTAGAATCTATTAGGTAGTTTTAATCAGTCAGCTCACTATTGTCTTGATTAGTCCACTCAGCAATATATTCAGGGTTGAGAGGAAGACACAAAGGGTGGTATTTTTTCTCATATGTTCCAGGAAATCTTCTTCCTACTTATTGTTCAGTATAAACTCTGTACTTGTTCCTGTACAATATATCTTCTCTATGTAGTAGTACATAGTTTACACATTTTGGACGAACCTGCTTCTGGCCACTCGGATGAGTTGCTTCTCCACAATGTGTTTTCCTTAAATTAACTTTTTGACCACCCGGTCCTTAATTTTGATATACCTTTAACAAGATGAGCATACTTCTGTTCACTCTTATAAGATCACTGAGATGCCCACTAGAGTTTCCTGTTGCATAATTCAGAGAATTAACTTCATTAAAGTCTGAAACTTCTGAGTCGATTACAGACCCATTATTGAGTACAATAACACCTTCAGCATGTACCTTGCCAAGCACATGCAACAGTTGGAAAGACCACAGAGGTTACTGACCAGGAAAATCCAGGGTCTCAAAACCTATCCTATGGAGATAGGCTAAAAGCCTTATTCCTCTACTCAGTCTCATACAGACTGCTCAGAGGTGACCTATGTCTGGCATACAAGGCCATTTCAGACCTAGCCTTGATGGAGTTGCTACATATCCATAAGACAAACTCCACTCATGCAACCTGCATGCAAGGCCTTAACCTGGACTGTGACATTAATAGAACTTGATGGCAGGATAGATTTGTGTCCCAAAGACTCCCCCATCTGTGGAACAGACTCTGTCTCCATGTCAAGCAGAGTACCTCTCTAGCCCTCTTTAAGAGGAACCTGGATAACTGAATGGGAAATAGGAAAATATACCCTGAGATCCCACCTGTGTCCCTGCTGGACAGGGGAAACAGGTGCTGACTTTGAGGGAACATGGGCAAAATTCTTGGCTAGACTTAAAAGGGCCTCTAGGCCAATAGCCGAGTATCATCCTATGAACCTACGAACCTATAATTTCAGCAAGTCTAATACTGAATTTATAAGAAATGAACACCAACAACTGAGCAGGATAGGAAGGATGTAAACCACCAAAGAAAAAGAAACTAGTGAATAACAGCTCTACTTTCCTGAATAAAATTTATTCCACAATACAAATTTCTCCAGCGCCTCGGCCACAGCCTTTACAGAGTAAAAACTCATCTGTTAAAATAAGCTCTTTTTATATCCAAATATAGCATTCAAATCATTCAATCAAACAATTAATCATATAGCATATATAAAAAAACAAGGGATAATATATTGGTTAATATTAATATGGTGGGAACTTTACCCTGTGGAAAGTATTCTATTTGTCAGCATATTGTTACTAAAGTAGACAAGATAAAAGGGAAAAGTTTTGACACCAGAGGTACATATCCCTGTTTGAGCAGAGGAGTAATTTATGCCATTTTTTGTTCATGTAGAAAATATTATATAGGTGAGACTAAAAGAACATTGGCAGATAGAATAAAAGAGCATGTAAGAGATGTCAAGAATAATACAATTATGAGTCCTATAGCAGAACATTTTAATGATAAACATCTAGGAGATATAAAATGCATGAAGGGTACAGTGTTGGAACACATACCAATGCAATATGGTAAGGCAAAATTACAAAAAAATATGTTGAGACATAAAGAATCTGTGTTAATAATGAAATATAATACATTGTTTCCTTGTGGATTGAACAAAGAATGCAACTGGCAAAGTTTCATTTAGTTTTTTACCTTTAATGGGTGTATGCCTTTTAATTGATTAATTGTTTGATTGAATGATTTGAATGCTATATTTGGATATAAAAAGAGCTTGTTTTAACAGATGAATATTTACTCTGTAAAGGCTGTGGCCGAGGCGCTAGAGACATTTGTATTGTGGAATAAATTTTATTCAGGAAAGTAGAGCTGTTATTCACTGGTTTCTTTTCTGTGGTGGTTTACATTCATCGTGTGTCTCATAGTAGTTGTATTTGGACTATGACCAATGAATCTCTATGCTCCTTTCCCCATATTTTTCATGAAACGGGCATGGAATTTAACAACAGAAATGGTGATACAGTGAATCGTAGTAATGTACCTACAACTAGTAATAATAATGAAAGCCATGTACATGGCACTAAGAATAGTGTACCGGATGCTCAAGGTGTTGCAGCAATAGGAATAATGAAAAAATGGGAAGATTCCCGTCAAAGGACTAAAACAAATCCATTTGCCATGGTGGGTAAAAGATCGGAAGTCTCTGATATTCCAGCAGCACAAGAGTTATGCTCTAGGCTGGAAAAATTGATTTTTAAAGAGACTTCAGTATTCTATAATATTGGAAGTTTACAGAGATATTCAGAATTGGAGATAACACCGAGAGGACTTAGGTCCATAAAAAATCCCTCCTCCCCTTTTGAATTATCTGAAGAGACTGAAGTCAAATTTCAAGAACGATGGATAGCAGCGGAACATCGCTGCAGTTTGGAATGGGTTACCATTCTAATTGAAAGAGACAATATAAAAAGAGAGAAACTTATTAGTGAGACCAAGCAAGTATGCAAACAGATTGCTAATGTCACATCTAGTTCAGTATTAGAGACTTTCTTACTGAACATTAATACGAGGTTGGCTAGTTATGAGAAAGATCTTATGGATCGAAAAAAGTATAAGTTGCATAGGGATATTCGCAACTATGAACATAAAAGGGCTTTCCTTTTTTCCACCAATCAGCAGACAAGGAGAAAGAGCGTGACCTTTTAAAAAGGTAATACAACTACCGACCAGCATAAAAACAGAAGCTTCCTTTCCGGTGAGAGTGGTGCGTCATCGGTAGACGAGGAGGAAAGGAAAAATGAAGATTTTCTGAATTTACAAGGGGCTGCTAACCCAGAATCATTTCGGAGAACCTACAGGGGTTCAAATGGACAGAACACTACTACCAGGAAGCGAGGTTGGCAAAGATATGAACGCCAAAGAGACTTGGGTGAAGGACGACACAAAAAAGGTAGATGGATATAAAAATACAGTAACTGGTACTATGGTACCGGATTATGTTGTTAATTTATCTAGTTATGTATTTGATGCCATAGAACAGTCGGTATTGGATAAAGGTTTAAAATTCATACCGACATGTATACCTAGAAGGCATGAGATAAAAACTGAAATGTGTAATTTAGTTCGCAAAATGAATTTAAGGGAATATTTTTTTAATATTGATTATAATGCTATAACTGAATGTAATGATGAAACAGATTCAGATAGCAATGAAAGTTTTTTTTTTCATGTGATTCTGAGCAGGAAGTTAATGCATACAGTTTATTAGATACAAGTAAATTGAAAAATATTAGTTCGTTTATGCCTCCGTGTAATAATGTTAACATACAGAGGTTTAATAATGCTTTAAATATTATATTGGATAAAGAACTTAGAGATTTTGAAAGTACAGACAAGGACTATAATTTAACAAAAGAACAATGGATAAAGTTGCAAAGTATGAGTAGAAATGAAGATATAGTTTTTAAACCTTCAGACAAAGGGGGAAGCTGGTGGTAATGAATTCTGGGGATTATTTAACAATGTGTATGGAACATTTAAACAATAGTGATATTTATAGTAGGATAGATGAGATTTATTTGAAAGAAGCGGAAAATGCTTTTCAAACTTTGTTAAAGAAAGGGATAAGATTACACTATTTTACAGATAGTGATGTAACTCGTAAAATTTTGATTAAGAACAGTAGGGTGGCAAAGTTTTTTTGTCTCCCCAAGATTCATAAAAATTTGGTACGACCACCAGGTCGTCCTATAATGTCTGCAAATGTTTTTTTTTACATATAACCTTAGTTGCCTATTGCATGAGATTTTATTGCAAGCAGCGCTGAAGTTACCTTCATATATAAAGGACTCCTTTGATTTTTTAAGTAAAATAAAGGATATAGTATGGACCAGAGAAATGTATTTTATAACAGTAGATGTAGTGAGTTTATACACCAACATTTCTCATAATTTTGGTCTTTAAGCTATATTGTATTTTTTAGGTGAGAGTCCTAAAACACAGTATATATTAGAATTGATAGAGTTTTGTTTAACACATAATATATTTGAATTTAATGGTATTTTATATAAGCAGAAGATTGGAACATCAATGGGGGCAGCTTTCACCCCTGTTTATGCAAATTTATTTATGGGTTTAGTTGAAAATATGTATATTTATAGACATGAATTTTTTAGAAAATATGTAGTGAAATACTATCGATTTATTGATGATTTGATTTTTGTTTGTGAAGGTGGAGAAAGTTTGTCATCTGAATTTATAGAGTATTTGAATGTTAATAATTATGGTATCACGTTTGATGACATTCAAATAGAAAGTCAAGTTAATTATTTAGATATAACACTGAAAGGGATAATAAAGCAGAAAATTCAGACTAGTATACATAGAAAGTTTAATCAAATTAATTGGAAAATGTTTGGTAATAGCTGTCATCCTAGTCACACCTTGGCAGCTATTCCTTATGGGGAGCTCCTTAGGATAAAAAGGCTTAGTAGTAATAGCAAACAAGCACAGGAAGAAGCACATAAAGTAGCCTCTATATTTATTGCTAGGAGGTATCAACAACAAGATGTACAAGAAAGTTTTGATAAAATATATGGTAATGACAGAACAAACAAACATATCAAATTTGATAATAGACATATAAAGATAACATATAAGAAGGGCAAACAAGATAAAGAAAAAATATTTTTTGTTACTAGATATACAATTTTTCCCATATAATGAATGGGCTGGTAAAACAGTACTTGAGACAAGTAAAAGAAGAAATTGAGTCACTAACAAATGTGGATTTGATAGTATCTTATAAAAGAGGAAGAAATCTTCAAGATTTTTTAGTGCATAGCATATATAAAAAACCAAGGGATAATATATTGGTTAATATTAATATGGTGGGAACTTTACCCTGTGGAAAGTGTTCTATTTGTCAGCATAGTGTTACTAAATTAGACAAGATAAAAGGGAAAAGTTTTGACACCAGAGGTACATATTTTGAGCAGAGGAGTAATTTATGTAATTTTTTGTTCATGTAGAAAATAGTATATAGGTGAGACTAAAAGAACATTGGCAGATAGAATAAAATAGCATGTAAGAGATGTCAAGAATAATAAAATTATGAGTCCTATAGCAGAACATTTTAATGATAAACATCTAGGAGATATAAAATGCATGAAGGTTACAGTGTTGGAACACATACCAATGCAATATGGTAATGCAGAATTACAAAAAAATATGTTGAGACATAAAGAATCTGTGTTAATAATGAAATATAATACATTGTTTCCTTGTGGATTGAACAAAGAATGCAACTGGCAAAGTTTCATTTAGTTTTTTAGCTTTAATGGGTGTATGCCTTTTAATTAATTAATTGTTTGATTGAATGATTTGAATGCTATATTTGGATATAAAAAGAGCTTGTTTTAACAGATGAATTTTTACTCTGTAAAGGCTGTGGCCGAGGCGCTAGAGAAATTTGTATTGTGGAATAAATTATATTCAGGAAAGTAGAGCTGTTATTCACTGGTTTCTTTTCTTTGGTGGTTTACATTCATCGTGTGTCTCATAGTAGTTGTATTAGGATAGGAAGGATGTTCAGTCACGCAACAGTCAGACTATAAAGTGAATTTTAAACCTTGATTTCCTGTGTTATGTGCTACTTTCCAAATCTCTGTCTACTGAATCACCCAATTGATTCAGCATTTTGAAAGTGCTAAATTTGGTTTGATGTTTTAAGGTTAACATATTGCTGACAGATAGTTTATTGTTGTATCTTCAGCCCCTTTTATAATTAAGGCTATTAATGCAATTTGACTTTACCAAATTATATACATATTGATTCTTAAAACTATTAGCAATACGTAAAAGACAGAAGTAAACTATACTGATGTACCTGTGCATAAATTTCAATGCAGTTAGATTAGGTAGTTAATTTAATTAGTGGGGAGTGCATTTTAATGCAGCAGATTTCTTAAAGATGATTGAGATCAGTGAAACAGATGCAGGCTGTAACAATTGTAGTAATTAAGCAAACTCAGAATAATTAACCAGTTATGATGCAAAATGTATATACTGGTACAAAATTGTATATGTGTGCACACAGTCTAGCCAGATCAATGGGTAATGAATAGAAACAGTTTCATTTATAAACTTAATAGTTACAGCTTAAGTGGACAGTAGGACTGTATCTGTAAAACTGTATACCTTATATACTGTATATATTAGTGGTGCATTATATAACTTTACTGTCCGCTTATTTATTTTACTGGCTCATGCTCAAGGAAGAAAAGAAACCTCAGACCAGACCACCTATATCAAAAGTTTCATAAAGCTGATATTCATTGTTCTCAGAATTCTACCACTTCGACAATTGCAAGTCACTAACACAAAGAAGGAATTTCCTCCTTGGTTTCCTGTTAGTACACACATATGCCCAGATGCACAGAAAAAAATTAGATTACAGTAATACTGATTTTCAAAAGCAAAATGAAACATGAATAAGTATCTTTGCATAAGAGAAGCCTCCCCAGCATTCCCATGTTGAAATTTTGCTCACTCATTCCCCTTTAATTAAATGTACCAATATTATTATCATGTAATCATAGGTAAAGGGCACACACCATGAAAGGGATAATGTGATCTTGTACTTTGTAACATTTTGACAGTAATAACAGTAAAACTAAACTGAAGCCACAGTTCAGACCACTTATATTACTCAGCAGCTGGTAACATTGAATAAAAACCTTACACTATTTCCCCACATAAAACTGCAATACCAGCTGAAGAACAATACACACACACACACACACACACACACACACACACACACACACACACACACACACACAAACATGCACACACACACACACACACACACACACACACACACACATATATATATATATATATATATATATATATATATATATATATATACATATGTACATACAGAGTACAGACAGATAAATGTGTCTGTCTATATGTGTGTGTGTGTGTTTGTGTGTGTGTGTGTGTGTGTGTGTGTGTGTGTGTGTGTGTGTGTGTGTGTGTGTGTACACTTTAAACAGTAACACCCTGATGTAGAAAAATAATAATGACAAGGCACAGATGAATAAAGTAAATTCCCAGGAAGAATAGGATATCCAAAAGAGAAGGAGAACACTTGATAATGAAGTCCCTATGATGAATTTATGAGCATGATGCATTTTTCCATTCAACATCTGTTTTTGTGTTCATGTTAACAGGCAGGGCACAAAGGAAAAAGCCTGTAGTAAATTAATGCAATTCTCAAATGACATACAAGGGAGCATTAATCAGTATCATGTGGAATAAGAGTACATACTTCCCATCTGTGGTGGTCTTGGTTGTATCTCTAATTGAGGTATAACTTTATGTCTTCATCATAAAACATGTGTACATTGTTAAAATAAGGAAAATTTAAAGTTACTAATTTATAGTCGTAGATGATTTTTCTGGTATGAGCTTAGAATCCTGTGACTTTGCAAAAAATTAAGGAGATTTAATTTTCAAAAAGCAATATGTAATTTTATGGTATGTCTGGCTAGTGGCATAAACAAGGGTTTTACAGCATTCAGTTAAGTTGTGAAAATCCTGAAAAGTGCATCCGAAATATTTTAGTAATAAACACATTGAAATATGTCTTAGGTGTTTAAAACTAATCAATAAAGCATAGGTGATCATACTTACAGACATTTCTTTTGACAAGTGATGAATATGAGATATAAGTCTGAAAGAAACCAAAATGGACAAGTCTGATGAGGGATGGTTGATAAATTTAAAAATGGCATTTTATGGCTGGTAGTGTTCCTGCCACAGATTCTGAGTAATGAAGACATAACTAAAAGTACAAAGGTAATTGAACAAAAAGATGCTAATCTGAATGGTGCAAGGAATAAAGAAGTGGCTGTATAAAATAGGAACTGTGAAATATATAAGAAAAGAGTAATACATTGCCCCTCTGCAACACCTTAGTAAAACGTGGTAACCCTAATTCTGCCCCTTAAATTTAAAAAAGGTCTTCCCAGAACCCCACCACTATACAAGACAGCTCAGCCAATCACCACATGTGCACACACACACACACACACACACACACACACACACACACACACACACACACACACTTTTAATCTATCCCCTTACTAAATACTTACTCTAACGATAGCCCACACACATTTGTAGAAACTCATACACACACTTAAACACACACCTAGTATAAATCCCATTTAACTTTTTTGGCAAAGCAAACAGCCAGCAAATGTCCACTCTATAAACCAGACAGTCACACAAACAGCCCTGCACCTGTGGCTGTTCACTAAACAACAGTTGACTAAACATATGATATTCATATACATACATACATACATACATATATAGATACACATACACACACACACACACACACACATGCACAAACAGATACATATGTAGGTATATATATATATATATATATATATATATATATATATATTTCAAATCCCGAATCCCATAACTCCAAATGCCAGAAAGTCGAGATGAAAATGTCGAAGGCTTACAACCATGAATGCCCGATTTTTCTCAGGGAAAGGAAACACTTGTCCATCACATAAGTTAAACACACCAGCCTATGTAAAAACCACCTAGATGGGAGCTATGCCCCCCAAACCCCACAACTAAATATACCGACTCTGGGATCACACAACTGTGGGGAAAGGGCATATTTCCACATGCTGGGCAAGTATTTCCTTTCCCTGAGAAAAACTGGCCATTCATGATTGCAACCTTCAACATTCTCCTCTCAACATTCTGGCATGCAGCATTCTGGGATTTGGGATTTGAAAGGTAATCCACATTTGTGTATGTATGTGTGTGCGAGTATATTAATGCACATTTAAATTTTTATACATGTATACATACATATAGGCATTTACTCATACATATACATACATATTTATACATGCACTAATCTCAGTACATGCACATACCATACTTGTATACATATGAGTTTCTATTTACAGATATGTTTATATTTACTTATATTTTTTTGTTTGGAAGCACATACATATTTGCATTAGCACATACATTTTTTCTTACATTTTTACATTTTGCTGCATTTGTGTAACATACCATTGCAATATCTCTCTTGCATTTTATTCAACCTATTTGAATTGAGATTAAAAAAAATGTTAAAATACTTACTGCAGAACTCTGGCCTTTCACCCTAATGTGGTCTACCCACTCAGCCAGCTGGTCAGACTTGCACCTCTGCAGGTCATCTTACCTAAGATGTCACTAGGACCCAGAGTGGATGATACCTGTTAGGGATGACAGGTGTTCATCCAACTCCTGCCAGATGTCAACCTTCTTCCACTCAGTGTCGGCCACTGCACTTTCAATTTTCTGCAGGCATGATTCCTGCAAGAGGTAGATCATAATCTTAGTCTCCATATCAGACTAGCTTGAAGCTCAGCCTCATGCCTCCACAGGTGCCACCATCTTTTGATGCACCAAAACCAAAGTATGGAATGTAACTATAGGGCTGTGGTTCAGAGGTTGGAAACCACACCCCCTGAGATATGACTTCACCATACCCAACTCAGAGTTGAATCAATCATTTAGGGGTTTTACCCATGGAAGTGATGTATATGTCAAGTTAGGTTCACCAAATGCATTATAAAAGTGGCATCTCCATACATATATTTATATATCTATGTGTGTATGTATGTATATAGATATAGATACATATGTGTGTGTGTGTGTGTGTGTGTGTGTGTGTGTGTGTGTGTGTGTGTGTGTATGTATATATATATATATATATATATATATATATATATATATATATATATTTATATATATATATATATATATATATATAAATATATATATATATATATATATATATGTAGATAGATAGATAAATAGATATGGCTCTCCTGGGTCTGGTCGAATGACAAGTTAAGCTGACATCTGTTTGTCTGACACCATGTGGTCAATGCAAACAGATCAACAGTCCCCAGGTAAGGGGGCATTCTCTTTCCCAAGGGATTGTGCAGTCTCTGAGTTAGTATATAACATTATCAGAGGGTGTGGGGTGGGGTCACAACCCCACCACATGTGGGGATGCATAAAGGCTTGCCCATCCTGTAAAAACACTTTCATTTTGTTTACTTCACTTTGATGTAATTCACAGAGCATGCACATAATGTATCGCTGTTTGTAGTTTTGACATTCTTATACATATATTATGGTCATCAGCATAAATGGTCCTTTGATTATATAAAGCATGTTTAGGTTGGGGGCAGTGGGTTAAATGAACAGGTACACTAAAATCTGTTTGGTTGACACCAGATAGTTGACAGGTGTGCAAGAATGACAGTCCCCAGGTGAGGGAATATTTCCATTCCCCAAGGACTGTACACTCTCAGAGTCAGTATACATAATTATCAGGGAGATTGGGAGCATGGGAGAGCTTGTTTCCATGCAAAACACTTGTATTTGGTTTATTCCACTCTGCAGTAATCTCTGTAGCATGTGCAGAATGCATCAATATTTGTTGTTCCAATGTTATTACATCAATGTTCTGGGTGTTGGTATAGCTGGTCATTCAATCAGCTGCCCTCCACTCACATATATATTTTTTATCTCAGTGACTATGTGCCAGTGATATTGGCTTGTATAAGGAAAAACTGCATGACTGAATTACTTTGTGTAAGGATATATATGTATACTTCATTAAACAGAGTAATGTTTTTATCTGAAATCAATAGTTTTTATTAACATTGTGACTTGAAAATCCATAGAAATACAACATTTGAATTACTGATTGATGTAATTCTTTCTTAATTATTTTCATTATGAATAACATGTCCAGGTATTGTTTCACTTCTTTTAGTAAACTAAATTTTTGGTAGGATGTGCTAAGGTGCATCATACTCTGCAGGATGACTGTGGATTAGGTTTCATTAAAGACCCATCTGAATACTGAGTTTCTCCATTTTTCTTTTTAAAGGCTATGGCATACCTGAGCTTCATTAAGATATATGAAGAGATTGTGCACATTCCTGAAGCCAGTGCCACTCACCACAGCTTGTTCATAAGCACCCAAGACAACCTAGTCCTATACAAGATACACACACTTGCATTACTGCACTTCATAGAGAACAACACAACCGACATTAATTTTCATTCAAAACATGTAAATCAACTTGAATTTCCATCAGTAACTGTAAGCCCACTGTATTTGTCTGCCATCATTTGAGTTCAATGACAATTACTGTTGGAAAGTGCAAACTTTTTATAGCAAGCTAAAAAAAAGATATAAAATATTTGTAAGCAATAGAAATTCAACTTAACTTGAAAAATACTTTCATGGAAATGTACTCAGCCCCCCCCCCCCAAATAATGTTATCTGCAATTGTTGTATGTTATTGTTAATGACAGCTCTGGTAATGGCAGGAGTTGGGATTTTCAAGTGTCATTTCTTAAAGCTGAGAGTGTATGGCAGTGTTATTTATAAAGGGAATCTGTGGGGAGAGGTCAATGAATATTTTATTGTTACATATCTAATGGCATAACATAGGATGGCAGTGAAAATGACAAAAGCTTGTTACTTGTTTTTTTTTTTTTTGTTTTGTTTTGTTTTTTATTTGTGGGTCTTGATGGACAGGTTTCCAGTACAAAACGGTGGTGGACGTGGTTGAGTAATTTGTACTTCATTGTATTGATATTATGACATTACTATGTGTGCTGTACTCAAACTGTAAATGGTTTTAAGATTTCTTTCTTTATAATATGTAGCCATCACGAAAAAAATGAATCTAGGTGTAAGGAATTAAAGCATGCTTTCATGTCCTTTGTTGCAGGGGTGATTAGTAATTTTGTTACATCTGTTACTCATATATATTGTTCTAGGTTAAAGCATGATGCAGTAGCAGAGATCAAGATAAAATGATACAGGCAAATTCAATAAAACCTATGCGGTCCATTTCTACTGTGTGCACATTGCAGTAGCACAGAGTTTTAGATTCAGTAAGTGCTGTGTAGAGGCATGCACCACCATGCAAACAAGGTAAACACTGTGGCATGCTAATTATAGCATAAGCAGGTGAACTGTATGCTGATTTACCAATCCAAAATGGTGGAGCTATTCAACAGGCTATAAAGCAACTGTGTAGGCACAGTGCTGGTTTTCCCTTCGAATTCCAAAACCTATTGAAATGCAGCCATGGAAATGAGACTACACAGAAAGAATGTTAGGGGCTGCTGCTGCTTTTAATTCATTTGTTTGTGCAACAGGCTGAAGTCTATGCTACTACTGCAGCCAATAGATCTAGGCCAGGAAGAAGAAGTGTTTTCAGGCCCAGTTTAACTTTACACAAACTACATGATGTAGAAATTGTAGAGCACTAGAAGGTGGATAGAGACACACTACAGGAATTCTGCAACCTCTATCATCCTCAACTCAGAGCCAGGGCCAACAGAGGGGAACCCATCCCATTGGAGACAAAGGTATGTGTATAATAGACCACACAGCTTTGCTCCTTCCCAAAGGAAAATGCATATGACACATTTTGCTAACAAGCCATCTTTGAAATGCTAAAAATGCTATCAAATGAACTGTCCCTGAAACATTTGTACATATTTATCACAGAGCATTCCATTTCAAGGTATTGGCAATCATGAATACATGGGAAATGCATAGACAAACATGCCCATGACATCAGTACATGTCTAAATAATGTATATAGATAAAAATGTAAAAGCCTTTGCTTCAGATTTTTCTTAATTGCATTCCAGCATATGCAGTATGCAGCTGACAAAATGCAAGCATACCTTCTGAAGTTCAGTAATCTTCTGTGCAGATATATCCCAAGGTAATAGCATATGTTCAGTCTTCTCCACATAAACAAGTCTCTTCACCTTCAGTTTGCCTAGCTACACTGTTGTTTTTTATATGATGTAGATACAGGGCTGTTAGCACAGTGTAGATGCAAAATGAAGTGTGAACTGATTAGAATTGCTGAATCTCTTAATACTCAGATCTGTGTAGGAGATGTAAACATAGCGCAGGCACTCCTTCAGTGTTTGTTTTTAATGGATTGCAACTGTGAATCATTACTGGTTGGGAGAAGTAAAATACAATAACACTGCAGGCTGCCTTACATCCAGTCAGTGTGTCAGGTTAGATCTACAAGGTGTTAGATGTAAGGTTGGAAATGTAAATAAGCAGCACACAATTCACAGGTTGTGTTCAATTAACATCCAACCTGCCCTTCATTTGTTGGCAACTGTATATGATATTGTTGCCAGTTAATATCCTCACACATTTTAAGGCCAATGGTATAGAACAGCGTACACACTGCATGTCTCAGATTACTGGTCAGATAACTGAAGAATGTCAAACACAGAGAGGTAAGACAGAGCTGTATATTGGCAATTAATAATCATAACAGGTTGTGTGATCACTAAGTACACTACATCCAATTATAATACATGTAAAATAACAGTTGCATAGTTTCATTTTACTGTAGATGATAAAAAACCAAACCAGAAAGCAAGTACCCCTGATGGCAATAAAACGATAAAAGTAAAACTGCTCCAATATTCCAAGAAATAACACGCTGAGTGCTCTGCTGCAAATAAACGAACTTATTTATTCATAAAATTGAGTAAACTCTTTAACATTTGAAAACTGCTTAGAAATTCTTTATAAAACATACAGAGTAATTTCATTGGTCAACGTGACCTATGAAGAATTCAAATTCTTAAAATCATAATACATCTAAAATGTTTTGAACACTGTCACCTCGATGCTCATCACATAATATATAATAAATCATAAAGTAAAAATGCAATGATATGCCAATATACAAATTAAAAATTTTTTGATCAAAGATCCTTCACATGGATTAAATAAAGCATCTAGTGAATATAGAAGTATTCCTTAAATTTACACAGCCGTCTGAACATAACTCTGTGTCACAAGTAAACCGGGTGCTATATACAAACAGCATTAACACTTTGACAGAACTTACTTAAAAGTATATACCAGATGTAAATTCAATGCATCTTCATTATTATTTGAACAAATGTTTACATTGCTCTACATATGTATGCCT
The DNA here is from genome assembly GCF_019279795.1 of Protopterus annectens. Taxonomy (NCBI): domain Eukaryota; kingdom Metazoa; phylum Chordata; order Ceratodontiformes; family Protopteridae; genus Protopterus; species Protopterus annectens. The sequence goes on from NC_056743.1 coordinate 1,498,599,090, forward strand.
TCAGTTTAGAGAAGAAAAGGTCCAACAGCAGGGGGAGGCAGAAAAGAAAAGGATCCATGGAGGAACCATCCCAAGGCCCCACTATAAAGAAAATGTGGGGCAGACAGAATCCCTAGTCATTAATCTTTCAGACAGGATACTGAGTGTATATGAAGAACAAGTTCTAAATAAAGGACTGGGTTTCATTCCCACTAAAGATAGTAACTTAGTGGATACGATTATAGATACCAAAATGTATATTCGAAATATACAACTTAAACTTGACTTTGGAGACAATACTAGGTATCATGAAATAAATAAATTCCGTAGTAACAGTGTTTATATCCCACAGCTGCATCCTACAGTAGAGGTGTTTGGGAATGTGTTAGAAGATGATATATACAGACTTTTTCTTGAGAAGGGTAACAATAGACATGGTCAGAATCTTAATCACAATCAGCCCTGCATAATTTGAAGGATGATAGGTCCATTATTATCAGACCTGCTGACAAGGGTGGACCCATAGTCATAATGAATACAGGTTATTATGAACAAAAGATGTATGGCATGCTCAATGATGAGCTCACCTACTACAAGATAAACCAAAAAGAACTGGTAGAAAAGGTTTTCAGGGTATATCACACACTGGATGACCTGGTCATGTCATTTGATATAACTGAACAACTGTATGATTACTTAAAGGTCAGGGACCCTATCATACCTGTTATACAAGGTCTACCTAAGGTCCACAAAAATAAAGAAGATCCACCGATGAGACCCATTGTGGCAGGTCGAGGATGGATAACTGAACCCATGTCCATATATCTGGAAGATACTCTGAGGCCTCTGGTGAATAAGAATAAGACAATATTAAGAGATAGTAAACAATTCTTGATTGATCTATACACCCATACAAAAGACTTATCTGAGGATGTACCGTTTCTCATGGTTACCCTGGACGTTGTGAGCTTGTTCACTGTGATCCCGAATGAGATAGGTATAAGGTACATTACTGAGTATATGAGAGAACACTCTGAATTAACTTCATGTAAGATAGATTTAGTAACACTACTGCTTGAGACGGTTCTTACAAACAATGTATTTGTATTTAATGAAGACATGTACCTGCAGAGGGATGAACAGCTACGCCAACCTCGTGATGGGCGTATGGGAAGATCAATTTGTTCTTGGGACACCACAGTTCAGGAACATGTAGGCATGTATTGTCGGTTCAGATGATTTGTTTTGTTATGGTTGGGGACCTAAGGTTCTCTGAGAAGTTTTGTGAGTTACCTTGAGGAAGTTCACTATGAGCTTTTCTCGTGAGCATATTTCTTTTCTGACATAGTTCGAGATGCTTAATGGGATGCTTAATACATCCATATATAGGAAGAGTTGTCAGAGAAACAATCTACTACATAGAAACAGCATGCATCCACGTCATGTTTTTAGTAATGTCCTAAAGGGACAATTTATGAGAGTGTCCAGGCTCAACTCTGATTTTTCCCAATATGAAGATGGAATACAGGACATGAAGAAAAGATTTTTAGAAAGGGGATATGGAACACTTGAAATATCTGAGACTGTTGGTACTGTGGGCTCTTTGCGCTCAAGTACCGCAAAACCATATTTTTGTCAACAAACAGAACCTCAGATCACTGATACCAAGGCTAGGAATGAAGTCAGTGCTAAATTGAATTTTAGCAAAATGAGCTTAGAGGTCAAAAAAGCTTTGCAAAGACGTTGGGACATTTTAGCGTCTGACAGAGAAGTTAGCAAGGTGATAGGCCCTATTCCACATGTAACTTTCAAGAACCATCCCAACTTAAAAAACCTATTGTGTAGACCAAGAGGTACAAGGTATGACAATGCTAATACGAATGTGAATACCATACCTTGTGGCAGGTGTAACCAATGCAGTTTTATTAGTAAAGATACGATGTTCATACACCCTCTGACTAGTTTTACTTTAATACAAACACCACTTGTGAAAGTAAAAATATAGTATGTGTAATGCATGTGAAGCATATTATCAGAGAACATAATTACCTAACCAGAATAGGTTCAGAACTGAATGCCTTGGCAAGGCATCATAAAGTGAATTTTGTCATCCAAACCATTTTTCAAGGTTTTAGAGGTTGTGATTTGATCAATAAGACCTTGGAGAATGAAACTAGATGGATTATTAGATGGAAAATGATAAAGTCCAAATCAAACCATTCCTGAAAAACAGAAGAATACATAGAATTAAGTAATATTTTAATTCATCAGATATGACTTTGTTTAAAACATTTTAGAGCTAGGAATAGAACCGTAGATCCTTTCTTAGTATTATTAGGTAATAGCCCCAGAAGTCCATTTGCAGTACTATTTTTATGAACCATATCTTTAAGTAGAGTAGGTAATTTATACACATTTTAGAACCTTAACATTTGATGTTAAATGGTTTTACTATTATTCATTTTGACAGATTCTTTTTAGATGTTATATCTTCTGTAACCTTTCCATGTTTTTTCTATAAGCAATGTTCATAGGTTTAAGCTGGTGTCCGACAATAGTAATTTTCTGTGAACAACTGTATAGAACTGTTTTGATGTACATGATGTTTCATATACTAAGATCTATATATAATGTTCTATTTACAATAAGAGAGTGTTGGACTTCATATATTCATGACCTAACATTAAAGGTCTTTTAGGATAGTTATTTGGTTTATTATGCAGCATATAAGCACTTTTCCTGACTTATGCTTTGAGTGTCATTCATGCTCATACATACCTGTATTTATTTTGTATAAGCGCAGGATGTGTTGATATAAGCTGACTCTGACTAATGATACAGTTGTGCATATACGATGTATCATTATGGTTGTTCCCTTTTTTTTTTTTATTTAGATCAGAAATGTTAGTTTAGGGAGCCTCGATCTGGATTATGAAGTTGTTTTACTTTGATTTGTTCTCTAGAGTGGATTTGGTGTTCTTATCCGATGTAATGGATGTTCATGATTGCAAATATTGAGGTAGGTCATGATTCCGGTATAATGATATTTACTGCTCTCTGGAAGGTTACTACCATTATGTTATCTGGAATGCAGTATGAGTTTATTAAACTTCAGTTATTGTGTGTAATGTAAGCTTTTACACATGTTTTTACATGAGCATGTATTTTTATATCTGTTTTTACCTTTTACACTCTATGTATAATGCAAGCACTTCAGGTCGACCGCACTGAAGACGATATATGTTAGACGCCAGTGAGCAATGTAAACATTTGTTCAAATAATAATGAAGATGCATTGAATTTACATCTGGTATATACGTTAATGCTGTTTGTATATAGCAGACACAGAGTTATGTTCAGACCGCCATGTGCGGTCGGCTGTGAAATTTTTAAGGAATACTTCTATATTCACTAGATGCTTTATTTAATCCATGTGAAGGATCTTTGATCAAAAAATTTTTAATTTGTATATTGGCACTTGTAGGGCGTTTTGCCTCATCTATATCATTGCATTTTTACTTTATGATTTATTATATATTATGTGATGAGCATCGAGGTGACAGTGTTCAAAACATTTTAGATGTATTATGATGACCAATGAAATTACTCTGTATGTTTTATAAAAAATTTCTAAGCAGTTTTCAAATGTTAAAGAGTTTGAGAAAGCCCTATGGCGAAGCGCTTTACTCTCATTTTTTAGATAAAACAAGTTCGCTTTATTTGCAGCAGCACAGCACCCATATTTATTTTGGAGAGCATGGAGCAGTTTTATTTTTATGCCATCAGGGTACTTGCTTTCTGGTTTTGGTTTTATTTTTTTTCAATTTTCAACCCGTCTCTCTCTGTCTGTGCTGACCTGCATTGGGATTGTGAACATTACTGTAGATGATGTTGCAGTTGATTCTGTGCAGAATGATTTCAGTTCTTTGCTGCAAAGCTGTTTGTGTGGTAAAGATTATATGGCACCCATTCTGTGTTCTGAAGGATTATTGGAGTCAGAGTTCAAATCCAGATCTCTGTAGACAAATCTCATGTGAACCATCATTGTCTAGTGTATATGTCACATATTGATGTGCCTTATTTCAGCTACATGTCCATTTTTTTGCCTTTTCCCTTTTCTGCCTTGTTTTTTTTTTTAGTTTTTTTTTGGGGGCAGTGTTTCTGCAGTGCTGCGCTTAGCGCAATAAGCAGAATGGAGAAACTGAATGGCGGGTTTGGCTGTGCTTATCTCATTTGATCAAAGTGCATCAATGTATAAACTTGACAACTAGACTACCCAGGAAGCAGACAGGATCAAGACAACCAAAAATGGAAATCAGATACATTCAATCAATTCTATCGGGCATTATGCAAACCCACTAAGATGTGTTGCATGGTGGTTAACAGAGAGACCTGAAGAATGATTAGTGAATTAGGAAATATTATCTAGCTAGTCCTGCAGGGCTGGAATTCAGATGGTCATGTATTCTAGTACAGGGTGTGCAACCTTTCTTTTACTGTTGCAACATTGCAGTTTATAGCAATGAACTGAAACATAAGCAGCTGTTCTTTTAGCTTTCTTGTGGAATCAGGTGTAAGTGTAGGACTGCCATACACATTGTCCTGGTTTATAATACAGGAAATTCCATACATTTTATTGTTGTTCCACTTCCCATTATACTGACTCTCACATATAACACTTTAGATAATAAAGATGATATTAATTATATGTATGAGGGGTGAGGAACCATTATTGTGTTACCAGATGTATGACTGAGGGTATACTGTGTACTATCTTTCTGTAAGTATTACATTTATTTCCCCAGTGCATATCTACAAACCTAACTCACCTAATAGTCACTTTCCAATTTCAATATTTCCAAGCTACATCGGTAGACACCCCCTTAAACTAAGTCCAAGTGTCAGATTAACCTTCCAATTGCAATTATTTCATTCCTTACTGCTTGGCAATGCTGGTGTTCACTTACCATTGTGCAAATGTGTTGCTCATGTGTGCACACTGCCAGTAAACATGATAACTGGAATTGGCAGAAAAGCATCAGTCTGCATTGCTCTAGGTCTTCTGGTGGACAAGGCTGGCATTACTGGGGAAGGTGCCAGGTTTAGGGTACACAGGTGGGGTGTCTAGGAGTCCAGGATGTTTAGTGTACCCTTAGTAAAGCACCACAGCCAAAGACTTCTGGAGGGGGCTATTCTGGCTCCCAGTGCATGTCTGAGGCATGGAATAGTTTAGACCAGGCTATATCCAGTGCCACTGGTATTCCACGCATTGGAGAGCAATGTAGGCATCATTTTAATAACCTACAGAGAAGGAAGAGTGATACTCCTCTCAACCATTGGTTTGGGGAATATAGGACTGTGGACATCTTACAGCTGTGTAAGTATCAACTAAAGAAAGTACTTGTAAGATTTAGAAAGCAGAATATAGGCAAAACTTATATGCATAATGGTCTACTGCTCTGTTCTGTTTTTTTCCCCAGCTGCCAGAGATCAGAAGTTCAATGTCTGGGCCCATAAGAACATTGGAGAGACTGAGGGGAAGCAAGTAGTATGTATGCAGCAGAAGAGAAATGTCATTGTAGCATTAACAGTTAAAGATAGCTTTTTTGGTATTTTATAGAGATGTATCAAATTGAGCATGTATATCCCAACTGTAAAAACAAGTGTGCATGCATTAGTCTGTAGCACAAACTAATTGTAAGAGACCAGTATTAGACTGTTGTCAGAGGTTGTGGGTTCAAATACCACAATTCACAACTGTACAATACTGTTATTTGTTCAATAACATTTACATTAAATTAAAACCTCTATACCAGTGGTACAAATGCCCTGCTGTAAACTGTAATCTATATAATTGTATCATGCATATGTGCACTATATGCACATTTCAAAGATTACTTGCAGAAATCTGTAGTATAGTGTTCATAGGTTCATAGGTTCATAGGTTCATACTAGGCTATCTGCCCGAGGGCATTTACAAGCCTAGCCTATCGTTTTGTGGCTTACGCCACCCCTTAAGTATGGGGAACTATACCCATTATTTTGCTGTGCTTCTGTCGAGCAGTGACACTGAGGTAATCCCTGGGGTATATTTGCAATCTCCCATCCATTGGTCAAGATTTCTCTTGAACAAGGCCAGCGAGGTGCTCTGCCTCACATATACCGGGATTTTGTTCCACAGCATAGGGAGTCTTTGGGTGATGAATCTATCCCTCCAGCACGTCCTATTAATAGCCGTGTCGAGGTTTAAGTCTCCCGCCCTTGTGGCTCTGGTGGATCTAGATTTTTTGAGGTGAAGCATATTCATCAAATCTGGGTTTGACATGGCCTTGTATGTTAGGCAAAGGTCACCTCTGAGCAAGCGGTAAGCGACTGAATAGAGCTGGAGTTCTTTCAGTCGGGCAGCATAGGACAGATTTTTGAGACCCTTTATCCTTTTGGTGAGGAACTTTTGTGGTCTCTCCAGCTGCTGCAAGTGTCGGGTCAGATACATTCGAATGGGGCATTGTACTCAATCATTGGTCTGATGAGTGATGAGTAAAGGGAGACCATGACCTCCCTTGATCTAGATGAGAATCCCTTCATGATAAGGTGGGCAATGTAGAAGGTCTTCCTAACTACTTTAGCTACATGGGTGTCGAATGACAGACTACAATCAACCTGGGTCCCCAAGTCCCTGATAACTTCTTCTGTGCTCAGTGGATTGCCACCTATTTGGTAGCTAGGGGTAACCTTGTTTTTCCCGAAGGGTATGACTATGCATTTTTGGCATTTAACTTTAGGCCATGGCTCTGGCACCAGTTATCCGCTTCTGTGAGACCCTTCTGAAGGATATCTGTGTCAGATGTGTTTTCTACTATGGCTCCCAGTTTGCAGTCATCTGCAAACTTTGTCAGCCATAACCCTCCTGTGTTTGCTTGTACTTGAAAAGTAGATGCCAAACAAGAGTGGGCCCAGGACTGAGCCCTGTGGGACCCCACTTGTGACAGGCTTTGAGTCTGACATGGCGCCAGCAACTCTGACCCTGTGGGTTCTGTCACTCAGCCAGTTTGCAACCCATCTTGTGATGTATGGGTTAACATTTAAGCTGCTGAGTTTTTCAATGATACCCGAGTGAGGTATTGTATCAAGGCCTTCGCCAGATCCAGGTAGGCTGTATGGACTGCCTTTCCCTCATCAATGGCTTTGGTGACTGTTTCAAAAAGTCAACCAAGTTTAAAAGGCATGATCTGCCTTTGACAAAGCCAAACTGGGTTGGATCCAAGGTCTGCAAATTCCCTATGTCTTTATTTATGAGGTCCATTATGATCCTCTCCATGGCTTTGCAGATAAGGCTTGTCAAGCTAATAGGCGGTAATTTCCAGGGTCGGTGGAAGCACCGCCTTTGTGAAGTGGGACCACAGTTGCAGTGCGCCACTCCTGGGTACATATCCAGAGGTAAGACTTTGATTAAATAGCTGTCCTAGTTGTGGGTTTAATTCCTCATTGAGTTCGTGGAGCACACAGCCGGGGACACCGTCGGGTCCCATGGATGCTGTGTTTTTGCGTTGGAGAGAGCAGTTTTAAATTCGTTGTTGAAAATGTTTAGACGGATGCAATCGTTTGGTCTAGGTATCTCTCCTTTGGGGAGGGGAGAAGTTTGCACTGAACTTGTCAGCCAGTATTTTCGCAATGTCTGTAGCAACAGCAATCTTCACATCATTTTGACTAGTTCTGAGCATATCTGGGAGTTTCCTCCCAGGTTTCTAACATAGCTAAAGAATGCCTTATGATTGTCTTTTGAGTCTTTAGCTATTTTTCTCTCAAAATTTGCTTTGGATGATTTTATGAGAGCTCTTAGTTTTTTACTTATAGTGATCAAGGGTGTCTTACCTTTTAAGGATTTTGCTCTATCTTGTAGCAGCTTTCTCCTTTTGTTGTAGAGTTTGTTTATGGCTGGGGTCCACCAGAGTGGACGCTTGCCTTTGGTACAGAGAGTCTTTGTTTTGCTTGGGATTGCCTTATCCATACAGTCCTGCAGGTGCTGGTAGAAGGCATTTGTGAGTGATTCAGCGGCTTGAGTACTGTTTTCCGCCGGGGCCTTAAAGGAGACCACACTAGTCTTTAGAAGTGTGAAGTCGGCTTTCGAGAAGTTTTTACTGTGGTCTTTTTATTTCAGGTGGGGTGGGATGAGGACCTCCAGCGAGATTAGTTTGTGATCTGATCTCACCAGTGAGGGGTATACTTCCGGTGTTGAACATTGTGCTCCCATGTTCGTGATGATGAGATCAAGTATGTTATCTCCTCTTGTGGGGATGGTGACTAGTTGTTCCATGGCATTTGAGTTTATGAATTCCAGGAACTTTTGGGCTAGGGTGTTTGGGCTTGAGTAGTGTTCCCAGTCTATATTAGGGTAATTGAAGTCACCTCGTATGATGGTGTTTGGTGATACATTTATCCCTCTAGTGTTTTCAGGAAGGCCATGTGAGGTTCCTGAGTTTGTGAGGGTGGCCTGTAACATGCTACAATTTGCAGAGCAGTCTTGCCTATGGTTAATTGCACCTGGATGGTCTCCGATGCATCGTGCGTTGCCACCAGTCTTGAGGTGTGGGTGTCCTTGATGAATATGGATACCCCCTCCTTTCTTGGTATTGTCCGGATTTTGGGGCGGAACGCATGATATGAGGTAAAACCTGATAGTGCTGGGGTGCTCTCAGGAGCCTTGAACCAGGTTTCTGTCACAGCACAGACATCGATGTTCTCCATATTGAGAAGGGCCTCGAGTGCGTGCATTTTGAGATTTAGACTTCTGGCATTGAGCAGCATTACCCTTAGTTTTTTCCTTTTTGTGTTCTAGGGTGGTAGGTTTAGAATTTGAGCCTTGCCTAAAAAGGCACTATGGGGTGGCAAGAGCCTTTGCCAATATCCGGAATCCCAGGGTGACAGGTGCAAGCCGTCCCTTAGAAGCAGCGTGGCTTGTCCAGCATGTCATCCCAGGCAGACAGACACTGGATCCCCTTTGAATGACACCAGTGGTTAAGCCAATTGTTAAAGCTGATCATCTTATCTCTGTATTGTGGCATCATTCTTGGTGAAGGTAGGATACTGCTCAAGGTCAGGGTCATACCTGCCTGGGCTACATAATCAGAGAGCTCCTCAATGTCTCTTTTCATGTAGTCCAAGGAGGTGCGTCTCAGGTCGTTCACACCAGCATGGACAATGACTGAGTCATATTTGTACCTGCTGTTGAGAGACCTGAGTGCTTGCTATGTGGCGGATTCTAGCGCCCGACAGGCAGCTTACTGTGACCTTCTCCTTACTCAGTCTGGTGAGCGGACGTCAGTGTGTCTGACTATGGAGTCACCAATGACTAGTGTGTCTGGCATTGTGTTTGGCCTTAAGGGCTGTGACTGTTTGACACTCTGACTGTGAGGTCTATGTGTTGCAGGTGCTGTGTTCTGAGGTGGTGGTTGTTTGGGTGTCTGCTTAGGTGGCCTCTGCTGTTTTGGTAGATTTTTGTTCAGAGCCTCCGAGTATGTCTTTGTGTGTTTATGTGTATGATTTGAGGTTGTGATGGTACTATGTGAGACTGGGTCTATAGTGTGTGTGGTAACCTTCTCCTCCTGACTGGTCTTGCCAGTCCTATGTTGAGAGAGCTCAGCCTCCAGTTTGGCCGTATAGTTGCATCTCTCGCATGTATTTGTGTTTTGTGGGAGGAGGAGAGGGTTGTCTGTGTACATGAGGCAATTGTAACATTGCCTCAAAATTCCCAGGTTCACCAGCTGAGCAGGAGAGGACACTAGCAACTGATCCGTCGACATGCTAGAAGGAATAGACAAAAACTTTGAAGAAGATTCCGGGGGACGTGGGTGACAGAAATGGGGGTTTGCCTTTTTGGGGTACTATCTATGACAAGAGTGCCGTATCAAGGTAATAAGTACTGTAGGAGCAAGTGCTAGGTTTAACAGATAGAGAATAGTCTACTTGGAGTCAAGTAGAGATGATCTTTTTAGTTATAGGATACGCTGATTAGATCAGTAGTATAGTTCGAGGAAGGTAGTTTTAAGGGAAAATTTGAAGAGTGTAATTTAGGTAGCCCTAATAGTTTAAATCTGCTTAACGGGCACTGCCCTAGTGTGCAACAGTAGCAGCTCAAGACAAACTCGCTTAAATCAAGGCTAAATCGCTTAAATCGCAAGCGCTAGCGTTTTTTATATCAGTGTGTATCTGTTTGGAGGTATACTTAATGTAAAACTTAAGATAATAGTTATATAATTGTATTAATGAACTGTATGTCACATATGGTTGCAATAATCTTATCTCTTTTTTCTCTCACCCCAGCCCTTATCTCTCTTTTTAATTTTCTTTATTTTTATTTTATTTTATTTTTTTAAACTTTTATTTTTTTTATTTTTTATTTTTATTGTGTGTTGTCAAAATGCGTCTATGTCCTCCATGCATACCACATCACTAAATGCTCCACAGCACAGTGGAGTAGGCCAGCCCTAGCAGATCAGACTGGCACTGCGCCACCGGCTCTAGCACTGATACCCAGTTTATCTGGGAGCCAACCTGGCAGCACTGCCTCTGCTGCCCCTGCACTACCTGCACCCTCAGGTAGTCCTGTGCTGTAGGCAGGTCCAGTGATACCTTCAGGGAGCAGTGGTGGAGATGGTGATTTCATCACCCCCAGCAAGTTGCCAGGGATTGTGTATAGGAGTGGTGCACTGCACCTATGCCAGATGGAGAGGATGTGCTCTCTTATGTTCCATAGGAGGAGAAGGAGATGTCAAGCACTCCAGCCACCAATGAAGTAAGTTGACAGTGATGACAGTCCAATAGGGGGGAGGACTCGATTCTCACTGTCTCCAAGCTTGATGGCCATGAGCCTGGGTTGTCTCCACCTTCACCCCAATTATGGTGTCTCCCAACCTTTTGTGTCCATCACCATCTCTCTCTCTTGTATTGTTTGTCTTGTCTATCTGCAATTGCTTCCTCAACTGCCCATCTTACCTAACCCAGACATAATTACTTCCCTTCTCAAACATTACTCTCTCTCTCAAATAAAAAAATAAATGTGCACCTGTCCCACAAAAAAAATATGCATACATAGCTCTCCAGTTCACACACTTGTCTTCTTGACATACTTGATTCAGTTCAATTGGCTATATAACATGATTGTGTTGTGGTCACACCTCTCTCTGGAGGTGACAGTCCAAATTCACTTAATATTCTGCACATATTTTCAGTTTACACTGCTTCTTTCCTTCTTCCTTCTGCACATTTCTGTACTGCTTTCCCTTTGTTCTTCTTCCTGCTTGCTCCCCATTTCACTACTTTCCTATCTACCCATTTTAACACCTTTAATCTGGTCAAAAAAATAGAATCACAAACACACATAAGTGGCAGAAAAAGCAATGGGTCCCTTCAATTTTTGGGTTCTGTGTTTGCATGAAGGTGTATACTGCACACCAATGCACAACAACAGTGAGCAGTTGCAAAATGCTGAGGTTACTTCTGTGCAATGCCACTTAACTCTGCTGTACTATGCCAACACACAGCAACAGATATACTATACATAATTCATGTCATTGCATTATCAAAGTTTATATAAAAGTAATTAAAAGTATTAAATGCACCTGAATTCAAACTTAGTACTATCTGGGCTCAAAAAGAAATGCATCAATGCAGTTACACCTGCTGCCACAGAGTCAGTTAACCAGGTGTGTTTCATATTATTATTATTAACTACTAGCCTTTGGCAATGTGGCTCACATTTGTGCACTGCTTAGCTACACACAAACATGAATAGTATTGGAAATGTGTATCTCGCATGCACAAACACTTTGCCAACCATTGCTCAAACCCACTGCTCACTGCATTATGGAAAAGTAAATACTATTATGTATTACTGCTGTTTACTATCCATTTCCTGTCTTATAACATGAAACTGCATGTGGAAGCATAACAAACTGAAAGCCCCATCTAACAATATGTCACATATTTACAATACAGCCATTTATTGCCACCCCACAAGCACTGCAACCCTGATGTCTCAGTACTTTTTCCACATATATATCACCTACACTACATAAAGTAATATCAAATGTGTGATATGCAATGCATATAAATCTGGTAATATGCAGAACTACAACTATTGACCCATAGGCCTAAGAAGGCTTATTTGCAAGGCTAGTGATGGAATCAGCATGGACCTTATCCACAAGGACATAGGTGACCTTCAACACACATGACCTGGCCCATTTTGTTCCTCTCAAGGTTAGATCTTGCTTATTAAACCTTGTGGACTTATTTGATACTGGCCCCGAAGACCTGGATGAGGGATAACAGGGCTTACTGCCTATGTTGAGTTATCCAAGGCCTTTGACACTATTGCCCATTCATGTCTCATAGTGAAGATCTCCCATCTGGAAATTAAGCCATACCTTGGTAAATGGATAGCCAACTGGCTCAATGACAGAGCACACACTCTCAAAGTTGGGGACTGCACTTCCACCACTAGTCCATTCACCAGTGGAATACCACAAGGATCTGTGCTGAGCCCTCAACTGTTTGAAAACTACTTCTCTGAAGCCCGTGCAAGGGTAATTGGCCTCCAGTTTACCAAGTTTGCATATGACTGTTAACTGGATGCACTCATATAGAGTCCCCCAGTAATGGTAACATATTACAGAAGGGGACAGACAAATGATTGGTTCCAAACTCACAAACTAAACCTTAAAGCAAACAATGCCTCATTGCTCCTTTGGAAATAAAGTATCCTTGCTAATTATGATATACATAGCACCCCCTCAGCTCAAACACAGTGTTGTGAGACTTGAGAATACACATTGATAGTAATCTACACTTTCATCACTATGTGTCCATAGTGGTGAGACACACATTCTGTATTGTGCACCTCATACATATGGACATCATATCCAAAACCATGGAAGTCATAGCTCTGCTGTACTCTACCCTTATCAGACCACTAACTGAGCACAATGTTCCCTTCTGTCTGTACCTCACAAGACATCTGTATCAATTGGAGAAAACACAGAGGTCTGTGACTGGGAGAATCCAGACCCTCCAAACATGACATACATGGAAAGACTGAAAGACCTGCCACTGTAGTCAGTATCATGCAGGCTGCTGACAAGTGACCTATGCCCGTCCTACAGAGCATTCTCAGACCGTGCCCTACTGGAAATGCTTGACATCTGTAAATCAAATGGGGCAAGAATAACTTGCTCCAGGGTTCTCAACCTGGCCTGTGACATAAACAGAACATGTTGGTGAGACAGATATATCCCCCAGCAATTGATACCACTCTGTAATAAGTTCCCACTGCATGTGAAGCAGTGGTCTTCAATGACACTGTACAAACACAAACTTGGCAATTGATCAGGTGATTGCAAAGTTACCTCTGGGGTGGCATCCATGTCCATCATGGACAAGCCTGGTCAGTGCTGTTCACAAAATTGCTCTAAACCATCTAACTATGCTCAATAAGGGTACTTGTGTTTTTACACAGCTAGACTTGTAAACACCCTAGGACTATTAGGCTAGTAGCCTCCTATGGACCTATGCAGCTATGCACCTATACACGTCTCCCAACATCTTCACTCCCACATGGCCTGCTGATGTCATATACTATAAGTTGACCTGCACTCTTATAAAAGTCAGACTTTGTGTAAAGTACTGTGTTCTGTAGTTTGTGTACTTAGGTAGGGGTTCTGTTCTCACTGCATTCAAGTAAGTGTGTGTGTGTGTGTGTGTGTGTGTGTGTGTGTGTGTGTGTGTGTGTGTGTGTGTGTGTGTGTGTGTGTGTGTGTGTGCATGTCTAGACAGAAAATCAGAAGTCTGTATACTATAGTTACTGCTCCAATGGCATAGATTGACAGTATTTTGATTCTTGCACATGCCTACACAACCATTTCATGCAGGCCTTTCAACATCTTCTCTCCCACATGGCCTGTGATGTCATCTACTATAAGTTGACCTACACTCTTGTGGACTTCTGCTGTGTCTCTTGCATAAAGTACTGTATTCTGTAGCCTGTGTACCTTAGGTAGGTGTTCTGTTCTCACTGCAGGCAACTGTGTGTGTGTGTGTGTGTGTGTGTGTGTGTGTGTGTGTGTGTGTGTGTGTGTGTGTGTGTGTGTGTGTGTGTGTGCGTCTAGACAGAAGATCAGAAGTGCGTATCCCACACATACTGCTCCAATGCCATGGCTTGACAGTATTTTGATACTTGCACATGCCTACACATCCATTTCATGCAGGCCTCACAACATCTTCTCTCCCACATGGCCTGCTGATGCCATCTACTATAAGCTGACCTGCACTCTTATAAAAGTCAGACTTGTGCTGTGGAGCTTGTGTAAAGTTTTGTGTTCTGTAGCTTGTATACTTGGAAAGGTAGAGGTTCTATTCTCACTGCAGTCAACTGTTTGTGTGGGTGTGTGTACACTCTTGCTTGACACTGCAGAGAGCACATGGGGCACTCTTATTACCATATTTGCCTCAACAGAGACTGTTAATGTCATCAGTATAAAGTGTTGTCTGAGGCACTCCAAGTCAGACTTGTGACGTGGCTCTTGCATAAAGTACTGTGTTCTGTAGCCTGTGTAGTGAGATAGGTAGGAGTTATATTCTCACTGCAGTCAACTGGGTATGAGTGTGTATGCATGCTCTTGCTTGACATTGCAGAGAGCATTCTACACCAGTATGTGGGACACGGTTATTACCATATTCTCCTCAAGAGACACTGTTGTCATCGGCTGTATCAGATTTTTGGAAATGCAGTACTCCCACCAGGGCAGGTCAGAAGATAGATTACAGTGGCATGGCTTTTAATCTATCCACATACATCATGGCATGGTTTGTTGGCCTTATGTTTTCTTTATGAGAAAGTCCTGTGGTCTCTCCAGCTGCTGCAAGTGTCTGGTGAGGTACATGCAAAAGAGAGCATTATAGTCTTTAAGTGTTCTGATGAGGCTTGAGTACAGAGCTGTCATACAATCCTAAGATCTTATTATGATGGTGCGACTTATAATGTGCACAACATAGGCTTTCAATACTAGTGTGGACATTTGTCAAAGTTCAGATTGCTATATATATTTGTCCCCAGTTCTTGCATCACTGTGTTTCAGCATAGCAGGATTGTCAGTGCTGTGTTTAACATGGAATTACACTTTTCAGATGAATAACATAAAAAGGCACTTTTCTGAAATTTTTAGGTTGTATGCCTTTGTCACCATTCATTTGTCTGTGTTAACTCCTCCTGTACTCTATTATCATCATTGGTGGACTGAATGATTGCACCCAATATGCAAGGATCAGCAAACTTATTAAGCCAAAAGCCATATACTTTAGCCTGAACTGTCGAGAAATAGAGACCAAACAGTGAAGGTCTAAGCACAGATCCCTCAGGCTTGCCAATGGTGACAGCCAGGGTTGCCAGACGTCCCTATTTGGGTGGGACTGTCCTGAGATCAGCAGCCTGATCCCGAGTCCTGCCCTTCCAGTTTAAATCCCGGGCAGCCTCCGATTTGTTTTTTTTTTTTTTTTTGATTGGCCCGTATACGGAAGTTCCACATTAAACAAAGCTCCATGTTTAGCAATTTTTGATTGGCCCGTATGCCGGTATGCGGGCCAATCAAAACATCGCAAAACAGAGCTACTTCTGTTTAATGCGGAACTACGATGTTCTGCATTAAACAGAAGTAGCTCCGTGTTTAGCGATTTTTGATTGGCCCGTATACCGGCAGACGGGCCAATCAAAACATCACAAAACAGAGCTACTTCTATTTAATGCGGAACTCTGATGTTCCGCATTAAAGATGTGGAAGACTTTTTTTTTTTTTTCAGTCCCTACCTGGCCAGTCGGAAATCTGGCAACCCTGGTGACAGCTCTACTGGTACAGGTTGATTCACCAACTTTCAAAGTAGGTATTTTGTCAGTAAGCCAATTGGTTACTCATCTAGTGATGTAAAGGATAATCCCCAGCTGGGAGATTTTCTCAGTGATACCTGCATTGTGGATTGTGTCAAAACCCTAGATCATTATAGACAGTATACACTGTCTTGGCTTCGTCCAGGACTAGCACACAGAATCAATGGCCTGAGAAAATATCTCAGATCACCTATGGCATGACTGAGCACATACACCTTCCTGATAGGGTTGAATACACACTTCAACACACTCTCCACACAGGCTATGTTCACATAGAAGGGTGTACATCAACATGCATCCATCTGAGTCAGGGGTCAGCACCTGATGCATGCATGCATAGAGACATCCTGACTCTCCTCAACTGTGAGGTAGACCAACATGTTGTCATGGACTTCTTGTATATGGAAACTAGCAATATTCCAGCTGTACACAATAGACCTGTGCCAGTTGTTAATGCTACATCATGTCTGTTACATCTTATAGATGGCCTTGAAGAAGTCTTAAAGGATATGCATGATGACAACAGTATCATCATGAGGAACTTGACCAATTCAAGGCATTTGACACAAATCTACACTGAAGTATTCAGTCAAAACAGTCATATGTGGCCATAAACAGCTATATCACCAAGTGAGTAGACCAATATATCACATACATGTTATCTCACTATGCTGAAATGTGTGAATTTACCTATATCTCAGGTCCAGTGATCAGGTCCATACATGAGGGCTGTTTACTAGGCCCTTTCTTGTCTATTATTTAAGCAATGGATGTAACAGATGACATACACATCCTGTATCCAAACAGCTACCTGAAGGGCTACAGATTGTGGACAATCATTGAGTCCAGCTGTGCTATTAGTATAATACAAACAGTGGACTTTGATTTACCGGAGTATGGTCCTGAACTTTTGTATAATACAGACAGTATCAACCCATACCAAAGATTGCTACCACGGCCATGAAAACATCTGCAATGACAATAAAACATGGAGGGGATATGTTAAGTCAGGAAAACAAACACACAACCTAAGTATAATGTGGACATCACATCCTATCATCAGACCAATAGGTATCTGACCTGTGTCTTATGGTGGATGGTAAGAATGTCCACCAGCATGCAGTCATAGTGCTGACTACTCCCTTGTATATAACACAGGTACTAAGTATTTTAAAAATATAAAGGAGACAAGGAAGCCAGGAAATGGTCCCCAGATTTATTCATACAAGCTCTTTCATCTCAACAATAGCAAGACTTCATCATATAATCACCATTTCAAAATCAATTGTTTAAATACAAAAACTTAATCACATGACAAAATCCCAAATGACATTTAAAGAGAAAAAAATATATATATATATATATATATATATATATATATATATATATATATATATATATATATACTCACACTATGCTATTCCCTAAAACAACTTGGCTTAAAATAATAACCAAGGTAAGAATAATTTGAGGGGAGGCCCATGGCAATTACTTCTGGAAGAAAAGGGAGTTATATTGGATTCTGCATTTAGAAGTAGTAGGGTATCCTGGGTTGAATAAAATGGTGTCCATTGGATGTATTTTAAAACGGAGAGCACAGTGTAGGTAATAATAATATATATTTTTATATTTTTTTTTCATATACACATGGGTATATATTGCCATGCATATATTTACATATGTGGATATATATACATACATATATATATATATATATATATATATATATATATATATATATATATATGGATCTAGGACTTATGCCCGAATCCATAATCACCAAACATATATTAACGAAAGTGCTTTCACTGAAAAAGCGCTTTCGTTAATATATGTTAAAAAGAAAAAAGAAAGAAATCTACGTTTATGCAGGGGGCTTCACCCCCCCTGCACCCCCCACACCCCTCCCACTTTAATATTCTTACTCCGAGACTGCACTACAGTGAGGAAAAGGGAATGTTCCCTTATCCACACCATAGTGCGGTTTCGCAAACAGGCATACTTACATGAAACTGCTTCTTCTGTGAAAAGCACTTTCGTGCCAGTATGCCGAACTGAAATTAGTTTCGGTGATTTTGTCTTTGGGGATCTGTACGGATCCCACATATATATATATATATATATATATATATATATATATATATATATATATATATATATATATATATATATATATATATATATATATATATATATATATATACTTTGTGTTTTTAGGGGATATATATAAGTTGTGATCTTTGATTCTTACTTTTTTATTTTTGTATCATTTGTGTATTTAATGTTCATTATTACCTTGGTTATTATTTAAAGCCAAGTTGTATTAGGGGATAGCATAGAGTGTCAATTGGGATTCTGTCATGTGATTATGTTTTTGTATTTAAACAATGGATTTTGAAATGGCGATTATCTGATGAAGTCTTGCTATTGCTGAGATAAAAGTGCTTGTGTGAATATATTTGGGGAACATTTCTTGGCTTCCATGTCTCCTTTGTATTTTTTAAGTGTTTGTGGACTTGTTTATTTCTACAAGTACTAAGTATGCAAAAGACATCCACATCAGTGGCCAAAATACCTTCATAGTTCCCAGCCTTCATTACATCAGCAACTGAGTACAATGCACCATTCTTCATGTACCTCCCTGCACATCTTCCAGTGATGTGTAACTGAAGTGTACCACTTTTATCAGTGAGCTGTCACACAGCTTATTGGCCATACCTAGCTATTCTTTCTGTGGAAAATACATGACTGTCTGATGGTGCAGAGTGCCAATCAAGTTGTTACAGCAGATGCATGTATATTACCTGTTCTGCTGATGCACACATCACATGCATAGGTGTTTGACAATGTTAATGGCATGGATATCATTTGTGACAGTGTGTATTTTGCCGTGTATACAGTATATGCCATGCACACCAGTCAACTAGCCTGTACTGCTCATAATGGTGCATACAGACATAGCGGTGCCCCTCCTAACACTTCCATTATATGTTATGGTTCCAGGACAGTGTATGTGGTTACCCTCATTGAGTGTGGATGTGTCATAATAGTTGTTCAAGTGTGTTTGTGCAGATTCATCTCTTATCACTCTAAATCACATATGTTATGGCAGAGGCATGGGATTACATGTGGTATTATTGTGATATTGTCCATGATTGTGGTTGATTATTTTAGTGTTTTCCATGAGTCTTTACCTCTGCCTCACTTGCTGGAGACCTCTGCTGAGATTGCACTCGTACTGAGACATATTAGTTTTCACAGCTTCACAAAATGCACCCTACCTCAACTGTATTGATGTCCTCTGCATTATTCATGTAAGGATGCTTATCTCACACAGACATCCTTCCATTATGTCACCTTGTTTGACAGTCACATAAAACACATTTTCATTGTGCCGTCCCTTCTGTACCATATATATATGTGAATGGTGTTGCTGCTCCAGCCATCATCCATTGACATGCCCTCATCAGCTGTACATCAGGTTGTTTCACCTGTCCTCTTTCCCTGTCTTCATTCCTACAATTCATCTGTGTGTCTATTCAATGCACACACTTCCCTTGAGTGCTCATTTCACATGGCAGTCCATGTACCATTACAGATCATTTACACAGCTTCAGTACAGAATGCCAGGAATGGGATATCACAATACTCTGCACTGTAGATACACTGCATGTACTGTGTTTTTCCCCATATGCTTCACATTCATACTGCTTAACTGTCTAGAAATTCCCAGGATGTCCAGATGCATTCCTTATCAAATTTGTGGCTTCCTGCCATATCACTGGGATGATCTCAGAACTGATCTGACTTAATATTACATACATTTGAGTTCATAACTCTCAACTGTTCTGAGATTTGCAAAATGTCCAGATTGCTGTCTCATATTTTTGATCTTTTCCTCATAACCTTTTGGTTTTCTGACAAATCATTGGCATGTCATTGCAGATTGAAGTCAGAAAATAATTACAGACATTTGAGTTTCAAATGTCATGCTCTTCAGAAAATTCATGCTAATGTAAAACTTATTATTCTATCGACTTTCTAGGTTTGTAAAGGCAATATTAAAATCTGTCCCTATTCTTGGACCTTTCCCCATTATTTAAGGCTTTGTCCAGATTTCTTGCTCTAAGAGGTTGAGAAGTATGTTTGAGTTGCCTTCTACTACATTTCTATGAGACATCTATGTCAAGTATGTCACTATTTCTGGTTATTTGTTCCCGCTTTATGTTGGCCTTTGTGCAGATGTGTTGAACTAAGAGGTTGAGAGTTATCTTTGAAGCCCTGGTGATCAGTGTGGCATTCCTTGCAAAATCACAGAGTGTAAGTGCTCTGCATTAAACAGGATTACTATCTACATGGTTTCCTGGCTGGAAACACTCTTGACAGTCACAAAATCTTGCTTAGACACAGTGCACAGCATGAATATAGATTGCATGGTGGTGCACTCTGCTGTTCACTGCACACCACTGTGCACACATGTAAACTCCATATAGGCTTCAGGCACAGCCTACACAGAGTTTATTGAATCCCAGGGATAGTTTCAGCCCTGAGAAGAACAGTGTTCTCATGGGAGCCCTAAGGACATATGACAAACTTATTTTGGGTAAAGGGGGGCCCAAGCCAAGCTGAGGGAGCAAAGGTATGGAACCAGGTGGTTATGGACATAAACTCTGTTTGGAGGAGGAACCACACATTAACACAGTGTAAAAAAAAGGCAAATGATATGATGTGACATGCCAGAACTAAGGCAAAACAGAATGCAACTACCTATAGCAATACTGATGGGGGCCCTCCCACACTTATCCCTTTAACACATGATGAGAAATACCTTCTCTCCATATGGGGAGACCACTACAACACTGATGATAATGGCATGAGTATTATCAGAGATGTTGTGGTCACTGGCAACTACTTCATCCGTATCCATAGATGTCAGGAAGGCTAGTACATCCACACAATTTTACATTTACAAGATAACTGCAGAGAGCAGCTGCTTAAATATAACATGTGGCATTTACTATCAACAGTCGAAGCCTCAATTTCTGTCTATTCTAAAATTGAAGTGAGTGTGCATAGTGTGCATGGTAACTACCCTCCATGGCTTATTAAACAGCATTCATTAGTTTTCTCCATTGTCTCAGTACTAATTTAATCAAATTAATTCTTCACAGGGCAGCTGCAGGAGGTAGTGGTTCTACTTTACCAGCTCATATGGAAGATGTCAATAGCAGAATGGCTGTTGATGATGATGGTAGTACATTTATGAGAAAGCATGATGACAGTGGCACACAGTCTTCAAGTTTAATAGCAGAATCAGACAATCCACAGCATTTGTATAACTCTGCATGTCATGACACTGCATCACAAAGTCAAGTATGTGGGGAAATTACATTACAGCTTGTGTCCACTATAACACCTGTGCAAAGAGTACTAGGTGTAAGTACATGTCACAGCTACTTCCAGAAACCCTAAATGCATTGGCTGCCCAGCAGCAGATGTGCCAGGACATTGTCCAGGTTCAGTCCATAGCCACAAAGAGTCAGGTACAGATAGTCAGTGTAATGTAAAACATGCATGAGGATTTTTCAGGAATTCATGGAAATGGTAGCCAAAATGGATAATTCCATAGCCACATGCATGTGCACTGTTGTGGCACAAACAACAGCTGTCTTCACCTCCATGCATACACTAGTCAGAATCTACTGTGCAGCCATGTGGAGGCATATCATGTCACACCACAAGTGCTTCTCAGGAAAGTACTGAAATAGTAGTGAAGAACTAACACAAAAAAATTCATGCAGGCCTTGTCCTCATTCATCTGCATGTAGTAGAACCTCTCATTCAAGGCCTCAGTCACACAGCATTGTCAGATTTGTGTCAGTAGGATCACCAGTGTCCACTATGTCATGTCACTGCAGCTAGTCATTATCAAGTTCACATCCCAACATTTCCTCAATTTCATGGGCACCATCACCTACCTAATCTTTAGGGGACACATTTTACACATTTGACCTTAGTCTACTGTAAGTCAGGACTGCCATTTTAGGTAATGACAGCATGATATTTCCCAGTTCAATACCATGTGTTTCAGTACACTAATGTCACATTTTAATGAAAAAAAAAAGAATTGAAATAAATAAATTTAGATGTGTACACAACCATGGTACAGAGGAGAGAAGACAATGTCTGCATGCAATGAACTTCATTAGCACCAGGCTTTTCAACTACATGTATTGAAGCTGACTAATGGTATTGCTTACAATACAAAGAAAAGTGAAGGGGTAAGTTGCAGAGTGCAATGTTTAACACCATTAAGGACTAATTCAGTATTTGTGTAAGATGACTAAAGCTAATGCTGAGTGTTACACAAATGCTAAAGTCTTCTTCTTCTTCTTTCGGCTGCTCCCATTAGAGGTCACCACAGCAGATCAACTGTTTCCATTTATTCCTGTCCTCTACATCTTGCTCTGTCACACAAACCACCTGCATGTCCTCTCGCACCACATCCATAAACCTTATCTTAGGCCTCCATCTTTTCCTGTTACCTGGCAGCTTCATCCTTTGTATCTTTTTCCCAATATACTCTGCATACCTCCTCAGCACATGTCCAAACCAACGTAATCTTGCCTCTCTGGCTTTGTCTCCAAACCTTCCAACCTGGGCTGACCCTCTAATATACTTATTCCTAATCCTGTCCATCCTCGTCACACCCAGTGCAAATCTTAACATCTTCAACTCTGCCACGTCAAGCTCTGACTCCTGCCTTTTTGTCAGTGCCACTGTCTCCAACCCAAATAACATAGCTGGTCTCACTACCCTCTTGTAGACCTTCCCTTTCACTCTTACTGGTACTCGTCTGTCACCAATCCCTCCTGACACTCTTCTCCACCCACTCCATCCTGCCTGTACTCTCTTCTTCACCTCTCTTTCACGCTCACCATTACTCTGAACTGTTGATCCCAAGTATTTAAACTCATCCATCTTCGCCACCTCTACTACCTGCATCCTCACCATTCCTCTATCCTCCCTCTCATTCACACACATATATTTTGTCTTAGTCCTGCTGACCTTCATTCCTCTTCTCTCTAGAGCATATCTTCACCTCTCCAGGGTCTCCTCCACCTGTTCGCTACTCTCACTACAGATCACAATGTCATCTGCAAACATCATAGTCCATGGGGACTCCTGTCTGATCTTGTCTGTCAACCTGTCCATCACCATTACAAATAAGAAAGGGCACAGAGCTGAACCTTGATGTAATCCCACCTCCACCTTAAACGCATCTGTCACTCCTACTGCAGACCTCACTGCTGTCACACTACCGTCGTACATATCCTGTACCACTCCTACATACTTCTCTGACACTCCTGACTTCCTCATACAATACCACAACTCCTCTCTAGGCACCTTGTCATATGCTTTCTCTAAATCCACAAAGACACAATGCAACTCCTTCTGACCTTCTCTGTACTTCTCCATCAACACTCTCAGAGCTAATATCACATCTGTAGTGCTCTTGTAAAAGAAAAAAAGAATCCATATAAAAGGAGGTAGGGGAGGAAATAATGTACACTATTAGTGGCCTAACACACGGTGGATAAAAGGATTACATGGATCAACACTAGCACTGTTACCACTTCACCCTCAGCACTGCACAAATGATGATCACCACTAATTCTGATGACACAATGGTCGGCATCTAAGACAGAAAAAAATAATCTGATGTGCAGTACCTTACTACAAGTTAATTACTTCTCATTTGCACCCGGCTGTGTAAATCTTGACTCTAGATGATTGTCACTGATGATGAGTGACACTCCAACCCCATGTGCAAAATGGGAAAAAGGAGTTGTGGATGGATGGATGGATGGATGGATGGATGGATGGATGGATGGATGGATGGATTTTCCTTTCTTGTTCCTGGTATCAACACATGAAAAATTCAAATTGCAATAGAGCAACACTACACTACTTCTTTCATGTACTGCAATGGCAGCTCCAGTTTCACATTAATGAACTTTACAACAGAAGTAAAATGTGCAAACAAACACCCTCTCCAGCACAACTCATGAAGGTAATGGAAATGGGCTTCAAGTAGGCCAAACATTCTCTTGATGACAATTCACATCTGTGACAAGGTGGTGTTACAATTTTGCTCTGCTGCTCCCTTCAGATTCCTCAGTGAAGTCATGCGTTGAGGCTCAAGTGGATAGCCTGCATCACCTGAAAAACACATGAAAAGAACTGAAAAGAAAAGGGTGGAGAGTGACAAAACATCACTGATGATGCACCCCCATACTTCACATATTACCTGGTAGTTGATGGGAATGCTAATCCTTCCAATTCTGTGTTGAGCCCCCCCCCCCCCCCCGTGGACCTAATGTGGACCTAATGGCAACATGGGAGCAAGCTATCACACCAAGAACCTCAAGGAAATGTGCCACCCCATAAGAGACACATACAGTTTGAGCTTGGTCCTGAAGTGACACATGGAAATATATGTACTGATCCATAAGTGGTAAGAGTAAGTCTAGAAACTGCTGAAGTATCCTCATGGCAGAAGCCTAAGAAATACTCAACATGTTCCCAGTCTGTCTCTGGAAGGTCCCAGTAGCAAGCATAATGAGGACTATACATATCTAAGTATCCACAGAAACAGAAGTCCATGCATCCCCACTGTTCCCAATTGTGAGCCATACCTGCTCTCTAAATCACTTAAAATACCCCCCTCATCAACTCTAAATCCATCAAAAATTTGCTGATTATCAAAACTGTAATGAGTAATTCTTTGCATGTATCCTTGCCTTTTTTTTTGCAGATGAGAAATGCTGGGTGCCTCCGGTCTTGGCTCAGTCAAGACAAACAGCTCAGACGAGGAAACAACCCTGCTAGCAGCAAAAGGAAGCATCTTCACAATGCAAAGTAGATAGAAAAGGCATGATTCCACCTTTTATAACACATAATGGGGGTGATGCAGAAACACATCAAGAAACTACTATGAAATGTAGTCAGGTAGGAAGGAGCATATTAGAACAAGAAGTTCTACATCACTTCTCAATGTGAGACTACTGTTTGTAAGTACAAATAGCATCTATGACTTGTGCCTTGGCTGTGCTAATGTGTGCACAGCACAGATGGCCATTATGTGTCTACTGGTTTATTTTTGTTAGCATGTGTAAAGAAATGTGTATATTGTATTTTGAAATGGTCTGTTTATCTGTGATCCTGAAACACAAAAACTGAGCTGAGGTGAAACAGATGGGAAGAAATAACAAAGTCAGCTTATTTAAGATGTTATGAGCAACTCCTGATGCTAGCCTGAAGGCTTTGCAATTTTATAACTACCTCTTTTACTTTCAAATAAAGGAGGACCATGCCCTCTGAAGATGCCTATGAAAAATATAAAAGGGAAAATGCAATAAAGATTAAGAAACACTCTCCTTCTGAACTGTGCCTGTAATAATAATAATAATAATAATAATAATAATAATAATAATAATAATAATATAACAATAATAACAATAACCATCATCACTGTCATGCTATCCACATACTTTTCTAGCAAGAGGATTGAGTTATTCTTTTCCTCAGCCTTTGTTTGCCTACTGTGTAACTGAGCAAGTTACTTAACCAGGAAGCGCTCCCAGGGACACTTGTGCCAATGGGTTTACTCAATTAAAAAGTAAATAAGAACTGTGAAAGTTACATTTATTCATGTGCAGTTTGTTTGTTGATGTAAGAGTAAAAGTAATATTATATAAATGCCTGAGTAGCTGATTTCTACATCAGGAGAAGGGACCACCCACTACCATACTAAATTATAAAGCAGATTCACTTAGTCCTAAAAATCATAGTTAACCGATTGCAGGTAGTAAAACTCTTTTGAGGAAAAGAAAAACAGCAAAGGTCTCTCACTCGTTTAGTATGTCTGTATTACAGTGGCAGTTGTGAAGCTAATGGATAACTTGTTAGAAACATGGCCAAGTGAGTATGCCTGTCTAATGTAGTGAGTACATTTATGGGTAAAGTGATGAGTGGTCACTTACTTTACCTTGAGGCACTCTACTGGACGACTCATAAGACTAAGACATATGTGAACACCAGCATATATTACACACGCACAATTAGAAAATAGCCATTTTATTCAAGTTGTATCATTACTGGAATGATTAAGCAGATTACAGTGAAATAAAGGATAAAGGGGGGCAGGTGAAGGTATAAATTGCATTTACTCTGAGCACAGTATTTTAGTTGAATATGTAAGACAGCCCTGATTAGGCCTAGTTTATCTGCTTGGTGACTGTATATGGAAAGCAGCATTAGAATGCAGAGGAGGTATTGCACACAGATGCCATCTTCATCACTTGAGACAAGAGCTTCATTATGCCAGTCCACCATTACACTGAGTGCAGCTATTTCCCATAAATATCTATAATTCTGATAGCTCCACTTTGGTCATGACACAGCAGTATAACATTTTCATTTCACTTAGCCGGAGTCTAACTATTAGTCAGACTTCCGGCACAGGGATGAGAACCTATAATCCCTTTTAATTTCTGTGAACAGCTGCAGAACACATTGAGGTTTTACTGAAATGTTCTCAGTCTGTACTGCATGCCAAGCACAACTTGGCTATAGGGTTGATCCAAGTCCAGCATCACAAATCCTAAATGCTGACTGACTGATAAAAGAGTGAGCATAAATGACTCATAACATTCCACTGAGGAAAATACTAGAAGGAACTCCTGAGTTCATTTTGAACTCCAACTGCAGCTAAAATGTGTAACATGACATCAGTAAGTTGAATGCTGTGGCTACGTTTTATGAGTTCAGTATTCCTTTAAATGAGACCACTTTCACATTGTAGCTCAGCTCTGTTTATTATTGTGACAATGGCACATTACTACACCATTTAATGAAAACTGAACTTCGTGTTAATGTTTTATGCAGCACCTTGTTTGCTCTGTTCTCCAGTACTTTGTATTGTCTTTATGGTACAAGAACATAACTGAAACCCATTAACTGCTATTACCAAAGAGAACTTCAGGTCTCTAGGGGAAATCAAGGCTTCCAATGCTAAGATGACTATTATTCAGAACATATTAAGATATACACAACTCAAAGTAAATAATTCTGTACAGCATACACAATTAGGAAACTCAAGCTACCCCTACATGAAGTAATACCAAGTGAATCTTGTTGTCATCCATTTAGTGATGATACAATGTGTATAGATTGCTATAGAATTATACTATGCAAACATAGCCATGTCAAATCACAGTTACCTGTTATAAAGCTGCAGAGAATGTGACATTCAGGAAAAATGTTCTAAAGTAAAAAGCAAAACTACTAAAACAGTTATATAAAGATAACTTTGATAGAGAACAGAGTCTGGCACTGCACTTGGTCTGAAATTATATGTATAAGTGGAAATGTTTTGCGAACTGTGCAATATGGCTGGAAACCAAAAAATGTTGAACAGAAAATCCTACTGAGAGAAATGGAAATGCCTGTTATATGGAAGTTAGATACTGAATTTGCATATACATTATAGGTTCCTAAGTTCAAAGCTTTTGTTGACAAGCTTGCAACATAACCTTTGGAGCAGCTTGCTTGCCATCCTCCAGTGTTGGTATTCGCTGTTGTCCATGTTAAGTGAGGAACTTAAATTTCCTGTAATAGTTAATTTAGTCCAAGGATTTGTAGTCATTGGCCAACGAATCAAGCTGCGCAGGCAGTGGCATGTAGCAAAAATCGATGTTACAATCACAAATAGAAGAATTGCAGTTCAGTTGGTGTTTATCAATACAGATCATTACCATCAGTCTTTTTATTACAGTACTGGAAATGAACCACCGTTTACTTTCCTTTTCTCTCTAGTTGTGCCACTATGTAGTTGGTGTATAGAAGTAAGGGGGGGGGGGGTTATCAAGGCTTGTTTCCTAAAAATTGTTTTTTCATCCAGGTGAGGTTATGGGTCTGTTTTGTCCTTCCGGTTGTAGATTTTTTTCTTCAGATATTATTCAGCTATTCACAGCGGTGAATATGTCCATGTTCTCAATTATTTGCATTAATTATGTTTTATTTTTATTTACTTTCTGTACACCCCCAGGACTTTGCCTTATGGCTCCACAGCTGTCACCCTAATAGTCCATTTATTCAGGGGGCACACATGCCCTCTGACTCATTAGTTCCTGCCTGGGGATCCAAATCAGCCCTTCCATTGCACATGAGTGTTGGGTGATAGGGAGCACACCAAATGATCCTCACCTCACTGGCAGCACTCCACCCCCTTGGGTGTCCATCCCAAGTCTCCACATGCTGAAATACCCTCAGCTTTACTGATACTTTCTAGCATAACAGCATGGTGTCAACTGGCTCAGACTCCATAGGTAACCCATAGTACCCCTGACCAGTGTCAACATTGTGTCAAACCAGAGTCAACCCCCCCCAACCCAGGATAGTCAAGCCAGCAAATGTTCCTACCTTCTACCCCCCCCCCCCAGTCAGGTCTACAGGCAACCAAGCCACTATATGAACTCAGTCACCTGCAGCACAGGCAGACGAGCTTTATTTCCTGCACACCACAGAACTGTTTATTTTTATTTATTTGTATATGTTTTGGTTTATTTAATATTTGTTACTTTGTAGGTAGAAAATTAATTCTGTTTGTCTATCTACCTATCTACGTATCTATCTCTTAATCTCTCTATCTCTCTATCTTTTTCCAGAATTTAACAATGCTACATTTAGTGCCATTATGAATGAGGTTATTATTGTTCGATATCTTGATTTTGTTTAAACTGTCTGGTAACAGTTTTGCATCCTTAGACAAGATAATCATACTGGCCAGTCTAGCTGAAAAAAATAGAACACATAACAGTGGTCACAGACTTCATATTGAAGAATTCTAATGGACAACTCATAAGTCTAAGATAACAACTTTCTCTTCTTGTTTTTGAGTTATCCTGTTTAACCAGTTATTTAGCTAATTAACTGCATAACTGTTGAAGGAATAGCACTGACTCATTACCCAGCCATGCTGCTTAATGCAAACATGAAGCTGTGGAATAACAATAATAATAATGCACTCTAGCATCTGCTAGAGCATGGCATATTGTCATAAAATCCCCCCTCCTACAAGATAGCATCACCATCACAGAGGGACACCCTGCCATGTGCCAACAGGCTGGTGACTGCATTACATTTGTTGTAATGACTAAGCCATGGTTAGAATACCAGGTACTGACTTGATCTAGTCCTTACAGGTTCAATGGTGTTTACTAGTTTAACAACCAATAGGGACTTTTTAAGCCCAGCCATGCATCCCAAATCTTTGACAAGTTCTGATACCCTTGGTAAGTGTAAGCAGGGGCTTGGGAGATGAAGTAATGCTACTCAATGCTAGAAGTCTAAACCTCAAAGTGCACTCACTCGAGGCACTCCTTAAAATGGAGAACATTGACATCTGTGCAGTGACAGAGACCTGGTTCAAAGCTCCAGAGAGCACCCCTGCATTACCAGGCTATAATTCATACTACACCTTTCAGCCTACAAACCCGGATGAAAACATTAAAGGTGGAGGGGTGTCCATATTCATTAAGGATATCCACACCTCCAAGCTAGTTGCTCAGCATAATGCATCCGAGATTATCCAAGTTCAACTAACTCTGGGCAAAACTGCAATCCAGATTGTAGCTTGCTATAGACCCCCCACCATGCCCCAGGATTCCCGCTCCTCTTTTCTTGACACACTGGAAAATATTAAGGTAAAACCCAACACTCTAATAATGGGTGATTTCGACTACCCTACCATTAACAGGGAAAACTACTCATGTACCAATTCTTTTGCTCAATGTTTTCTGGAAATAATCAATTCCAATGTCTTGGATCAACTTATCTGCACCCCCACCAGGAAAGCAATATCCTAGACCTGGTCATCACCAACATGGGTGACCGGTGTTCCACACCAAAGGTCAGCTCCTCATTGGTCAGATCTGACCACAAGCTAATCACCCTAGACATCCACATCCCACTCCCACCCCCATTAGGAAAACAACCATAAAAAATTTCTCCAAAGCCAACTTCACGCTTCTTAAGACAGAAATGGCAAACTTCACGACACCCATTCAGATGGACAATAGAGGTACGACTGCTCAGTCCTACACAAATGCACTTTATAAACACTTACACGAGTGCATGGATCATGCAATCCCTAACAGAACCAAGATGCTATCCTCCAAAAAAAAGGAAGCCAATCTGGTGGTCTTCTGCCATAAACAAACTCTACAACAGAAGAAAGAAACTGTTGCAAAAAAAGAGTAAAATCCCACGATTGGAGGAACTCCCTGGTCAGCCTCAGTAAGAAGTTGAGATCCCTCATAAAATCCTTCAAAGCTAGTTATGATAACAAAATTGCCACTGATTCTAAAGACATCCACAAAGCATTCTATAGCTATGTCAAGAATCACAATGGCAACACTCAGATCTGCTCTGAGTTACAGCACAATGACAATAAATATACAGAACCAACTGATATAGCTAACATCCTGGCAGATAGGTTCAGTGCTAACTTTACCACCCTCTCACCCCCTAAAGGGCCCATCTTTATACCAGAAGAATGCAAAGTTCCTGTAATCACAGCTGCTCAGGTTAAACCTCACTCCCCAAAGCCATGAAAACAGCATCCATGGTACCTGATAACATTCCAGGCTGCCTTCTACACAAACTACAGAATGAACTGGCACCCCATCTAAGTACCATGTTCAGTCATAACCTCATCTCAGGCTTTGTGCCCATTGAATGGTGCACTGTGATGGTTATCCCACTCCACAAAGGGGGGGGGGAGCCACAACAGACACCAGGAACTATCATCCTATTAGCCTGATGAGACTGGTCTGCATGGAACTCATAAACAAAGACATTGGAGATCTCCAAACTCTGGACCCCACACAGTTCGGGTTTGTAAAAGGCAGATCATGTCTCCTAAACCTGATAGACTTCTTTGAAGTAGTCACCAAAGCCATAGATGAGGGTAAGGTAGTTCACACAGCCTATCTAGATCTCCCCAAGGAATTTAACACAATCCCCCACTCTGGAATTATAGATACACTCACTAAACTTGGTATACATCCCTATGTCACAAGATGGGTTGCCAACTGGCTTACTGACAGAGCCCACACTGTGAAAGTAGCAGACTCCAAATCAGACTTCAGACCAGTGACAAGTGGAGTGCCACAGGGTCCAGTCCTGGGTCCTCTCCTGTTTGGTATCTACTTCTCTCAAGTACAGGCTAACACAGAAAGTCTTTGACTAACTAAATTCGCAGATGACTGCAAACTAGGAGCCATAATCGAAACTCCTAACGATGTGGACATCCTACAAAAGGGCCTCACTGAGACAGATGCCTGGTGTTAAAGCCATGGTCTCAAGCTCAATGCCAAAACATGCATTGTCATCCCCTTTGGTAAAAACTCTGTACCCACGAACTACCACATAGGCAGTAGTCTACCTAACACCGAAAGTGTGATGAGACCTTGGGACATAGGTTGACAGTAGTCTCTCCTTTAATAATCACATCGCCACAGTAGTCAGGAAATCCTTCTACGTGGCACACCTCATCACAAAAGGTTTCCCATCCAGAAAAAAAGAGGTCATTGTTCCCCTCTACTCATCACTCATTAGACCCATTATAGAGTACAATGCCCCTTTGGTATGTACCTCACAAGACATCTACAACAACTGAAAAGGCCACAAAAATACCTCACAAAGAGGATTACTGGCCTCAAACAGATGCCTTACGCAGACTGTCTCAAAAAACTCCAGCTTTACTCTGTCGCATAGCGCCTACTTAGAGGTGATCTCTGCCTAACATACAAAGCTATGTCAAACCCAGAGCTGTTGGACATGCTCCACTTAAAGAAATCCCAATCCCTCTGAGCTACACGCTCTAGGGACCTAAACCTTGTCACCACAATAAACAGAACATGCTGAGGGGATAGATTCCTGTCCCAGAGACTTCCCATACTCTGGAACATACTACCTATCTATGTCAAACAGAGCTCCTCATTAGCACTCTTCAAGAAAAATCTTGAGGATTGCATGGATAATAGGAAATTCACCCCGGGGATCACTTCTGTGGTTCTGCTTGACAGGGGCACGGGAAAATAATTTTCTTGTGTGGCGAAAGCCAGGGTACCTTTTTGGCTAGGCTTGTATAGGCCCTATGGGCAATAGCCTAGTACCTACCTATGAACCTATGAACCTATAAGCAGGTGCCAGGGAGATGAACCAGGGATGAATTTTCTGGTCCCCATCCAATTGCCCAAGTTACATTTGAATTGGGTTAGAGAGGACCTCTGCTTCACATGTATGGGAAGCCTATTCCAGAGCAGGTCCTATTTATATCTCAGGCAAGGTTTAAATCTTTTTAGAATGGGTAATTTTGGTGCTGTTTGTTTTGCAGACATGTAGGAGGTCCATCAGAGTAGGGTCTGACAATACCCTGTATGCCATGCATAGATCACCCCTCAACAGCCTGTAGGAGACAGAATAGAGGGATAGGGCCTTGAGGCATTCTGCACAGTACGTGTCCCTTACACCCTGTATTCTTTAAGTGAGAAACCTCGGTGGATGTTCCAGTTATTGGATATGCCTGTTTAGGTACATACCAAAGGAGAAACTGTATTCAATGATAGGTATGATAAATTCTGAATAAAGTGGAACAATGACTTCCTTGAACCTAGATGCCATACCTTTGTTTATAATTTGTGCAACATAGAATGATTTCCTCACTACTGTAGACACATGATGATCAAAAGCTAGATTACTATCATCATCTGTCCCCAAGTCCCTGACTACCAGGTCAACTCTAAGGAGTGTGTTTTCAATATGACAGTTACCAGGAGTGGATGACTTCCCAAAGGATACTGTTATGCATTTTTTGTCATTTAATTTTAGCCCATGGCTCTGACACCAGTTGTATGTCTGTGTCAGCCCTTCCTGGAGAACATTTGTGTCAGTGTGGGATTCAGTGACAGCTCCTAATTTTCAATCATCTGCAAATTTAGTCAACCAGAGCCTATTGACATTGGCCTTGACTACAGAGAAGTAAATGCCAAAAAGGAGCTGTCCTGTGATCAATCCCTGAGGGACTCCACTTGTGACTGGCTTCTTTGTAAAGGTGGACTCCCCAATTCTAACTTCCTGAGTCCTGTCTGTGAGCCATTTGGCTATCTACCAGGCAACATAAGAGTCTGTACCTAACCTCTTGAGTTTGCCAGCAATGCCTGAGTGGGGTATTATGTCAAATGCCCTGGCTTGGTCACGATATGCAGTATGAACCATTTTGCTCTCATCCATTGCTTTGGTGACCTTCTCAAAGAAGTCCACCAAGTTGAGTAGCCATGACATGCCCTTGTGAAATCATATTGGGTTGGGTCCAGTGTCTGGAGGTTTACTATATCATCACTGATCATTTCCATGATAATTCTTTCCATGGCTTTGCATATGATACTAGTGACACATATGGGACTGTAGTTGGCCCACCTTTGTGTAGAGGGATGACTTTTGCTGTTCTCCATTCACGAGGCATGAAGTCTGTTTGGTAGCTACAGTTAAATAGCAATTTCAGAGGGCCTGATAGGTCATGTTTCATGCTATTTAGAAGGCATTCTGGGATATTGCCTTGGCCCATTGATTCAGTGTTCTTGGCCTTAGAGAGAACATTAAAGCCCTGTTTCTAGTGATAGAAGAGAGTGTTATATTTGATGGTATTTCCTGAGGGAAGGTTGAAGAGGAGAGAAAATGAGCTCTGCACACAACTGCGTATTGCCTTTGAGGATGTGGCCATAGCTAATGACTGAGTTGTGATTGTTCTTGGCCTGGGAGGCCAACTTTGCCTCAAAATTGGCTTTGGTAGACTTTATATGTCCTCTGGGTTGTTTGTTTAGTTTGATGAGAGTGTTTTTATCCTGCTGGTTACTGCACCTCCTAATTTTTGCCATGATGTTCTTACTTCTGTTATACAGCCTACTGATTTTGTGGTTCTACCAAGGTGACTTTTTTTTTTTTTTTTTGTTATAGAATATGTGTTAATGGGCAAAACAGTAATGGCACATAGTTTGCAGTCATTCTCAAACTTGGTCAAACTATAAACCTTGGACATCTGTCTTTACATGAAAAATGATATGCCAAAAAGAAGGGGGCTCACTGCAGAGCCCCGAGTGTCTCTGCTAGTGAGTAATCTTTAACATGAGCAGGTACCACTATCTCTCACCATGTATTTACAATCAGAGAGTCTGTTAGTAATCCATCAAATAATACAAGGGTTAATATTTAATCTGGTAAGTTTATCAACACTGCTTTCATAATATGGGATCACACTGAATGCCTTTGCAAGGCCAGACTTACCCCATCAGTACCTTTAGTCAAACACTCAAAAAAGATCTACCAATCATACAAGCAGGAGTTGTCTTCCACAAAGCCATACTGAATGGGGTTGAATGTTTGTAAGTTCCCATTTTCAGTGTTAATGAGACTGAACAGAATCAGTTTCATAATTTTAGTACTAGTGAGGCTAATGGATGATAATGACTGGGGCCAGTTAAAGCCCTGCTTTTATGTAGCGGCACTGTTACACCTGTCTTCCAGGACTCAGGCACCTAATCTGAGGAGAGGATGAGATTAAAAAGCTTGAGGAAAGGTTTCACAATAAAGTACTTCGTGCTAGCAGCAATGCAGTCAAGTATATATCCTTGGCCCATGAAGCTACTATTTCTGGTTTTGATACTAGCTTCCAAAATCTGGACCCTAGTGACAATGGGAAGAACAGTGTTAAAAGGTTCAGGATAGGAGGCATTGTGGTATGAACGAGAGGGAAAAATTAGTTCTAAATTTGTCAGCCAAGGCATTTGTGAAGACTTTGGTACCAGAATAGGTAGTACAGTTCACTTTGTATTTGGTGCAGTGTCAGATTTTATTTTTAATACTCCTAATACAAATGAAAAATCTTTGTGATTATTTTACAGTTAGCCTTACACTTCCTAATTCTGCATTTAACATCCCTGCAGATGTGCTTATGCTCCTCCTTCTAACTAAAGGTGAAACATTTTTATAAGGACCGTATCATTTTCTCCTCTTAATAGGTATTTTTTTCTGTGAATTCTACCACTACACATACCATCACTTATTTCAGTCAACACCTTCACAAAACTGCTAAATGTAGTGCTTCATTAACTTAGGTATTACCTAACTTCCCCAAAGAGCACTTTTCTGTGACACAACCCACCTATACAACT
Organism: Protopterus annectens; assembly: GCF_019279795.1. Lineage (NCBI taxonomy): Eukaryota > Metazoa > Chordata > Ceratodontiformes > Protopteridae > Protopterus > Protopterus annectens. Next base: position 1,498,634,301 of record NC_056743.1, read on the forward strand.
TTCCCCACTGCATAATTTATCCATTGACTACGCTACCTTGTTCATCCTTTACAAACTAGCTTTAAATCATATTTTAATTAGTGGCCTACCCAATGGCCTTATACTACTTACCCAATGGCCATGTACTAGTTACCCAGTGGCCATGTACTAGTTACCCAATGGCCATGTACTAGTTACCCAGTGGCCATGTACTAGTTACCCAGTGGCCATGTACTAGTTACCCAGTGGCCTGGGTAACCAACTGAAAGAACTGACTGAGCTCTCCCTGAGCCCTTTTAACCAGAACAGCTCTCTCTACTACTTTGTTCTTAAAGTTAGCAGAAGGAAATGTGCCCTAAAAGGAACCAGAGGTCAAGTCTGAAATGTGTATGACCACAGCAAAATATTTGTAGATAAACAAAGAAATATCATCTCACTCTACAAACATTTAAAGCAACTTAACCCAAAGTTTAACATGTAGTAGCAAATCTCACAGCTCTGGCTATTGAAGGCTGTCGTACCACTCATTGTACCTCTGATGGACTGGTGATAGGATGCTGGACAGAGTTTAGATGGACTTCTCTAATAAGGATACCAGCACAGTACTCTGGATAAAGGTTTCACCAGATACTAAAACAAACTTTGACAAGAATCTGCATACGATGTTCAGCAGAAAAAAAACAATGCAGGAGCATATTTGTTTTTTCTTGTTTTTTTTTAACTGTTTCCCCTGTTTCATGAAAAGGGGGAACCATAAATTTCATATGAAAATGTTTCCTACAAATAAAAGGGGGGTTGCATTCTCACTACTAGCTGCTGATCATTGACTAGGTTTGTCACTAGCTAATGATGGTGGCTAACATACCACATCTTGGAATGGTTGTTGTCACTGACATGCAACAACTAATTCTAGGTGACTGTTAGTAACTCACAAGTTGTTAAGTAAGCTGCTTTTTTAATTTCTTTAAAGAAGACATGGGAGTACTATTGTGAAAATGTGTCATGTGAGGTTGTTTAGGATTTTTAATAAAAGTTTGTGAAAAATTGCCAATACAGGCAAGGGGCTTGCAATTGACAGGTGGTACTTACTGTTCTACTTTGTACTTTCCACGGGTGGGCAGTTTTATGTGGGGCATCATAAACAGTGGTGTTTGGGATCATTTTATTGTTTGTTTCACAGTGATGCTGTAAAGACTGGTTGCCCAAAAGAATAAATTTGTGGGTACTTACTAGTGGGACTGTTTTTTTAACTCCTGCTCAGATGACATACTATTTGACTGGTATATTAATGAGGAGTCATCTGATTTATCCAGTTGTCCCAACTGTCTGTATATTTAAGCCATTGTCAGTTATTCCATTCCCAGTCCAATCCTCCTTGGAGCTATGTCTTGGGTTCCCAGTATGTGTGCTATGGAATATGTTTCTAGCACTAGGGATCCCATGCACATCTTTCTAGTTGAATGGCTGTCATGCTAGCGCAGGAGCATTCTCTGTTTACACCCACTAACTCCTATTAATAAATTTTTCAATGTACATAGTTCAGTGCTGAGTATTTTGGTTATATGTACTGTGGTGTTAATCATATCCATTCTAATCTTATAAAACTCAAACATTTTGCTAAGTGCAATAGTTGATGCCTCTGATGAAAACCTTGTTCTGAGTTTGGAGAGTAGCACTTGTGAATACACAGTGTATGTTTTCTGAATTTGTTTTGAATACTTTAAAGTATTGCAATATTACTGGACTCTTTTTGACTTGACAATACTTTAAGTGAGGAAAATGTTAAGATATATTAAAAAACAAATCTGAACTGTTTCATACTCCCAATAAACTTGCCTTCTCGTGAAAATGAAAGGTGATTTTCCTTGTTGATGGCCTCTTCACACCTTTCCTACTGCATATGAGTGGTGGTAATGTTAATGCCAGGAAAACTTAATTTGCAGTTCAGTAAACATACCAGCAAGGAGTGTGGCATTCACAGTGAAGGGAGCCATGGATGGTGTGTCATCACTACGGCAAACACCTACAAATGACATGCAGATTCTTAATGTTGGAAGTAATCAGAAAATGTTATTGGGTGGTGAAAACAGCTGTGTTAAAGTTTCCCAACCGTAGGTTCATAGGTAGGTACTAAGCTATTGGCCCTAGGGCCTATATAAGTCTAGCCAAAAAGGTATCCTGGCTTTTGCCACCAAAAAAAATTATTTTCCTGTGCCTCTGTCAAGCAGTGCCACAGAAGTGATCCCTGGGGTGAATTTCCTATTTCCCATCCAATCATCAAGATTTTTCTTGAAGAGTGCTAATGAGGAGCTTTGTTTGATATAGATAGGTAGTTTGTTCCAGAGTATGGAAAGTCTCTGGGACAGAAATCTATCCCTCCAGCATATTCAGTTTATTGTGCTGGCCAGGTTTAGGTCCCTAGAGCATGTAGCTCGGAGGGATTGGGATATTTTAAGTGGAGCATGTCCAACAGCTCTGGGCTTGACATAGCTTTGTACGTTAGGCAGAGAGTGCCTCTGAGTAGACGATATGCGATGGAGTAAAGCTGGAGTTTTTTGAGTTGGTCTGCGTAGGGCATCTGTTTGAGGCCGGTAATCCTCTTTGTGAGGTATTTCTGCGGCCTTTCCAGCTGCTGCAGATGTCTTGTGAGGTACATTCTAAAAGGGGCGTTGTACTCTATAATGGGTCAAATGAGTGATGAGTAGAGGGGAACAATGACCTTCCTTTTCCTGGATGAGAAACCTTTTGTGATGAGGTGTGCCACGTAGAAGAATTTCATGACTACTGTGGCAATGTGATTATCAAAGGAGAGACTACTGTCCACTTGTGTCCCAAGGTCTCTTATCACACTTTCGGTGTTAAGAAGACTACCGCCTATCTGGTAGTTCATGGGTGCAGAGTTTTTACTAAAGGGGATGACAATGCACTTTTTGGCATTGAGCTTGAGGCCATGGCTTTGACACCAGGCATCTGTCTCAGTGAGGCCCTTTTGTAGGATGTCTACATCATTAGGAGTTTCGATTATGGCTCCTAGTTTGCAGTCATCTGTGATCTTCATTAGCCAAAGACTTTCACAGTGTGGGTTCTGTCAGTGAGCCAGCTGGCAACCCACCTTGTGACATAGGGATTTATACCTAGTTTACTGAGTTTAACTATCATTCCAGAGTGGGGGATGGTGTTGAAAGCCTTGGCGAGATCTACATAGGCTGTGTGAACCACCTTACCCTCATCTACGGCTTTGGTGACCACTTCAAAGAAGTCTATCAGGTTTAGGAGACGTGATCTGACTTTTACAAACCCAAACTTGGTGGGGTCCAGGTTGTTTATAATTATATATTATATAATATTATATAGTGTTTATTCAGAATTCCAATCCTTATAAATGATATAGGACATCCCAAGTGAATAGTAAACAATATAAAATAACAGTATAGAAAAATGAGCAGACTTTATTCACATATATTTACCTCATGGGTTCCTAATTTCAGACTGCATATCTTAGGGAGCTTATTTGTGGTGTTGGTTTTGCAAGTCAATAATACCTGGATGCCTTGATTCATGCATTACTTTACTCGATCAGAGGTGCAAAAGGCAAGATATTTCCCTCACATTAGGTATAGGTGCTGAAAAACAGCCATTTTGTTCTATTATTCTTTCTTTCTTTACTTCTTTCTAGAACAGTAAAAATCAAAACCTCCCGTATCTCAAACAGAATCATCAGCAAACCCAAATTTACACCCAGTGGAACAGTATGAAGGTCACAGTGTTAGATTTCATTTAATATTTCATGCAGATGCCATTACAATAAATAAATAAATAAATAATATTTGTTCTGACAGTAACATAGTTCTGCCTGTGTCATGTTAAATCTGTACAAGGCTGTAAGCGCAGCTTTCATTTATCATTCCTTGACTGCAACATCTCATTTAATTTTGTGTGTCTCATATTTTCCATCGGTCGCTTTGGCATGTACATACTTTAGTACATGCATTATTATCTTCAGAGTGCCAGACCAGCACGTCATGCATGTGTAAGCTACTGTTTTTTTGTTTCAGCGTCTTCATCTGTGACTCTTTTTTATCTAACTATTTAAATAGCCCGTTGTACTCTCTGTCCACCTTCTACATCCACGTTGGCTTTCTGTCTTTGTGAACAAAAACACTGGCTGTATGCTTTTTATTTTCTATTAAGACGACAGCCAGCCATATGCCTGTCCTTTTCAACCAGGGCTGTAATAAGACTGCTGAATCTCTTCACTCTAAAACTTTCTATTCCTATACCCACTCCTTCCCTGCACCGCCCTTCTCCTGACAGAGTGCAACAGCTGCTTCTTATCTAAAAATGAAAAGTCCTGCTCTTGTGTGATGTATAAGGGTTTAACAACTGCTAAAAGAAGCTCCTTTCACTGACTTATATTCTTAATTCCATCTCTAGGCTGTACACTCTATATCTTGAATGGTAACAATATATCAACTAATTACTTTAGGGTACAGAAAACTGGGATATAGCCTTGATCAAAACAGAGGGTGTTTTATTCTGACAATAGTTGTTTTATGATTAATACCCAGTTTGCAGCCACAAAACAAATATGGGAAAATCTATTTTGTTTGATTTTGTATATTTCTCATTAATTGATTTGTACGACTTAATGACATTTAATGTATACACTTACGCGTGACGCTTTAAACACAGTATGAGCAGGAATGAAAAGCATCTAGATATTAATTTCAAAACTCAAAGTGCTACTTTATATAATAAGCTGACTTCCAGGCTATCATTTCCAGACCACTACAAAGTGACAGATTATTTCACTATAGTCTTTGGACTTCGATGCATCAAAATTATGCTTCAAAATTCTTTTTCAGATACATGGACTAACCCACTCAAGATACAAGTAAATGAATTCAGTACACAGAAAAGGCTGAAAAGTCTAATAAATTTCTTTTTATTTGGCTACATTGCCTATTCCTTCACCAAAAAGCACCAGAATAAAAATGAAAAAAGGGCCAAACAGACAGTATACCCCAAATTTTGGAACCACACACCCCGTATGGGATAAGACCAGACTACATGAGTTCATTCTTTGGGGTTTAGATTGTTTAGAGGTTGATATACAGAAACCAGGAAGCGTTATATTTTAGGCAGCATCTTCTTTCATGTACAGGTGTAGCTCTCCTGTTGTGTTAGAAAATTCTGGAAGTCACTTCTGCATAAAAGACATAAAAGGATTAAAAGTTAAAA
>NC_056743.1:1498642020-1498674520 GCF_019279795.1 Protopterus annectens
TAACCGCATAGCATGAGCAAGATAAAACAAAAGTATAAAGCACATAGGGAGGGTGGCCTAATGTTTAAGGTGTTTGCCTTGCAAACACAAGATGCAGGGTTTGAGTCTCACAATAGATAATTGGCTAGGCTTAAGGGCAGTTAGCTTAGTACTAATCTGTGAACCTCTGAACATAAGGAAGATCAAACAAGTGTTCCTTAACAGACAGCTAGTAATAATTCCACCTAGCTGTGGAAGTTGTATACAAAAATAAGAATTTACTTCATGAATATATCAAAATACTTAAAAAGACAAATGGAAAGTTATTTTAAATGGAATAGAGTTAAAGTAAAATGTGGGGAAAAAAGTAATGTAGGAAGATTCACTACAATAAAATAACATTTGCTGAAAAATAGGAGAAAGATGTAGGATGGAGTTTTTGGAGGAGTGTTATATACCAATTTTACTTGGTGTTTGGTCACACTAGTTTCCTTTTCATGACAAACCCTGCAGCAATCTTGAATGTATTACACACTTAAATTATGTATTATTGCTCTAATACCACACATCCTGACATACTTAGCTGATTAATAATCAGACTGTGTTATCTGGAATCAGAATAAATATGCATTCATACCTTGATTTCAGTTACAGTTGTTTTCACACTTACTGTCGTCTGTCCTTCTGAACCACTTAGAGTGCTGAGGAAAAGAAAAACAGTGCATTAATAGTGCTGAAGGATTTCACAGGGTACCGTAAGATTCTACTTGCTTTGTTCAGTATTTTCTGTTTTCAAATGTTGATGTGATGCAGGGGATAACTAATGTTCTTCCATAAAATATACAGAACTCTTAAATATTGACAAATGTGACCAGAATTTATAAACAGATGATATCTCAAACATTTATGTTGTACATTAATGAAGAAAGCTTGCTCAGTATCTGCATCTGCCATGACTGTGTTATATTAACAATATCAGCTAGAGGCTCTACATGAATAAAGATAACTTTCAGTGGAATAAGAAGAAACCTATGTCTATGCCTGTGCTAGGCATGTCTACCTCTCGCAAAGAGGGTGGTGGGAGTCCTCAAACACCTGAACTGCACACATATGTGAGAACAGACAAGTGGGTTAGCAAATAGAAGGATGCATGAGAGAAGCAGAGGGATATGGACAAGTATGAAATAGGGAAAGAGGAGAAGGTAAGAAAAAACATAAAGGTAAAAGGTCAAGGAGAAAAAGGTAAAAGGTCAAGGAGAAGGAATGGGGAAGACAATGCTGCAGGAGATGAAGAGACAAACGTATGAAATGGTCTTCTAGAAGGAAACACCAAAGAGAGATCAGGAGACAAACTGGCAGGGAAATGCATTCAGCAAGAAAAGTAGACAGAGAGTGTCAAATAGAATGAGTGGTGCCTGGCTGTGCAAAACCACTTTTGCAGACCCATGGATCAGACTGCTGGAATGGATGGTGGGTCTGTGGATACATTCTCAAGGGCACAGGAAATTGAGAAACAGTGAGGGGAAGAGAATGATACAAGGGAAACAAAACAATGGCAGAACAGACTGGCTGTTAGTTCTCAGATAAAACAAATCAAACAAAACTAAATTAAGTTAATGTTTAGAGTGAACAGTCTGTAATTATAGTGTGCACCTGTAAACCTGACTTCTTGCATCAGCTAAGTCTTAATAAAAGTGTAACAAGTTGCTACTTTAACTATTGCATGATATGTTATCTTTTGAGGATGAAATCTTTTTGGTGGTTACCAAACAATAAACAACAATTTGGAGCCATATTTTAAATGTATTCACCTGTGCTATTGTCTATGAGTTTAACATACAGAAATGAATGCTGGGCAAGACAGACTACAGTGGGTACTGTGACACAAACACTGTACTGGATCCCTGCTGAAACAACTGAATTAATTAGTAAATAACATGAGATGCACTACAGTAAAATAAACGTGAGGCTGCAAAATCCTGCATTCTCTTGATATACTGTAGTTTGATTTTACCACGTACTGCATTTGAAACCATTTTCATATGTTTTGAAATATAATGTAAGCTCTCTGTTTATATGTTTAAACTAACAACTTCATGGCTATGTGACCTTTGCTGTAGGATATACACAAGGACTGCTGATGCATTTACTGACAAACATCAAGAAGGATGCAATAAGAATGCTCCTCTGAAATATAATATTATATTAACTGTCATTACAGAAAGGCAAAAGAAGTGGAATGTCACTTTGTAAAAAGGTATGGGTGTAGAAAGCTTGGTTAAGCCATTTCTATTTGAGTCAATAGTATACAATATTACACAAGTATGCAATCTGCATCACAAGCACCTGGTTTTCTTAATATCACAGCAGTACAACCTAACGGAACTAGTTTAATCATCAGTTTGAAAGCATAGATAAAAACTTCATTTTACTTCACAGACAAGCACTTCCACACAAAGAAGACTACGGCTTACAATGTTTCAAAACATAATAATACACCTGCCTATTGTGAAAGTGCTCCTTAGTAGAAACAAAGCTACAAAACTTTGAATGGAATTCCCCTCCATTATTTTCAGTTTGACTTACCTGGCATCTGCCCCTTCAAGCAATATTTTATATTTGGCAATTTCATTCTCAAGGTAAACTTTTACATTCAGGAGATTCTGGTACTCTTGTGACTGGAGTTTCATATTTTCACGCAAGTCAGTGAGTTCATCTTGCACTCGAAGTGTTGATGCATTGATCAGGTTCACTTGCTCTGCATATCTGGCTTCTGTATCTCTTAAAGTTTGCTCCAAGGATGCTTTCTGTGGGAAACAAGGCAATAATAATGTATGAGATGTATAAGAACTCATAGCAGTTCACTTCCGGAAACATTTATATTTCCCTTTAACATGTTAATGAACTGTACAACTGCACACTCTCCACCTTGTCTGTGCAAGATGCCAGCGCCCTGCTTGTATTTTACAATAATGCAAAATGCCCAAACATGAAATTGTGAAATGAGGGACTTAACTGACTCCTTCTGACCTGAGTACTTGTACTAAAGGTCCCAAGGTTCTTCATACTTCTAAAGGAAGGAAGACTGGACTCAGTGTTTGTTCATATTCAGCATGGCATCCAAATCAAATGTAATAAATTGGTCATTGTTTAATGGTTGGACTGCACACACGCAACAGCCTTGCTACCCATTTTCCAACAGTGGTAGAAATGGGTTCCTTTTTTTGCTAGGGCACACTGAGTGTCCCCTACCCACCTGATTCCCCTAGATCCCTGGAGTCTGGAGATTGTAGTTCAAGGGTCTTGATGTTTCATGTTGCATTTTATGGGTTATTATTAAAAAAATAGATGCTTCATGGAGTTATTATGCAGTAAAATGTGAAGCAATGACTGGTTTCAAAGGAAGATGAAGTGACCTGAAGGAAGTGAAGACTGAGTAAAATTTTAGAAAGTGAGGATGGTGTGCTTTATCTTGAATATGTTAAAATAAAGAAGGAATTTTGCACTGGCTTTAGTAAGAAGTCTTTAGGTAAAGAGTAACTAATACACCTCTTTAGGTAAAGAGAAAAAAGTGTACAGGTTGCCTTTACAGGATTCTGAGCAGCAGTTTGGAAGGCTAGGATAATATTTGTTCACCTTAGTATGAAAATGAGCAGTTATTGTGGCAATTGTGCATGACTGACTGGAGACTGGTACTTCTGCACTGTTTTCTTTATGCAATAACATCTTTAGCAGAAACTTTTGTTATTATACGACTTTAAGGAAAAAGGTAATGCAATGCTACAAAATCTTGCATACATTTCACATTATCTGACAGCCTGTGCAGTTTAAGCAATTTGACCACAAGTAGAACTTGCTACAGATTATTGTTTAATACAAGAAAGCAGAGACTGCAAAGTATTAGAGATACATATGAAACTGTTAAGCTTCTCTCAATGTATTGGGTATACAGTTGGAATTATAAAAGGCATCTACTTAAAAATCTAGCTAGTTGAGTGTATTTTAAGCAAGTGTAGCGAGTGCTTAACCACTAGACATGTAAGAAGTAGATACAGATAAATTCAGATTGGTACAATTAGACAATGTTCCTTGATTTTCATAAATTTATTTCAGTATGCGTGCAGACACTGAGACAATTGTTAATAGTAATAATCTGATAAGAATACTAGAATATGTAGCAGTTGTGTGGATATCTTTATCTGCCTGCACAAAAGGATTGTATAATTAAGTTTTTTTACAGGTCATATGTTTAGATGGAAATATATAAAATTGTGGCTTGTATTTAAGTAAATTTTCTTATTTGAAGTAAATTTCAGTGAGCATTTTCTTGCCAGCAATTTAAGGGATCTGTATTTTTGGATAGAAGGATGCTTCGTTATGTGTGCTGCTAGAAATGCACATTATTTTATTTAATATTTAGTAAAGTATAAGACATTTAATAAAGTATAAGACTTTTTTTTTAAGTTCATAGGTTCATAGGTAGGTACTAGACTATCAGCCCAAGGGCCTATGTAAGCCTAGCCAACGAGGTTCCCTGGCTTACACCACCCAAGAAAGTTAGTTTCCTGTGCCACTGCCGAGCTGAGACACAGAAGTAAACCCTGGGGTGTATTTCCTATTTCCCATCCACTCATCAAGATTTTTCTTGAAGAGTGCTAATGAAGAACTTTGCTTGACATAGATGGGTAGCCTGTTCCAGAGTGTGGGAAGTCTCTGAGAGAGGAATCTATCCCTCCAGCATGTCAAGTTTATTATGGTGACAAGGTTTAGGTCCCTAGAGTGTGTAGCTCGGAGGGATTGGGATTTCTTTAGGTGTAGCATGTCCAACAGCTCTGAGTTTGACATAGCTTTACATGTTAGGCAGAGATCACCTCAGAGTAGGCAATATGCTATGGAGTAAAGCTGGAGTTTTTTGAGACGGTCAGTGTAGGGCATTTGTTTGAGGCCAGTAATCCTCTTTGTGAGGTACTTCTGTGGCCTTTCCAGCTGTTGCAGATGTCTTGTGAGGTACATTCCAAAAGGGGCATTGTACTCTATAATGGGTCTAATGAGTGTTGAGTAGAGGGGAACAATTACCTCTTTTTTCTGGATGAGAACCCTTTTATGATGAGGTGTGCCACGTAGAAGGACATCCTGACTACTGTGGTGATGTGACTATCAAAGGAGAGACTACTGTCCACCTGGGTCCCAAGGTCTCTTATCACACATTCAGTGTTAAGTAGATTGCTGCCTATGTGGTAGTTCATGGGTACAGAGTTTTTACCAAAGAGGATGACACTGCACTTTTTGGCATTGAGCTTGAGACCATGGCTCTGACAATAGGCATCTGTCTCAGCGAGGCCCTTCTGTAGAATGTCCACATCATTTGGGGAATTGACTATGGCTCCTACTTTGCAGTCATCTGCGAACTTCGTTAACCAGAGGCCTTCTGTGTTAGCCTGTACTTCAGAGAAGTAGATACCAAACAGGAGAGGTCCCAGGACTGAATCCTGTGGTACTCCACTTGTCTATGATTTGAGGTCAGATTTGGAGTCTGCAACTTTTACAGTGCAGGTTCTGTCAGTGAGCCAGTTGGCAACCCATCTTGTGACATGGGGATTTAAACCTAGTTTAGTGAGTTTAGCTATAATTCCAGAATGGGGGATGGTGTCGAAAGCCTTGGCAAGGTCAAGTTCATGCAATTAGGTATAGTTTGCTAAAGAAATAGCAACCATTCTTTATGATAATACTACAAGTGCCAGTAATGTATTAGAATTTATGACTGAAGCTGTGTGCATATAATTATAGATATAGTAACCATTCTTTATGATAATACTGCGACAAGCAGCGTATTAGAATCTATGGCTGAAACTGTGTACATTTAAGTATAGACATACAGGATTTTTTGTAAAACTAAACCCTTTTAAAGTGATAATATCATATGCTTTTAAGGCATTTCTACTTGTGCAAACAGAAGTATGATTGGTCATTTATGTTACTAGCAATATGCAATATGTTTATTTCAATACATAACTAAAAGTTTGCAAATCCAAGCCTTTTTAAAATGATTGTATGTTTAAATGGAAGCCTAAAAACGTGTGCCTCGGTAATTAGTTAATTTTTCTTATTTCAAAGTAGGTGCAATAAATATTTCTTGCTTGCAACTTAAAATATATAGATGGATTATATGATATAGAGTTTATTTTATTCATTTAGAAAAAATAATTAATGATTCAGTGCATGCTTGTATGATTATATATTACGACAGCATGTTGGAGATGTAACTTCCATGGGAAAAATCCTGGTGATGCAACCATACCAACATCTCCAACATTCAGTTATATGGGTTATCAGTGGTAAGCCTGCACATTTGCTTTATTTTTTCTGGTGAATAAAAAAATGACAGGCCAGGGTTTTTATTTCAGAGGATCTCAGTAAAAGCATTATGGAAGTTACATTTTCAAAACTAAAGCATTTTTAAATAGAAAGCTTCCAACTTACTTAGATGATTTTTTTTTAATTACTGCATACTATAATGTATTTATGTATACATTGGGAAATGTTACAGAAAGGGAATTCTCCAGTTTTACTGCAGATGCCATGATGTATTTAAATAGTATAATTATAGTTAGAATGGGCTGTATAATGTCAAATAAAATGGACTGGTTTATTAATGCTCAGAAAATCCTTGGAATATTATGTTTCAACCTGACTTTACAAGGACTACATCAGGTTTAACACTTTCCATTCATAGTCCAAAGTTGCTTGTATCAAGCACCTCAGTGAGTTTTCCATGCTAATATTGCATAAAAAATTCTGTCTAACAGAAAAGTCAACAGATGACTGCTTAATGAAAAAGAATGGATTTTAAAGACTTGAGTTATACTGGGTGAAAAAATGGTTGCCTCTCATGTTCGGAACCCTAATTGACCAACAGTATTTTTGCTTTCAGTTTTCTAACTTTGAAAATTGAATGAAAGGGGCAACAACATGAGACTCAAAGTACATAACAAAAGTATTCTGGCTGTCCACTTGCAAACTATAATAATGCATAAGGGACATGCACATTACTGCAGCTTGCAACAAGTTGTTGTGAAGCCTATTCATTTATCCATTATAGTTCGATGCTGAAGGACATCATTTTACATTTTGACAAGATTAAGTACTGTCTTTCCAAACTGCAGACAGTTTAAATGTTTCTATTGTTACTAATTTATTTTGAAACTCCACAAATGCAAACACATCATAGTTCCTGCAAGCAATCAGTATTATATTTGAAATGTAATATATGTGATACCTCACATACTGTATTTTATATGTTTTATTTTGCTTTTATCCAAACAATTCAATAGAAACCTGTCCAAAGTACTAGTAAAGTTATGATGATGATGTTCAGAACTGGTTTTTTTTTTGCCCACATTTTCACCACCTGGCTGACCATCAGCTCTCACCAGTGCAGTCACTTACACCTCTCTATTACCCCAGAATGTCTCTGATGGGTTGGTGCCAACATAAAGACTGATGCATTCTGGGATGGCATCACATTGTCGCTGTGGGATTCCTACATTAGACCCTTTCCTTGCATGCACCCAACATGCTTGGAGAGTAGGGTATGCAGTGGGTGATCAGCTCTGAAATGCTTCTTGCTTCCACAGAGGGCTGATGTCAGCAAACCACCTCATCCATCCTTGGTAAGTCTCTGTGTTAGTTTCTTCACTGTCCACCGGGAAAGCTTTGGAATGGACTTGGGATACTGGCCAGCTGGGGGGGGCTAGTAAGAAGCTGTTTATGTTCAGCTCTGTTATCAGTGTAGGAGGGTCTGAGATGAATCATCACCTGAGTACAGTCTGCTGGAGAGCAGAGATCACATGGACCACTCCTCTATGGGGAGTGTCAAGGTTGTTTATGATGTTGCTAATGGATGCACTTATTAAACAGAATGGTGTCTGTTACAGAACTTAGTTGGCCACCTGCCAGAATGACTTCTCCTGATACCTGCTCTGCAACTTCTCATTGTGTTCCTCACTGTCCAGATTCTAGAGAGTTACACCATGAAGCAGACACCTCAAAACACTGGGGACAACACACAGAAGGGTGAGGCAAAATATATGAGGGAACTATGAAAATGATGGAAATTAAACAGGGATTTGGGTGAGGAAGGTATACAAAATGAGTTATAATTGGTTAATTGCTTCCTGATGGGTATAAACGTTATATTAAATGCTGTTTAATTATGGGAATTAATTTCACTGCATGTACGTGGACTTCAGAATAGCTTTTCTGAGATGTACTAAATATATAAAATACTTCTTAAATATTACCACAATGGCAATTTATTATTTGTGTGTAGCAACCATTGACCATCCTGATTTGCATATGATTTTTGTGGAGCAGAACCAGTCTTTCCCAATGTTAGTTCTGATTATAGGTCCAACTTAACTGAATATTTTTCCTCTTGCTTTGATAGTAGTACGCTCTCCTTTGTAACAAATTATCACACTTTTGGGGATACTTCTAACAACGAATAGTGAAACACAAGAAAGACAAATGACTTACCATGCCCAGGAGAGCATCCAACTCAGACTGTAATGTTGTCATGCTTCTTCGCAATTCCGTAAGTTCCATTTTGCTGGTTTCGATTGCTTGAGTGGTTGGTGCTGACTCTACTTGCTTTATCTCCACCTAAAAAAATAAATGCTTTACTGAAGGCAAAACCATGTAGATTGAAAATTATTACTTGGACCTTGAGAAAATGAATGTATTAAGCATGTACTAACATATTTCAGTATCATAAATTAGATGCAAACTTTTCTGGTCACTGAAACCAGATTATACATGCAGGCAATTGAAGTAAGCAAAAAATAAAAGCAGCCAGAGAGAAGGACATACAGTTATTAAATTATAAAACACTAGAGTATTATAGTACAGGTGTCATAACTTTCATAATTCCAAAACAGATGGCTGAGGTTTCAAAGTACATTACTCCAATTAGGTGCACCACTGGACTTTGCTGACTGTGACAGTGCATCTTGCATAAATAGTTACAAGTAAAACAGGTGCCACCTGCTATCATCTAGAAAGTAGGATGCAATGAAAAAATTATCTGCTGAAAAATAGTTACGTCTCAAACAAGTAAATAGGTTTTCCAGCAAAGTGATATGATTTGTGATTGCTTGTCGTTCAGTAGAATTTTGTTTGTTATAATTTTCTGTGCCCCTGGACTATCCCCAGAAGTGGACAATTTGCTGAGAAGTACCTGTTTGAGGTACCACGCTTCAGCTTCCCTTTGAGTCTTCTTTAATGTTGCCTCATATTCCAGCCTCATATCATCCATGAGCTTCTGTAGGTCAACTGTTGGTGCTGCATCAAGTTCTACATTAACAGTACCTGCCACCTGGGATCGCACAGACTCTATTTCCTGAAAAAGAAAGTACAGTGTTTTTCAGTACATTTTGTCTTGTTTCATTTCTTTATTTTAAATATGGCCTACAACCAATAATACAGTAGAAGTTCAGTCAAACAATGATTCCAAAACCATACTGTGTCCTTTTGCAACACCATACCAACAGTCTGTACACTCTAGTAAGGAAAAAGCTGAAGATCCCATATATAATACAAACTGTTATTTAGCATCATATACAGATTCCCCATAACCAGAGAACCTCACAGAAAAGTCAAAACCTAACAGTGGTTTTAGAGATGCAAATGACAGCTCTGACTTTCTAGCTAAGAATAATTTGTTTATGTAATCATTTAATATGCATACATATTACAGTACATCACGTAAAGGTTTAGAAGCATGCAGAAATAGCAGAGTAAAGACATAAATACTAGCCAACTGCTTTAGAAAATTTTAAGTGGCTGTATATTTAGGATGATCTCTGCTTTTATCATAAGTTGGCCTAAAACATTTTTCTAGAGTTCTTGTTAATTACATGAAAGCAAGGATTATTGTAAAACGAATAATAAACCTCATTAAGCAAGAGAAGATGTAAAAGCAACATGCTAAATTACATAGTAGCTCGTCTGATTCAGTAATGCTTCTTTTTCTGATTTTTTTCCTTCTGTCTTAAATATTTTTATAGCAGTTGGGGGATGGCATAATGGTTAGGTATTTGGTTGGTATAATAGTTAGGGGTTGGGGTTATTACAATGCTTTTTACCTTAATGATACAAGGTACAGGGTTTGAGTCTAACTTTTGAAAGGGAAACTGGATGGTTTAAAATGGCCTACAAGGGCAGCTAGCCTGATATTTACCCATGACAGAAGGCTAGACTGGTTTTATTTAGTTATTTGCTTGTTTGTAATTAGTGAGGCAGAACACTGGTTGCATTGGACCACTTTCGGGTTCTGTCCGAGTACAAGAAAAGAAATATAACATAGGAAGTGACAGTAGAACAAAGTAGTAAAGATCCAGACCTACAGTAATACATTGATTAAATTGTAATACTTGAATTGTAGAAGTCATATGTGCTAAAAACATATAACTGAATAACTTTCAGACAACCCCCCCCCCCACACACACGGGTAGAGCTAGAGTTTGGAAGAGTAGACTGCAGACACAATGCTAAAGGTGGGGGGCATACCTCTAAGCTGTCCAGATTTTCACAAAATGCCCAGATTTTTGCGTCATATTTTTGGTCTGTTCCTCATAACATTTCTGGTTTTCTGGGAAGTCACTGAGGATTGAAGTCACAAAATAATGACACACATTTGAGTTTCAGCCTTCACAGCTTTAAGAAAAATCACCCCTGGTCTGGCTTCTATATCTCTGATGGACAGAGATAGTAAATCACCCATATAAATCAAATTTGTGAGTCACATTTGGAATGCATGGCTAGGCTTTTATGGGCCCTAGTGGTCGTTAGCCTAGTATACACCTATGAACCTATAAAATGCATTCTAACACAAATCCTGTTATTCTAGCAACTTTCCAAGTTTATAAGAGCAATACTTAAAATATATCCCTATTTTTGGGCCTTTGTCCTATTATTTTAGGCTTTTTTCTAGATTTATTGCACTAAGAGGTTGAGATATAAGGAGATTAGAGTTTGGAAGATAAGACAGGTGTATGGAAAGTTGGTGGGATAGACTTTTTTTTGTAGAACAAGCCCACCATGGACCCACCATTTAGGGGATTTACTACACATTTACTTAATGTATTATTCTTAATCTGAGGTCCCTTAATCTCAAAGAAGGAACAATGTCTATAAAAATATTGTTTTGTTTTTTTCTGTCAGATGTCACAGTCTTAAGGTAAGCTTTAAGTACTGGAATACAATCGCTCATACATTTCTATAACTTGTAGCAAAAAAAAAAAACAAACACAGGCAAATACAGTGTCAAACAACCATGCATGAAATACTGCAAACAGAGCAACTTGGGATCAAGTACCTAAAGGGAAAGCCATGCTAGCACCTGTCAGGCATAGTATGCTGATACTGACTGGAGAGTAGTGTAAACAGCAATCAAAAGATACTGCACACTTTGACTAGTAATGCTGCATGTACACACAGCTGGTACATTACTTCTGGACTGTACCTGACTCATGTCCAAAGTTCCTACAGCTGCCTTCAGGGGGTGCAGGGGTGCTTTCACACAACAGTCTGATTAACTGAGCTCTTCATGCTACTATTGCAGTGAGTTAGGCTACCACCTTCCCATAGGATGGGTGTGCTGGCATTGGCTGGTTGATCCGTTTTCACCTGCCTGAGCCCTCCCGTGTCCATAACACTAATTAAACATTGGTTGTCTGGGGTGCAGCCAGGGCTTTATCCCTCTGTGCTACGGGGTTGGGTAGCATCTGCACTAATGGTAATACATTATACTGCTCTATCTTGGAAGAGGCATTTTGTTTATTTACATCAGTGGCTGACAAATTCTGACCAGTGT
Source organism: Protopterus annectens (assembly GCF_019279795.1). Lineage (NCBI taxonomy): Eukaryota > Metazoa > Chordata > Ceratodontiformes > Protopteridae > Protopterus > Protopterus annectens. The sequence goes on from NC_056743.1 coordinate 1,498,653,872, forward strand.
TTACCTAAGGTGCATTCCATGGAAGCAGAGCACAGTGCAGAGTCCTATGGCTATTTCTGTCATGTTTCTAAATGTAGTAGTTTAATATTTAGGAGTCAGGGCTCCAAAGATCTGATGGGCTTCAATCATCTGCAGCTTGGGTGGACTGTTATACCTAGAAGACTGGTAGTCATCTCTGGTAGAGAGTAGGCTAGCAGGGATGGGAAAACCATTGCTATGGACTTTGTTTTTCTAGCTTATTGAGATATCAGAAAGGTACTTGTAAATTTCACAGTTACAAATATTAGAGAGGCATGAAGTCCAGCATCAGCTTATGGTGCCTCACATAGCTGTACCTTCAACCTGCCCAGTTGTCAGTTAATTTCTTTATACCACAAACCTACTTCTTAAAATGTGCAGCTCAAAGCAGTGAAGCCATTTATGTCTGGATCGCATTTAGATCTGCACATTTGTTGAGGAATCATGCCTTCAGTAAATGGTATAACTTGTCAGGTTTGCACCCAGTTATACTGAATGTTACTTTACCTCTTCGTGGTTCTTCTTCAGATATTCCAGCTCATCCTGTAGCCCAGACAAGTCGCTCTCCAGATTTTTTTGGTTGAACACATATTCCTTCTTCAGGGCATTCAGTCCATTAATGTCAGCTTCAACAGACTGCCTCAGTGCAAGCTCAGTCTCATACCTGAAAAAGGTAACAAGAAAAAAAACTAATGTGGGTGTAGAAAGCAAACTGAATTACCCACAGACAAAGAAGACAGCAGTGGTCTAGCAAATTTATATACCTAGACTTTGAAAGTACATGTGGGTTTTACTGTACTAACAGAACCTTTGTCTTATCTGTATGCTCTTAGACCTTACATGGTGTTTCTCCATGTCCTTCTTTGTGTGTGTCTGTATGTGTGCATGTGTGTGCATGTGGGAGCATGCATCTCTCTCTCTCTCTTTGTCTGTATGTTTCTCACAGTCTCTCCTTCTTTATGACACTAGATGTGGGAAAGGTAGCCCAGGGAATGGCAAAAAAAAAACAATCTCTGTTTAATGTATGCAAACATCATAACAGTTGGGTTGCTATATTTCTTCATGTGGCTACTGAGTGCAAAAACAGCCAGTAATAGGCTGTCTATTGAATTATCAAGACTCATAATACTGAGCCCCAGACTGATAAAGAAAAAGAAAGACCAAAAACTTAGAAAAGCACATGCCAGGCATCGCTGTTCTCCCTTAAAGTTGTTATTTTTGCAGAGGGCAAGCCCACCCACACTGGAGCTACCGACTGTTTGAGATTGGCCTCCTTCTAGATCCATGTTAGCGCCTGTTCCTAGATCCACAGCAGTATGGCGGTTTGGTATTTGACATTTGTGTTGGGTATGTCGGTATACTACATGCCAGTTTTTTGGGGAAAATTTGCAAGCATTGGTTGACTCGACATTCTGTGTGTCGACCGTATGATAGTAAACCTACATGTATATCTATATCTATCTATCTACTCTCATACACACATACAAACGCATATACAGATAAATAGAAAGACATACGTACATATACATATTCCTTTACAGACAGAAACTTTATTGCATGCTGTCGAGGCTGCCGAGGAACAAATTATATATTTTGTCTATATTCAGTTATGTGTTTCTTTTTAGCTAAAATGGAAACTGCTGGCTCTAAAATAAATTATGAAAAACTTCAAACACATCTGAATCTTTGAAACTGATACAAAACAGTCTGCTGGTTTTCTTTCGTACTACTGCAAATTATTTTATACTTTTTCAATGCGTGGTAATTGTCTGAAAGGAATCAGACAAACTTTTGACTTATTGTTTTGAGGAGTTGGTCAAATGTAAACTGTGTTCAGATGATCATTGCAAGGGAGATTTCTCCATATTTCCAAAGAACAGAAAGCAGATAGCATACAGCCACAGAGATGATTATATTAAAAACAGGAGGGAAGGAGTCATTGATCAGTGCATGGGCACTGGGAGGAGTTTATTGTCTTTTTGAAAATAAAACTCAGTTTGTTCATGTGTCAAAAATGTTATTTTGATAGAAACTGCTCTTTCACAATTGTCTGTTAAAAGAATCACTCCACGTCCAGATCAAACTGTTTTTTTTTTTCAGTTGCTGTTTATGACTTTTCTGAAAAATGTCTTAATGCCTATATGCACTTCTGTTAAAAGACTGCCATGCAGATTATATTTGGAAAAGGTGGCATACTTGTTGAGTTAGTTGGCAGCACAGCATAATTTCTGAAAGTAATTGTTGTGTGTCATAGTATAAAAAGCCTTATTTGTGTTTACTGGGGTACAGCACTGCTTTCTCTGGACCTTTTTCAGACTCAGCCTGGAAGCACTATCTGCTTAAGTAACTTGCTAACAGAACTGTAGATAGGCAATAGAGGATAAGTGAATCAAACCCTGGACCACAAGACACAGCTGGTGAATAACTCCTTAATCCATTGTGCCAGCTGCCAGACAGTATTGCTGACTAGCACCAGCAAGTGTTATAAACAAGAACTTCTTCTTTTCCCGGTTAGGGGTCGCCACAGCGGATCACCTGTCTGCTCATGATTATCAGTGGAGTTTTACAGTGTCGAGTTGCCAGCCTGGTGCCCAACCTTCCACAGTAGGCACACACACACACACACACGCAATTTAGAGTGTCCAATCCACCTACAGCATGTCTTTGGGATGAAACTGGAGCACCCGGTGGAAACCCATGCAACCACAGGGAGGACATGCAGACTCTGCACAGAAGGCACTCCAGCATCGAACCGGAGAACCTCTTGCTGTGAGGTGGCAACACTAACTCCTGCACCACCGTGGCTGCCCTAAGTGCTATAAACAAGAACATTTATTACAAATGGCTCTTCCACACAGCCATGAACAATTTCCCAGATTTTATTTTTTACAGACTTCAAAATTGGTTATATTTGAATGCAAAGTTTGATGTCTGCTTTACCTAAAGTGCTACTGTAATAAATAAAATCCTTAGATGTTCTACAACAGTTATTTCTTTTGGCTGAGTATCACATTAGCATGAATTTGCTCAATGCTGATTGCAATTTAACTCAGCTGTGATGTGGAAAAATTAGGGAGAACAAATGTGCTGCACCAGAAGTGAAAATGCTGAAGTTGTTTTCCTGAACTAGCTATGAAAATGATGCATGGCTGCTGCATTAGTGATGCAACTACAGTGATACAATTGCAGCACAATTGACAGCTCCTCGATAACCACTAATGGCCTCTGGAAGAGCACAGGAAAAGTCATTAGCAATTAACAAGGAATATCTTCTCTTGAATGTAATCATTCCATAACAATCAATTATCCCCTCAGACATGCTTGTATAAGTCATTTAGAAAATAAATTACTCCAGTGACATCATGATGTTCTCTTCATAGATGCATTCAAGGCAGGTAGAAAATGTTATACAATAGGACATCAATTCTGTCCCCAAGTTAAGAAAGAGGACAGCAAGGTTTGTTCCCATTATAGATGGCTTATGTTTATCGGTCCCCTGGGAAGATACATGAGGGTGTTGTTAAGGAGATTCTGCCCAATAATTGATCCTATGATTCAGGAGGAACAATGTTGATTCCATCAATCCAGAAGCGGATTAAATCTTTATCCTTGTGCAGATATTGGAGTGGTTGTAGGGATTTTCGAATGCTTCCTGTATATACTTTGTGGACTTTGAGAAAGGATGTGATTGCATACCTCATGCTGTCTTGTGAGAGGTGCTACTATAATGCTGCACCCTTGTGTCACTGTGTCACTGTTTCACACCATTCAGGACCTATTTTTATTGAGCAAGAGTTCTGTCTGGATTCTCAGCATTAAGTTAAATAAATACCTTTGGTGGGTACACAGAATTCCACCAAGGGACTGTTTTATGAGTCATGTCACCCTTTCTGACTTGCTTTTCATGGAGGTGGCACAAGGCACTGCTAAGTCTCTGTAATTATCCAGTGTGGGGACATGAATGCCACATTGTTGTTAATTGTACATAATATTGCTTTCTTAACTGTGATCTCTACCATGTATTGAAATGATTTGCTGCTGAGAATGAAGTGGCTGGGACAAACGTCAGCACAGCTAAATCAGAGCGCATGTCTCTCTTCCAAAAAAAAAGCTGGATCGTTCTCTGCAGCTGTTTCATATGTACAAGTTTAAGGATATTGGGCTCTTGTTCATGACTAAAAGTGGATAGTATTAGACTGACTAGCGAACTGGTACTGTGGTGGTAGTACTGGAGACTTTGCAGTGAACAGCGTGCGGTATCAGTGACGCAACAGGTAGCCCACTTGCCTTTGGTGCAGAAGGCAGTGGGTTCTACTCCACACAAGGTAGATTGATTGTTGACACTGCAGTGCTGCATAAGGGGGAGGGGGTGCTATAGTCTTGAGTGTGTCATCCTTTGGATGAGATATTAAACTGCAGTCCTATCTGCTCAAGTTGGTGGTAGCTCAGGTGGATGTAAAAGATCTTACAATACCTAATGAAAAGAATTGAGAAGTTACCTGATGCCCTAGCCAAATTTCCCCTAGTAGTACAAAAATACTGCCTTGGGTCTCCCCTGACAAGAGGTCTCTAGCCTATTGGGATTAACCCAGTCAACAATGGAAAATAAATAGTGAAGCAAAAACTGAGTCATACGACAAAGGCCTCAGGTTATCAGCCATGTCTTTTTCCCTATCCTACCTATGGTCAATATCTTTGGGTAGTAACCTAGAGGATGAGATGGCAAATAAAATGGGGTGAAACTGAAGTTCCTTCGCATGATTGCTGGGTGTGCTCTCCATGACAGTGTGGTGAGATCAGCAGACCAACACATTCCTGCACTACAGCAACTATTTCACTGCCTTAAGAGGAATAAGTTTCAGTGGCATAGACAGGCCATGTACCATGGTAAAAGAACCAGACATGGTCCACTTGAAGGAATCCATGAGAAGGTCGAGGCCATGCTGGTAGATTATATCTCTTGCCTCATCTGGAAGCATGTGAGTATTCCGCCAGATGAGATAGAGACTGTTACTGGGGATGGAGATATGAGGTTTACCCTGCTTAACTTGATCCCCAGAGTAAAACAATTTGCAGTGAACAGCGTGCGGTATGGACAGCTTTGACTACCTTATTCTGTAGTTATACATATTTCAGTTTCATAGACACTCTTTTATCAATAAAATGATTAACTGCCCATATACGCAGCATATGAATACCACTTTCTAATGACAGACCATATAATCAAAACTTTCTGCTTTATGAATCAACATATATTAAACTTAATAATAGTTTTACTCATCTGCCTATAGTGTCTTCTGTGACATAAGAATCGACTTCTAAAAGTAACAGGCATGTTTCAGATTTGGATATGTGTAGCAGTAGGCTTTCACATTCTTTCAGGCAAAACAGTGTTCCTCCTTCCTTCCTGTGTCAGTGCCCCTGATATATTTCAGTCTGTGTACACATTAAAAAAGAGAGCTAACTAGCATATGCATAAGCAGCAACATCCTGATGCATTCAGTTAGGTCATGGTACCCTGCACACGTGGTCACCATGCTTGGCAACCAAACACAGTGCAGACTGTATTGTCCACAAAGATAAAGGAATACCATATGCTGGCCACGCCCCCCTCCTCTGAAGACAATATAACTGATTGAACTTGCCTCACGAATCATGCTAATGACATTAAAATTAATAATGATATTACTTCAGAACTGAACTGGCTTAGGACTGTTTACGTTTACTTTTTCAATCATTGATAAACACGATAAGTCCACAAAGCACATGGCTTTTTTTTTCATTAAGAGTAAGACTGGACCCCAAGTACAGTACAGAGTCAAACAGTATGCAAGGTTAGCTTATGAACATCAACCCTAGTCTGAGTACATTGAGATTCTGAGGTTTTACACTACATCTCTTACTTTTATCACAGGTGTCTGGCATATACTGTAACCAACTATCAGTCCTCTTTCTTTAAATAAACTGCTTTACACAATGCAGCTTTTTCCCACTAACCTACATCCAGTACCACAATAAACACAACAGACAAAGCATCTTAATACCATTAAAATGGATGCAGTTAAATTGTCTAATATTAATACAGGATTTAATTAGAACAAAACACATTACCACCTTTTGTGTGAAGCACCCATTTACTGTCATTTAGTGAAATTAGAACCATTGTAAGTAAAGTGCGAACCAAAAAGCCATAGCACGTATATTGTAGACAGATAAAGGTGACAGTTTATCAAACAGCATGCAGTTTGTTTATTCGAAATCTAGCCATTGGTAGTAGTACATCTTATAACAGAGAATGCATTCAGTTACATATTAATCTGCAATAGAAATAAAAATTTTCTTTCAAGCATATTAAATAAATTGATATTTTCTATAAATGCTATAAATGCTAGTAACAATGACAGGGGATTGGTACTTACTTGGTGCGGAAATCATCTGCTGCTAATCTTGCATTGTCCACCTCTAGAGACAGGTGGGCATTTTCAAGAATGCGCTGCAAAATCTGCACAGAAAAATAAAAAAAAAATTATGCCCTATGCTTAAAATATGAACAGGAAAGTTAAGGAAAAATGTAGGTGCTAGGAGTTAACTTTGAGAGTCTCAGCTACTTAAACTTCTTTTTGTTAACTGGCGAATAAAGCATGTATATGCAAGTGCATGTAGACACACACACAAACACATGCGTGCGCGCGCACACATAGATGCACACACATGTACATGCACACACACGCGCATGTATACTTTTAATATAAATGCATGTGTGTGTGTATGTGTGTGTGTGTGTGCATGTGTTTGTGTGTGTGTATACATATACATGTACGTATGTATATATACATTTATATATATGTGCATGCATACATGTACGGATACATAAAGACAGAAGTGCATGCATATACATGTGCCATCACACAGCAGATGCACACACGCACATACACACCCACAAGCAGGCATGCAAACACACACACAGACACACATATGTGCATACTGCAGAAATATACTGTTTAATGTTCTAACTCCTGCTGAGCTAAACTATTTCTGAATTTGCTGTTATTTGCATAATTTATTTGTCCATATCATTATTTTAATATAATGCAGATGGAGGAAGAGATAAAGTGTAGTATCTTCATGTACAACACTGCATGAAGTGGAATGTTCCCATCTATCATTCATCTGCCTGTGACACCCACCATACAAGCCTTACCCCCCTTCCCAAATGGAGCATGAAAACAATACGAGACTGCAGTGTGTCACTAACCTAGCCCTCATCTCAACTCCATGCAGAGATATGCCAGCACTGAACAAGAATGCATACATAATTACATGTATGCTCATCTTTACTAGCCCTTTTGTAGCTGCCTGTGAGTGTAAGCAGAGAACTGTAATCATGTCATTGTTTCATTTCGAGCACCTTGTTTGACATGTGTAGGGGTGCACTTCAGGTAATACATTAGTGTGCTTTGCAACAAACAATGGGAATGGTGCAATATCCACAAAAATGCAGTTTAATGCTCTGCAAACTAAGAATATATAGGGTTTTTTTCAGTTTTTTTATGCTTTGTTAAAAGTAAAAATGCCCTTTAATCGCAACTACTTAAGGCAAGTTAGTTAAGTAGTTAGCAGATGTGAAGAATATTTGCTTGGAGTACTGTACTGCAAGCAGTAGGTATTATAATGTTCTGATGTGATACTGAGACAAAAACAAAGTTAGGACTCATTCACATACCAGTTATTTCAACAGAAGTCCTCAGACATTTAACAGGAACATAGAAACCACTGGTGGTTAACACAACTACATAATAAAAAATCCCATTAAAATAAAAAAGACTGCTAGCACAAATGGAGCGAGCTGAATGGGTATTGCTTTTAAAAATGGGTTTTATAGAGGAAAGAAATGTTGTATTGTGAATATGTCAGCTCTGGCCATTTGAGAAATTATTATATTTTCATTTACCTTTAAGCCTAAAGGAGTTATTTGCTAAATCACAATGTTCACAGAAAAGTTCTTGCTTATTAATTTAATGAGCTCCTTTCCTCCTTACTTGATATTTCACTTAAATCTATGCTCCGTGTTGCCTTTTGCCAGGGTCATGGCTGAAGAGAGTTAATTGAATCAATGCATTAAATCAGTCACCAAATGAACAAATTATTGCATGAATAAATACATAAATCAATGTATAAACTCTGTGAAAGCAAGTGCTTTGTTTAACCATGAGTAAGGACCTCTGGTATAAGAAAATACTTTGGTTTTAACTGTGTAGCCTGAGATGAAGGATGCATACCCCCCACAACTGTACAGATTTTCGCAGAATGTCCAGATTTGTGCCTCATATTTTTGGTGCGTTTTTCATAAAATTATGGTTTTCTGGCAAATTAGTGGCAAATCATTAGACTCAAGTTAGAAAATAATGACAGGCATTTGAGTTTCAGACTTCATACCCTTCAGAAAATTCATGCTAATGCAAAACCTATCAACTTTCTAAGTTTGTAAGAGCACTATTTAAAATTGTCCTATTTTTGGGCCTTTGTCCCACTTTTATTTATGGCCTTGTCCAGATTTCTTAGTATGAGAGGTGTATGATTCATAGCTACATATGAAGACAGTATATTGTACATTACAATTCACTGTAATGTGAACTTTTTAACATAAGAAGGTTCAAAATTATGCTTACTAGTTGCTGAAACTGAATATGCTGTACACGTCTGATCTCACAGCAAGGACCAGAATAGAGACACTAGTTACTTCTAATAAGCAAGTCATTTTATTCAAACTGTCCAGACAACTAAATATGTTACAGGGCAATAAATAAATAAAACTTGTTTTCAATTTCCATATTTTACTGACTTTCATGTGCAAACACTAGCAGCATACAGAAGAAATCAGCATCTATTTTAACAACAGCAGCTAACATGTAAGACCTTGTGTGGTGGATTAAATGCAGTTCAGTCAATGCTTCATTTAGCACTTCAGTATCCAAATCAGATTTTCAGTTTTACTTTAAAGTTTCCCGATTTCTTCCTCCAAAGAGGGTCTCACCACCAAGTGATTTGCTTGGATTTATTTTCTGTCCCATGACATTATTAAAATCTAATTGATTTAAGAAAGACATTTAAGTAGTCATGTATGTAGACATTTATTTATGCATTCATTCTATGAGCAAAGTCTCAATTTAGTTTCAGCATCTAAAAATTAAGGAAGTATAGTAGCTTATCAAACAACTTTTGATTTGATTCTGCCAAGACCTCTTCCATAAAATGTGTGTTCTTAAGTTGCTTTAGCTCTCCAAAGACTCCAGGTCATCCATGTAAAGTAAATACATTGCCTAGACATTATTAGATTCAGAATTAATTAAAATAAATAAAAGCATTTGCTGCATTTTTGAAGTTAAGGGGATTCCTATTCTATAATCATTGTAGCTGGAAGATAAATTCTGTGGTCACACATTCATTTTACATTGACCGAGTATATTTTCAGGAGCTGATTAGTTTAAATGTGATTTGGAAAAGTCACTATAATCATAGGGCAGATAATCGTGATAATACTAACATTTGATGGTTAAAACAATCTCTTGGCAATAGATCTGATATAAAGCAAGTGAATTGTGGTGTTGCTAGAGGTCTAGTATTACCATAACTTCTTTTCACATCTTTTCATCATTAGTGCATTTTGTGAATTCTAACCCCTTATCACACCCAAGCTTCAGTTTTTGAATTCAAATGGATAACTATATTTGTACCTTATGAAGATGTCAGTGCTGAAAGTTAATATACAAAACTTAACATTGTATTTTCACTCAATAGCTAATAATGGACACTGGTTGCCCAACGATGGGAAAGGCTGTTTGTTATACAGTAAAAGGCAATAGGTTCTTAAATGATTATTGCCTGAAGTTGCCATATTGCGATGCGTTGGCATAAATTTATTACACATTTACTTTATAGGAATTCACTATCGTGAATGTGCAATATCAGCTTTCACACAGGACTTCAACATCACCCTTCTGCAACTGACTTGTAACATACCCTGCTCACACATAAACCTTGTCTACTTCCAACTAAATTCCATATAGATAATTTAATTTTTCATTTATATTTATGTATTTACTGGCAAAGTCTGATTGGTAAAATAGTCTTTGCAGCGGAGGCCTAGTTCCACAACATAAACGTTTACGTTTAATGATACAAGAAATCACTTTTGCAAGCTTGCATGAATGTAAACAGAAAAGACTTCCGTCTAATAATGTTCCTTTCATTTACACCAGATATTAGTTTAGGCCTTATACAGTGCCACACAATGATACTGAAAGAGTGCCAGGTAATGAAATGATATTCAGTGAAATGTAACAGAAATGGAAGGTATGTAGCACACAGATGAAAATTTTTAAATGTTAAAATATTTGATCTCAACGGAATTTCACATAAGAATGTGCATTTCAATTTGCTGGACTGCTGCTTTAATTTTAAAACATACCCAAACCGTTTCTGATTAATAATAACCGTTTCTGATTATTTTACTAATAACGGACTCGTTCAGAAAGACACGGCAGGATCACTGTTCTTTGAAGTAAGCAGACTGTGGCTATTTGTTACATTTTTGATTATCTGTGCTACCTTTCTGAAGACGAAGTGCAAACAGAAGGACGTAAATAAGTGCTTAAGTAGCTTAGGTACCCAGTTTTAATAAAGAAAGAGAGGGAAACTGGTAAAGATAAAAACATTGCCTTTCATCCTCCGGGCAGTAAAAAAATCATATCACAAAAGTGTAGCAAAAGCACAGCGCTTAAAGGAATGCATGCGTTGACTTCACACCACGACAGATCTGCAGACTCTGTAATACACCCACGCCCCTTAGGGTCAGTGATAGGGAATATTTTAAGGGGGTTTCAATGATACAGTAATGCATGTACTTACACCTCTTACTTCACTGTAAAACACCAGTAAGGATACTTCAGAGAACAAATCAGCAGCGACGTCTATAACAATATTACAAGATAGCTTTGCTAAGTATCCATTGTGACCATAACAAGAATAAGGAGATCCTTTACCTGATCCCTCAAAGGCTGGATAATCTCCTCATATTTAGAGTAGTCATGGCTTGTCACTGTCTTGGTGTTAGTGAAATCATGCAGTTTGACTTCCAGTTCTCTATTGGCATCTTCCAATTCCTTCACCCTCTTCAGGTAATTTGCCAGGCGGTCATTCAGGTCCTGCATAGTTTCCTTCTCATTGACTATGACTCCACCCCCGCTTAATGCTACTCCACCAGCCCCCCCAAATCCTGCTCCACTACCGAAGCTGGCACCAGTACCACCAAAGCCGCCACTGGACCCCAAACCTACACCAAAACCTCCCCCCATACTGCTGTAGGACACCTGGGCAGAAGACCTGCCAAGCGTTGACCTACCACTGCCAACCCGTGCGCTCAGGGCACTCACTCCAGAATACCTGCTAGGAGCACTACCAGAGTAGCTCATGCTAGAGAATGTCCGGTTCATGGTGTCTGCAGTAGGACTCAAACGTCTCAACTCAAGTCAAACAAATCACAGCAAGTTAAGGGATTTCGCTACAGTTTACGGTTTGACAGCGTCAGGTGTCTGCGGCCAGTACAGCAGGGGCTCCTTTTATAACAATGTCATAATTCCTGCCCAGGAAACGCCCATCACTTAGATGGGCCACCCACTCGCTCAAGAAATGGTACTAGGCCGTCCCGGGGTGAGAACGTGGAGGGCGACATTGAAGGGGAGGGGCTGGTATGTTTTTGTCTTCAAGATCTTTAACCTGAGGGATTAGAAGTCCGAACTAACCCAAGCAGGTTTTACTGCACACATGCTTTGTCGACCGATCTTAAATGCGTTGGGTTAGCTGCATGAAAGTTTTATGAGGCTGCGCCCATTAATGAAATAATGGTAGTAATAATAAAGGGGCATGAGGTTTGGGTGATACAACTAGCGACGGTTGTTCTGCTTCTTTTTCCCCCGTCTGTTAAACTGAATCTGTAAACATTCGAGGCAGCAAAGTGGCATGGTCTAGTTAATTAGAGCAGCTGCCCACATAAGACTGTGTGATGGTCCAGCAAGGGTTTCGTCTACCTTGACTTTTTTCAGGCAGTCATGACTGACTCATGGCATGGATCAAAGAATAAAAAAATAAATAACACAGAAAGAATGTTACATTTTCTTGTACCCACTAGTTGGTTTCTTATGGCATAACGTATTATTTTCGTATGAAATGCACAGGGGCACCAGTATGCCAACGTTGCTTAAGCAAAAATAGGATTGCCACATTTTCAAATGCCCATAGTGGGATATTTTTGGCACAAACGTCAGATGTTGCAGGCCGAAACATACCCACGGCCAGTACAAAGGCCATAACTTTACTTTTTTGCCTAAATAAACGTTTATTCTTGTAGCATTTTAGTTGCTTATTCTGTTTCTTATAACATTTCGGTGCTTCAGATGCAGAATAACTTTTATGCAACTATTACATATAATATAGAAAATAATTTTGTCCTAAAATCTCGGGACATTTGCCACTTTTACAATTGTTTTCCAGGACACAACTGCCCAAAGTGGGACTGTGCCTCGCAAAGTGGGACAGGTGGTAACCCTAAAAAGAACAGTGGAAAACCGAGCAGCAGATATGTTTCTGAAAGATTTGTTTTTCATTCATAGGCCTTCTTTTTCCATAAACAGGTTGTTTTCCCTTAGGGCTAACATTGTGCAGCATGAGATGGCAGCCGCTGCAATTTACGTTGCACATAAATGAGACTTTCCTCTGGTAGCGGGTTCGCATCCCCACCCTCTTAATTACTCAGCAGCTGGCAGAAGCTCAAGTTTGTAAGTTATACAAAGTGTGCCCTAGGTTTCCTGATTGAAACTTATACACTCGGACTCTGCTGTAATCACATCCTATCAGAATAACTTGGAATGGATTTAGGTCTATTTTCACTATAATCATGGTTTTTGCGGATTCCCTCAGCACACGTCTGTTGCATAAAGAAAACACCTCATAAAATCTGTTTGCTAAATATTGCAGTAGTCATCTTTTGAGGTGGCAAAGTAAATCACAGGATCTAAAACTCAACTGCACCATACGATCTGAAACTACCTCTAAGTGATTTTATATACTTAACAGTATGGAATGCAGACTCATACGTATATTCCTTTTACTGTAGTATTTTATAGCAATCAGATTTTGCCGTTTCTCAACAACAAAATGTCTGAATTCTTCTGAGTTGTATGATTTTTGATATTCCACGTAAATAAGCCTTTGTTTAAACATAGACTGGCTTAACGCTTGATACTGCTACTGCCATATATCGGATGTGTCTATCGACCTAAGACTGAATACCTTAATCAGTTTTATGAGATAATATGGGTTTCCAAGCCTATACACAAAACTGACAGCGCAAAGACTGTTAAGCAAGATCAGTTGTATGCTTAGTGTCATTTCTTCTGCTCCCGACACTCACTAAGGCAAATTGTTGCATGACAGAAAGGCTGTAATTCATAGGTGAGCTTGTCCTTGCTATTATTTCTGCAGACTCGCTTTTAAACAGGCTACGTTTCTGTGATTCATCCTTTTCCAAGTGTTAGCTAATCACGAGTCTGCTCCATTTCCCTGTTGTGCCTCAGAAACTTAGTTTCTGCTACAAAAACCGTGATTGTTAGAAACATTTCTAAACATATTCTAGTATTTTTGAGCGAATATAACATTTTTTTTAATCTGAGAACAGTTTTATTTCCTTACTGTCTTTTGTAATAAAATAATTGTATGCGTAATGTAATTAAATTACAAACAATGAAACATTACAGTTCACAAATAAATTAGCAATAATTAAAGAGATGTCGAAACACATCAACTAAACAAAGCATGTCTAACCACTTTTGGTCCTACTGTGTATTGCATTCTTTGATGTAAACCTAAACATGTTAACTCCTGAATAACACATTGTAATCCAATTAATTGCAGTTTGTCAATAATGTTCATACATCTCTCTCAAACGTTGGGGTCTTTCCTCAATATTTTACTGAATTTTGGTGAAAGTTTGCTGTGGACCAAATACCATTTTTAAAACGAATCTTCTGCCCATCAACCCAGGTTTTCATGATGCAGTACTTTCACCTTCCTTACAGCATAGCTCTCAAATGTCCCTGATTTTGACTCAGATTTTAGCTCTCTCCCTCTTAATTCCTCCTAAATTGGTGATTTTTGGAAGAAAAGGTGATAAATTACACTTAATAAATAATGACAGTAATAAGTTATATACTTCTTTAATTTCGGTAATTGTATATCGATTCACATTCTCTTATTCAGTCAAGGCCTCAAGTTAATAATTCCTGATTATTTCTGGACTTGGCCCTGATTCTGTTGAGATTTGCCCCTGATTTGATGAGAGCTATGCTTATTGATTCACAGGTTCATAGCTGGGGCCCTTTTAAGCCTAGCAATGTTTCAAAATATATCTGACAAGTTTTGATACCCTAGGGTTATCTTAAGGAGTATAAGCAGGCTTGAGCATGGGGGCAAAGCAATTACAGGCTGCCTCTTGCTCTACTACTGATATAGGTACAAGATTTGGAGTACATTTCTGATTCCCCATCCACTGGTCCAAGTTACACTTTAACCAGGTTAGGCGTTAGGGAAGAACTCTGCGTCTCATGGATGGGAAGCCTCTTCTAGAGAAGGGGTAGTCTGTGAGACACATACCTGTCCCTCCAACATGTCCTATTTATTTTGCAGATGAGGTTTAGGTTCCAAGTTTGGGTAATTCTGATGTTATTCATTTTGAGGATGTGCAACAGGTCCTTCAGAGTAGGATCATTGTAGGTCAGATATAGATCACCTCGCAGCAGTCTGTACGGCACAGAGTACAAGGATAGGGTTTTGAGGTGGTCCACACAGGGCATGTTTTTTATGCCCTGTATTCTTTTTGTGAGAAAAATCTATGGACGCTCCATTTGTTGCAAATGCCTGGTCAGGTGCATACTGAAGAAGAGGTTTTGCTAAATGATTGGTCTGATGAGGGCCAAGCACAGTAGAACAATGGCATCCTTGGACCTAGATGCTATACCCTTTGCTTATAAGTTGTGTAACATATAATGATTTCCTTACTACTGTAGGCACATGATGGTCAAAGGTCAGTTTATTGTCTACATGCATTCTCAAATTTCTGACCAGTGGGTCTACCTCTTAGGAGTGTGTTATCAATGTGGTAATTTCCAGGTGTAGACATCTTCCCAAAGGATACTATTATGCACTTCTTGGTATTGAGTTTTAGAGAATGACCCTTGCACCAACTATTAGCCTGTGTCACATCTCCTTGGAGGGCATTTGTGTCTTTGGAAGAGCAGCCCCAATGTTCTTCTTTATTCTCACCTTTAACATGAGATAAGATCACAAAATCACATTGCAAAACTTCAAATCAAAACTTAAAGAATATTTAGAAACTGAATCAACCCGCACCTGTTTCAGAGACACAGGATGCACTATAACCAACTCATTGTCATTGAATTGCACCTCATCCTATCCCAGTCAAACCTGTTTGTGACTAATTGCATAAAATCAGTGATGTAAATACTGTACATCTCTTACTACCATCAGGGATTGTATTAACCAGTCCTTAGCAGAATATGCACACCTGTACATATTGGTGCTATATTATTGCATGTTAATATTTAGTTCTCTGTGCTTAATGTAATCTTCTCATCACTACTTTGTCAGTGCTATTCTTATTCTCTGCTCAACTGGGTCCTTGGCTGTGGTTGAAATGGGTCATTGTACCAGCCTACCCACTCTGTTATCAAATTGTAATAAATAAAGAAACAAATAGTGATTCAATAGTGATGACAGGGACACAGAATGAAATCTGGTTCCTCATACATGCAGGTTTCATCTTAAGGATGCATGCTTCCAATGTGAGTATAAGATTGCATTTTTTTTATAATATAAATAGCGTATTGTTATTGTATTTACTCATGGCATGAGGCACTTTTTTAACAGAGTGAAGAAGTGTGTAGTTTTCTTTAATGAAGTTTTGCACGATTGACAGTTGTGTTCAGCTTATATGCATCAGTGTGGACATAATTTGACTTTACTTTAGTGTTGTATCCCTACCATCCATTTTCAGACTTCATTGGTTTACTTCACTCTTAAATGTTACATTGGAATGCAAAAGTCCTTTTTGCATGATTATATATATTAAGTGCTGACACCATAGCAGGTTCCTTTATTTCATTTGCAAATTAACATAAACTGCATACCATAGTCATTAAATTAAACAATGACTGTAGTGCCACATCTGTTCCTCTGTTCATATTAAATGCTGCCATAAATAGTTAATATACTTCTCAGAATTATGGCTAAATGTGGTATTACAGCACACCATGTGGAGTTATACCATTACTAGCATTACAGCTACTTTGTGTTTGGAAATGGATGTAGATACTGCAGAAAATGGAAAGGTATTGTGGTTCAATGAGTTGCAATACAGCAGCTGTCACATAAGCAGGAAAACATAACAGTATCTTTAAATAGGGCTTACTGATAAGGAGGCCTTCTGATTTGGCCAGTTCAACAAAGATTCTTGATGAGTACAGCAGGATAATCTAGCACTCAGTCAGTACTAAATGGACTCATTCAACTTGCTGATTTAATCTTTCAAGTTTTGTAGTCCTCATTCAAGGTTCTCCATGCAAAATGACTGCTGGTGTGATTTCTATTTGAGCACTGGCAGTGATAAAAATTTGTGGTCTTTGCCCTATGTTTGTGTGACTGTGATGTTGCTAAATATAGATTTGGGGGAAATGGTGGCTTGTCCTTCTCATGGAAAGTGCAGGGAATCCCATGCAAAAAAAAAAAATCTTTCTAAAAAAAGTTTCATTGTGTGGAGGTTCATCTGGCTGAATGTTGAATAAGTTTCACTTTAATGAAATGTAGGCAGAAGCACAGATCATGTGTTATGAGTCTTTTCTTACGTAGACTGATTATTTGCCTACTCATTTGTGTACCTACATATCATGAAATCAAAAGTAAAGGGGCATAGTGTCAACGCAGTTGGTGTCAGCTACTGCATTTCTATTTTACTTCAAGTAAGGGTCTGAAGAAACTATTTTAGATTATTTTCTTGGATTCCTCAGCTGTATCCCATCAAGTGCAATAGCAGACCACTCTCAGTTATGGTTGCCAGTGAAAAAAAGACCAGTCTCAGCTCAGTTAAAGGTCAAATGGTACGCATTTCTCAAATTATATAAAAAAACAATCAATTTCATGATGAAATTAATAAGTTAATTAAGATGTTTCTAGATAGAGGATACCCAAGATGGAATTGCGTGACATAAAAGATGAAGTTTGTAAAAGCACAAAGTGATTTTTTATTCCTTTGTTCAGAAAAGGTATGGGAAGGAGCAATGTTAAAAAATGAAAGGCATCCCAGATTTGAGCATTCCATTCTTATAAAATATGGTCCTTGGACTGAAAAAGCTCCATAGGTTATGGTTAAGAATTGGAAAATGATTGTTCATGATGACTCCATACATTCAATATTAGGGGCCAACCCACAGTTTGTATATAAGAGACATTTAAGTTGGAGATGACAGCAAATAAAAGTGAAGCAGCTAGTTCTGTTATGACACATAAAGGCATGCGTAAATGTGGTATCTGCCCACAATGTAAAATTTATTTTTGTTGGGCAAACTTTAAAATTCCTTACCTGCCATTACAAGTTTAAGTTGTTAAATACAAGTGACTGTAATTCAGCAAGGGTAGTGTACATTGCTTTTTGTGACTATTTCCATTATTATTATATAGGTAAAACTAAAAGGCAGCTGAAATGACATATTTATGAGCATGTATATGATATAAGAACCCTTAATGATAATAATGCCTTATATAAACATACATTTGCTTGGCATGAACATAAAACTGTTGTTTTTGTGTTGGAACAAGTTTTTTCCAAATATAAGAGGTGAATCCTGGGAACAATTGCGTGAACATTTAGAACTGAAATGGCAGTTGAGACTAGAAGCTACAAATTGCCAGGTTTTATTGAAACAATTTCTATCATCAGCATTTTAAAGACATGTATCTCAAGATTAAAAAAATGAATATTTTTAATATTTTTAAGGTTTTACATGTATTTATTCATTTATTTTTAAATACACTTTATATATGGAAGTTTATTTATATATATTTTTATAGTGTCAATGGATTGAATGGGGGTTGCATTGTGATTTGTTGGGTTGGGTCATGTGGAATGCTCAAGTAAATATTTAAATCAATGGTTCTAAATGTTAAAATGTTCTGATGAAGTCCCCTTTATTGGAATGAAAGTGGTCAATGCTTTATTTATTAATTTTTTTTTATATTGAGGGCATTTGAATTCTGTGTTTACACTTTACAAACAGTTTTAACTTTCATTGTGGATAAGTTGATTATTCCTTTGTGACTCTTTCCTGCATGTGCCAAGGGGCAACCTTGAGTGTCCAGGTTCACCAGTCTCAATTTGTTATTTTGAGGAAAATCTATTAATCCTTGTTCTGTTTTTCAGAAAATGATACTTTTAACAGAAGTACAACTAGAATTTCATAAAGTTAAGCACAAGCTATGGTCTACCAATTATTTAATATTCTTGCCCTCCACTGAAGCAATACTTGTACAGCTGCATTTCTTTGATTCTTGACTTAAACTTTTTTACTAATTTATTGGCATATGATTATGGAGAAAGTCTGCCTGGCTAGGAGCCCATTTTCAGTGAAGGTTCAGGGAAAAGAGCTACCAAGTATTACAAAACATTTTAAGAACAATAATTTTGCAGTATTTACATTTTATACAAAACAACTACAGTTTAAATAACAATAACAAATTAGACTTAGTATGAAAACGAGTCTATATTATATCATCGAATGCTTAAAAAAGCGAATGCTGATTGATCGACCTAATTTAAGAGAAACCTTACAATCTCGAACTGTCAGATCAGCGATTTTTTTCCCAAGGAAAAAAATCGCTGATCCAAAACACATGCACACCACACAAGCACACCAAACAAACAGAAATCCACACACATACACCTAAAATCTGATACCTAACCCCACACTAAATTATGCACACACTACTAACTACCCACTTACCTTAACCCAAACCCTAACCCTAAGGTCCGTCACTATCGCACACTCACCTCACCCGCTCCCAAACCCTAACTCACTTAAATCCACCCTAACCCTCATGTCCACTCAATCGCACACACACCTAACCCAAGCCCTAACCCTAACTCACCTAAATCACCCTAACACTCACATCCACACAATCGCACACTTACCTGAATCCGACCAGTAACTTTCCACCATAACACTGAAAATACCAAAGCAACAGAAATGGACAACCAAATTCTTTCCCTAGGAAAAAATTTGAGTTTCTGCTGCTTCGATATTTTGCAGTTTCATGAAAATAAGTTCGATCAATCAGTGTTCGCTTTTTTAAGCGTTCAAGGATATAATATAGACCCTATGAAAACATTGCTTAGGAATAGATACAAGTTATATAACAATGATTTTGTAGTTAGAAAATGTCTGACCAATTCATGGAGGAATTAAAGGTAAGTTAGTATAATACAAACTAGAGTTGCAATATGAAGTGAGAGAAAGACAGTCTTATAGTATATTTAGAGAGAAAATGATAGGAGTAAGGAAGTGTGTGAAGAAGGGAGAGTAAGGAGATGTAAGGTATAAAAAGTTTTTTGTTCACATTTAGGGAAATAGTTTATCCTGGTGTTGCACAAGAACAGAGCCAGCTTTTGACTAGAAATTCTTTCAGAAAGTTTTTTTTGAAAGATGTGAGGGAGGGCATTGACCTGATGGATACAGATAAGGAGTTCTAGGCCTTAGCAACATGGTACAAGTACAGACAATGACCAGCCAATCTGATAGATTTGTGGACAGACAGGAGTTTTTGGTCTTTGGATTGTAATGACTGACTGGGAACATAGTTGTGTAGAATGTTATTTAGTGCTGGACAAGTAGATGAATCCTTGATAATTTTTTTAGGTGGTAATAAGCTGTGTATATGTTAGTTGATGGGGTAGCTCTAACCTATTTAGGCTTTCTAGAGCTATACAGTGGTGGGTTCTGAAAGGAATATTTGCTGCAAATTTAGCAACTTTGTTATAGCATTGTTTGAATTTTGATGTTTGTTATGCCTGAAGGTCAGTAAGGATGGGCTCACCATAAAGAAGTCCTGGTAGGAGATACGTAGTGGCAAGTGTAGGTTTAGTTGTGTCGGTGAGAAAGTTTTGGGCTGTATAAAGCATCCTTAGTCTTTGATGAGTTTTTCTTATGCAATTTTGTATATGCAGGTCAAATTAAAGATTAGCATTCACTATCATCCTTAATCATTTGCTATGAGATGTAGCTTTAATGCTTGTATTATCAAGATAGAATAATTTAAATTTTGTTTTTTCATGTGAGAGGGATTTGGGGAAAAAAGTAGTAGTTTGTAATTTTAAGGGTTGAGCATGCATTATGAGTTATGGAACCATGTTTTAGTCAATGTTAAAGCTTCCAGAGTAATTTTTGGGGATGTGCCATGCTGTCAGATGTGCAAATGAGTGTGGAGTCATCTGTGTTCAGAGTGGATTTGATT
>NC_056743.1:1498679520-1498759520 GCF_019279795.1 Protopterus annectens
TTTCAGACTGCTGACATGACTGTAAGTTTGAGTTTTAGTACATTTTCCCAGAATTATGAGTTTCAGTGCATTTTTTCAGAGATTATGAGTTTCATTTCATTTCATGAAATTGTGAGTTTCAATGGAAATAAGTTTACTGCTGCTCATACTAAGTCTGTTTTCAATGTGCAGGTAACTGTTTTGTTTAGCAAATGGCAGTCACTGATTGTGCTGTAGAATTTGAAAGCAGTGTTAGTAGCATAATTGCCTTTGGTGCAGAAAGCTATGGATTCTACTCCCCACAACATGTAGATGGAGTGCTGATATTGCAGTGCCCTTTCGATTGCTGATTATTTGGTGCAATTTAAGGGGGATAGGGATTCTACACTCCTGAATGTGTCCTCCTTTGTGTGAGATGCCTAGTAACTATGAACTTGTTGTCAGTTTGTCAGTCATTTCCTATTGTAGTAATACATTAAAATAAATTGGTAAGCTGGTAACAGGCAATTAATTCTTCAAGGGCAGGAGGCACTGAATTTGTAGATGAAACATTGAAATGTAAAGTTGTTTTGCCAGTAGCAACCTCTTCATTAGATACAGATGTATAATTTAATGTGGAATTATTTGGATGGCATTTACTTCTACAGAAATTGGGTTTACTGAGTGATATTGGTGGATTGTAATGTGACGTAATATAACGATTGATAAACTATACTTATGTAAAAGTAACTCAAGAGTAACTTGTTACTTTAGTTAGTAACTAGTAATAGTAGTATATTACTTTTTTAGAAAAGTAGTAATAGTAATATATTACCTTCACTGAAAACTAACTAGTAATAGTAACTTATTACTTTTATAAGTAACTAGTACAGCATTACTTGTTCTTTGAGAGTATTTTTTCTGATAAGAATTTCAGTATATTGGGGAATTACTAATACTTGAGAGTTTTGTGAGAGTATTTTTCCACTTAAGTTTGTTTTGGTTTGAGTTGAAGTAGAGTTAATTCATCTATATTTGGAATAAGGATGAGGGACATCATTAAATAGGTTTGGTGTGATGTGTGGAGAATGTAGAGAGGAAGTATGAATAGGTTAAACAAACTAGCGAAAACCACCGCTGATTCAAAAGCCAAGAACTTGACTCAGGCCAGTCCAAAACGTAAAAAACATGAAAAACAACAAATTTTATACATATAATATAACATAAATTTAGGCTACTCAGTATAGGTTTAATACTGTCATTAAATAAAACAGGTCTAAAGGTTAGCATATCTAGACCTAAAATTACTAAATAATAAAATATGAATCAGTAATATGTATTGTAAAATAATGATCATGATATATAATCATAACAATAACTGATAACTATTAACCCTCCACCACTGTCGACTAATAAAGAGTTATGAAACCATTAATTTGTCGACTCTCATTTTTTATTTTTTGACTCTCATTTTAAAAATTGTGAGAATAAACAGCTCGTCACCTCTTCAAACTTTTAAGTTTTAAAAAACAACTAATGGATAACGAGCTGTTAAGACCAGGGGGGCGATATGCTTCCAATCTTAATTGCCAAAGAAGCTCTTTACATTCTAATCTATATGTCTCAGGTCCATAAGAATTGGTATTATACAGTTGGTCTATAACCATAAATGTAAACTCATGGTTTGGGTTGTTCTGAATGTGCATAGCCAAAGCATTGCCCATTTTCATTCTTGTCCATATGCTAACTTTTAGACCTGTTTTATTTAATGACAGTATTAAACCTATACTGAGTAGCCTAAATTTATGTTATATTATATGTATAAAATTTGTTGTTTTTCATGTTTTTTACGTTTTGGACTGGCCTGAGTTGAGTTCTTGGCTTTTGAATCAGCGGTGGTTTTCGCTAGTTTGTTTTTCCGGTCTTGAAAGTTTATTTCTTTGGTGTAAGTATGAATAGGTAGTTGGGGCAGAGCTGGAGATATGCTGAGAGCTATTTTAGAGTCATGATCAGGGCATTTGCTTCAAATGTCAAAGTAGCAGAAGAAGGAAAGAGGATAAGCTGAAGAGTAGCATGATTAAGTAAAGGGATGTGTATGTTATAGTTGGCAAGTAGTGGAGAAGTAGGGATCAAGTAGGAAAAAGAAGCTGCGAGGCAGAAGAATGTTTAGTGGTGGTGGAGTCTGAAGCTCATAGATGATAGGTAGAAAAAAGTATTTCCTATGAAAGAAGAGAGGTTATCCTAGCATCTTCTCTGGAATATAAGGAATAGGGGGGTGTAAAAGGCTAGGGTATAAGAATGTAGTTAAAATAGGGTATAAGAATGTAGTTAAATAGGAATAAGTGAGGGTTATTTGGTAAAAGTAGAAGATACATAGTAGAAGAGATAGGTGCTGTTAGGGATGGGTGTGACTATGAAGGAGTATTGTGCAAAGCAGTATGGGAGGGAGAAAGGTAGTGGGGAATGGTGCTAAAAGTTTAAATGGAAGTTGGGAATTAGTTAAAAAGAAACAGGAGTGTTTGTATTATAGCAGTAAGGTGGTTTGAGAGGGTTTCAGAATGAGTCACAAGTGAGATGTGTATGTAGAAAGTAAAATAGTAGAGTAAGGGGGGATGAGAATTGGTGGTAGGGTAGAGGAGTGAAGTAAAGCTGAGCATAATGGACTTCCACCCTCAGGTCAAATTATAACAGAGAGCAATCGGTTTATAACCAATACAAAGAAATTAACAGAGAGATGCAAAGAAGAAGAACAGTTTTTGTTCATTTCCTGAATGCACAAACCTGTCAGTCAGGAAGAGTGAGTAACTGGCATACTCAGTGTAATGTACTGTTCAAGGGAAAGGACAGTGATCAACTTAGTAAGTGGCCCTTAGAGTGTAAGGACCACTCTTTTGGAGTGGGATGTTAAAGTCAATTTCCTGCACAGGCAGATACAGATTTAACTAGCTGAAGTTAACACACAGCAAGGTTCTTCAAGTTAAATTTGCTTACATTGTACAAAGACAAAAATTCTCAGTGAAAATGTTTGGGAGTTGGCCCTTGTGACAGAGCTCCTAAAGTACTGGGGTCGGGTATAGTGACCACAGGCTATTGTGCAAAGACAAAATGCCTGCACTACAGATGCTTGTGTCTTTAAAACTAAAAGGGTATTTATCAGAGAACTGGAAAATGAGTGCTGTTGCTATGGGATGGATGAATTTAAATAGGATAATCATAATACTAATAGGCAAACATAGCAGAATATGTAGATAAAATAAGAAAGTATAACTTGGATGTGGCAATACAGAATTGTAAAAAGGAAAGAGCAGTTTGAAAGGATTATGGAACAAACTGATTATGTTAAAACATCTCCTTAGGAAATTTTAAGTAGAGACACAGTTATAATGGAGAAACAAGAAAGATTTAAAATAATTGAGGGGCATCTGCTTCTATATAGAAACTGTTATTAAATAAATTACCCCATAAGTGGAGAAATGAAGTATAAGCAGTGTGACACCCATGCCCTGGCCCAGCAATCAAGGAGCCTCAATCCTCACCACTAACACCAGAGAGGGCATCTCATATATGAGGAAAATGATAACAAATATGCACAGTAAAGTGCAATTTCCCTTAAGAGCACACATAAATCACAGTAAGCCCAGGGCTGGTTGCTCCCTTGCTCTCCAGGTCCCCAATAAGACTCCCCACTGGCACAGCTATAGGGTCCAGATCTCAGCCTAGCTGGGCAAGCTAAAACCTCCAGCACCCTCTCTGTCCAACCAGTGCATCATGTCCCTTCCCAAGTAGCTGACACACACATTTTGAGATGAGAGTGTATACAACCACACAGACACTTCTGGGGAAGGCTGACACAGGTTCTCCAGCTGTGCCCCTTTTATCCAGACTATACAGTAGAAATTCCTGCCACCACCCAGCTAATACTTATCAGCTACTCAAAGGCCCTTGAAAGGGTATCCAATTATTACTGTGCAATATTATTATCCAATTGGTAGTATAAGCTAAACAGTCAAGGCTTATTAGAGTGACTTGGTACATGATCCTTATATACATGCAATGTACACTTAGAGCTTAACTTATCTCTACACAAACCATCCACAGCTAAAATGTTTTAAAATATTTAATAATAAATAATTAAAACCACAAGACAATACTTTCTACTACACAGTGCTAGTCAAGAGTTCAGAGATCACAGAGAAATACTTAAAACAATTCAGTAGTACAGTTCTGACATCACAGAAGAAATGTTAGTCTAATTGTTCTAGTTCCTATCTATTTCTAAAAGAAAACACAAGTCTAAGATAACTTACATATGAGCAAGACAGTGCTGTGAGTTGGATGATCAAGACAAAAATCCTTAATGCCTTCTGATTCTTTCTGTTTAAATTGAAATTGCAGCCTGAATGGCTTCCACTTTGACAGGTTCTGGCCTTATCTTACCACTTCCCACTCTATGTCCTAGGTAGGAGACCTCCACCATATCCACCTGACATTTGCTCGGCTTAATGGTCAACCCTGCCCTCTGTAGTCTGCCCAGCACCTCCCAGACATGCTAAAGGTGCTCTGGCCAGGAATGGCTGTAGATGGCAGTATCATCTAGGTAAGCAAGGGCAAACCCTCCTACTCCTACTAGGATATTATCTGCCAGCCTCTGGAAAGTCGCTGGAGCATTCTTCAACTCAAATGGCATCTTTGTGAACTCATACAAGCCAAAAGGAGTTACAAAGGCTGACTTCTCTCTAGCACTGGGAGTCAAGGGCACCTGCCAGTAATCCTTGGTAAGATCAATGGTTGTAAGATACTTAGCCCCACCCAGCTGCTCTAGGGCCTCATCTGTCCTAGGCATGGGGTAAGCATCCGACACTGTGTGACTATTTATTTTCCTGTAGTCCACACAACCTGGTGCTGCCATCCTTCTTTGGCACCAGCACCACTGGGGAGGCCCAGGGACTGTTGGACTCTTGAATCACCCCTAGTTCCAACATCTCCTGTACCTCCTCCCTCAGAGTCTGTTTGACTCTCTCAGGCACCCTATAAGAGGCCAGCCTAATGGGCCTTTGGGGTCCTGTATCCACCTGGTGCTGCACCCTGGTTTCCCAGTGAATGTGTCCCCAAATTCCTGCAACACTGCTCAGATTTTTCAAACCTGGGTAGGAGATAGCTGCTGGGACATTGCTATCCCTTCCACTGAGGTGTCAGCCCAAGCCTCACTAAGGAGATCAGTCCTCAGATCTCCCTTAGACTCCTCCTGCAATCCACTGCAAATGCTCAGCACAAGGGCCTCCCTATCATGGTAAGGTTTCATCATGTTAACATGGTACAATTTGTGCCCCTGCCATCTGCCTAGCAGTTCCACCATGTAGTTAACATCATTTACCTTTCTTACCACCTTGTAGGGAGCCTCCCAAGTTGCTTGCAGCTTGTTGTGTCTGACAGGAATGAGAACCATTACCTGCTGCCTCATAGCATACTCTATAACTCAAGCATTCCTGTCATGCCACACCTTTTTCTGTTGTTGGGCTTCTGCCAGGTTCTCCTGGGCCAAGCCTATGAGTTCCCTGAGCCTTGTCCTGAGGTTTAGGACGTATGCCACAACAGACTCCTTGTGAGACTCGCACTCACCTTCCCACTCATTTCAAATTAACTCTAGAGGTCCCCTCACCCTATGCCCATACAGCAACTCAAATGGTGAAAAACCTGTGGATTTCTGGGGAACCTCTCTGTAAGCAAACAACAGATGGGGCAAATATTTGTCCCACTCCCTCTTAAACTGATCTGCAAATGCCAATAGCATGGACTTGATTGTAGAATTTAACCTCTCAACAAGACCATTAGTCTGGGGATGGTAGGGGGTGGTCTTCATGTGCTTCACCCCACAGAACTTCCACAGACAAACCAGCAGGTCTGACATGAAATTGGCACTTCAGTCAGTATTTCTTTTGGGAAACCAACCCTGCTGAAAATCTCTAACAAAGCATTTGCCACCTTCTCTGCCTCAATAGTGTAGCATAATCCACTACCACTAGGATATACTTTTTTCCTGTGGAACTTGGGGTACTCAGAGGACCCACAATATCCATAGCTACCCTCTGAAATGGCTCCTCAAACACAGGCAAAGGCATCAAAGGAGATATCACCTTGTCTTCTTCCTTGTGTACCTTTTGGCACTGCTCACAGGTCCTGCAGTACCCTGTAACATCTCTGGAAATTCCAGGCCAATAGAAGTTCTGCATAATACGCCTCTTTGTATGTTTTATGCCCATATGACCTGCAAAGGAAATATCATGGGCTATGGCTAGAAGCACCAGATGGTAGGCTCTAGGCACTACCGACTGCTGTACTCTCTCACCTTCTAGCCCTCCCTCAGGGGTCCACTCTCTGTATAGTAACCCTTTGTCCCAGTGTACAGATTACCCCTTTCCTTGAGAATGAGGTGCATCCCTAGCTCCTTGCCTCAGGCCTT
Source organism: Protopterus annectens (assembly GCF_019279795.1). NCBI lineage: Eukaryota > Metazoa > Chordata > Ceratodontiformes > Protopteridae > Protopterus > Protopterus annectens. The sequence goes on from NC_056743.1 coordinate 1,498,685,939, forward strand.
GCAATGTAGGGCCTGAGAGCTGAGCCTGTCTCAACTCTCTCCTTGTAACCCTTCCCAGCTCCCCTTCCACAGGAAATCTGGCATCCTCTGACAGTGGTGCCTCACTGTCAGCCTGGGTACTACTACTCACCTCTACCTTTGCAGTCACTCTGTCCAAGGGAACATCAGTACCCACAAGCAGCTGTGGCTCACCTTCAGTCTCACTGCTACAACGTAGCTCACTCCCTGAAGTAACCACCTCACCAGTCCTGGCTGCAAGTATGCAGTCTGTCTGGGTCTCCCCCAGGCTACCAGACCCACATGTTTGTCTCCTAGCCAGACTGCGTGTAACTGCATAAGCACATGGTACTGCCTCATCCAAATCTTTCCCTATCAGGACATCTGCAGGATGGTAGTTTGGTACCCTTGTTGTCTCAAGACAACCTACTATTGGCATTTTGCCTTTCCCACTTACTGGCAACCTCACCTTTTCTTCCCCACCTTGCCTCTGTGGGCACCTGTATGCCACATGGCCCCACTGGTTGCATTCAAAACATTTAACCCTAGCTCCTGGATGTGTACCTGGACTAGTGGCTTCCCCTGCTACTGGCAGACTTTGTTGTGGCAGTCTGTGCTGCCCACCATGGGTTCCTTTAGACCCATGAGCAGTACTGAGAGTCTCCTTCCTGTGCAGGTCTGCCCTGTTTGCCAGGTATAAGTCTTCCTTCTTCCCCAACTCATCTGAAGTAGCACATTGTCTATCAGCTAACGAAATCCACATGTCCTCAGGCAATGTGCTAAGGGCTTATTCCCTCACCAAAAGATCTGCCAGCCCTTCAGAAGTGGTGATTTGACATCCACTTACCGACCTATGGAAGTAAGTGCTTAATTCAGCAACATATTCACACACACTTTCATCTGCCTTGCATCTATGCTCATGAAACCTTTTCCTATATGTTTCAGGTGTTAGCTTAAAAAACTCTAATAGACAGTTTTTTGCAGCAGTATAATCAAAACATGCGTCAGACATCTTAGATAATACAGTTACAGCTTTACCATGGAGTAAGGGGGTCAGGAACCATACCCAGAGCCCTTGTTCAACTTCATACCGTTTACATACCCTCTTAAACATATGAATGAAACTAAGTATACAAGAAGTATGTCACAGCAGTCCAGGACCAGAAAACCAAAAAATAATCAGCTCAATAAGAAAAGCATAAATTTAATAAGGCACCTTTTGTTCATAACATAATGAAGTTCATCAGATAAAACACATAAAAAAAAATTAATTTATATAACATTGTCCACATCACATGACCATTTAAACCCTCCAATACGAATTAAAAAATATATAAATAAAAAATCATTACTTAGCAATTAATTATCATGAATGCAAAACATACACATCGAATCATATAAAAATCTTCATATTAAATACTATATAATATAATGTAAGATTTATAAATATTAATAAAAATCTAATATATTTAAAATTTATAATTTATATCTTATACATAATTCATATTCTATTGGTTATACCCTACCACTGCCCTTACCACTAAAAATTCTTATACTTTTTGAAATACATGATACCAGATACAATTTTGGTAATAAAATCACAATTCATATATATGACCTTCAGCGCAATAAATTTCTCAGTTTTAATAATGACATAATAGAACACATATCATTGAGGCCTGGGGGGTTATATGCATACAGTCGTATTTGCCAAATTAATTCTAACCTTTCCAACTGTTATGATAATGGCCCTCCTCTTGGATTATCCTCTATTTGTCCTATAACAAAGAATTTAAACCAATGTTGTGAATGCACACGTGTGTTTTGCTAATGCACTATCCATTTTATGTTTTCTCATACTATATGTGTGTTCATATATTTTATCCCTGGGGTGTCGATCTGTTTTACCAATATAGTATGTATCACATAGTTGACATACTGCTGCATACACAATCATCCTTGAATTACAGTTGCATTTTGTTCTACAAAAAATCTATGTTCCATTTAACATTATACTCGTGCCCTCCTGGATATATTTACAATATGAGCACATTCCACACTGTTTCATTCCTTTACTACCTATTAATTTTTTGCCTTCCAACAGTGTCCTAAACGTACTACCTCTTTTTAATATGAATTTAGGAGAATGCCCTACCCTCACCATTAGATCATCATCATCCAAGAAGATATTCCAATTTTTCATCATAATTTCTTTTATTAGTGAGAAATTTGAGCTGAATGTTAAAACACATCCCAACTGATAGCCAGCATTTCTGCTCATTTGGTTATCAACTTCTGATTCCACACAGAATGCCTTAATGTGAGGCAGTATGGAGCTATTTTTATTGTTGTTGGTTCAAATTATCTCATCTCCAAGGACTCATTGACTGTTAGTAGAAAACTTACAGTCCTTTTAGATAGTATAACTTGTACAGGTGCTAGGATGTATTTTTTCATAAATACATATAGAAAGCAGGGTCAGGTCAGTGTGAATAAAAAGATTTTTGGGAGTAAATACATACACAGGAAAAAATGACCATTTGAAAAAGCAGAAATGTGTAGAACATCCAAGCCTAATTTGGAAATGTTTATTTATACAAGATGGAGTCCACTTACCAAGACAAGAGAAGAGCATTTTTGCAACATACATATTGTAATATTTGACAAACACAAGACAGGATTTTTACTAGGCCAGAAATTTAAAAGTTCACAGATAGCAAGATATGATTTATTTGTGCTGGTTGTTAAAGCTAGGAGCACTATTAATGACATTTTTATATTGGGAAATTTGCTGCATTCACATAAGACTGATGTTATTGTTTGTCAAGCATGGTTAAAACAATGACTGGAAACCAGATCTGTCAAAGTATAAATCTTTTTACTGTAATAACAGACATTTTAACAAAAATCAAGTGTATGTATTATAACAGGGATTAAAGATTGTTATAAGACCTGTGATTATTACATGTCTGATGATAATGCCAATACTTTAGATCATGTAACAGTGACCATAACGACAACCCTGGAACAGATTGGAAATGCTGATGTCCTAAAAGAATTCATATAGTTCATGCATGAAACACAAGAGGGGCAGATAATATTAGATAAGGGCTTTACCAGAAACAGACTGCAATAATATTGACTCTACGTTAGTAAATAAATTATTTACAGCATATGGTCAGGAACAAAAATTGTTGCAGATTGTAGATAGACCTACCAGGGAACAGAACATACTGGACATTGTTTGTGTTTATGAAAGTGATTGTTACTTCATGTTAAATTTTACTACCTTTGATATGAAGTGATTGTAGGAGTATAATAGTTAAATTATTGCTAGGTAATTCTGCAAAATTGAAATCTAAATCAGTGCTGAGGAAATTAATAATAGACTAATTAATAACAGACTATACAGAAGCAAAGAGTCACTGTGTAAAACTAATTTTCAGAGATGCATTGAAAAGACTGCAGAAGAAATGTGAAACATTTTGAAAGGGAAATTGCTTGAATGCAAAACAGTGAAAAATGTTTATCTTCATGATCTAGGTACAAAAGGTCAGGAAGATATATTTCCATAAGAACAAGATACTTCATTATGATGAGAGAGAGAAAAATAAAATACAATACATGGATATGAGGTCAAACTATAACTTTGAAAATTAAATAAACAAAGTCGACAGACAAATCAAACATAGTGTGAGACAAGATCAGAAAATTTGAAGAAAATTAAATAAAGACTTGAAGTGTAATAGGAAACTGGTTTATAGATACATAAGATGTGGCAGGAATAAAAACATACAGATCGATAAATTGCATGCGGATTCTAAAATTTATTCTTAGATACAACAGATTATACATATAGTTATCAAATCACATACAAAACAGTTTGGCTCCACAAAAGGGAGTTATAAATTGTACTAGTACCATCCAAGTTACTTCAGATACTGAAATTAAATTACGTTTTATAGAAACTGGGCCTCAAAAAAGTATAGGGAGGAGATAAAATTAGTATTAACGGCCTGTGAACAGCTCAGCATGAAATGCAGTGCCATTATGTTTGCTATTTGCTAGGTTATTTTAGTATCAAGAACTTCCTTAAGCTTGGAGACATGTACTTAAACCCTTGGAATGGTGGAGAGAACAAACTCAGAGTCATATAGGCCAATAGCTTTACTTTCTTATTGTGGAAAAACAATAAAGGTTATTTTGGATAAATTACTGCAAGAAATGGAAAGGCTGGGACTTAAAACAGTATATCAGCAGTTCTATGTTGAAAATATAGCTATAGCTTTCAGTAATATAATGTTCTATAATAAGGTAATAAAAGCAATAAATGAAAATGTGTATTATGATGTAAGTCATACATATAGACTTGTCAGCCTTTAAAGTATCAATCATAGGTTTATAGGTAGGTACTAGGCTATCTGCCCGAAGGCATTTATAAGCCTAGCCGAAATGTGTTGGCTTTCGCCACCCCCTTAGATTAGTTCCCTGTGCCACTAACCTAGAGATGTGGGTATCCATTTTGAATATGAATACTCCCCGTCTTTTGTATTTCGGTCCGGGTGTTGTGGCCAAAATGTATGGTATGAGTTGTAGCCTGGTAGTGCTGGTGTGCTCTCTGGAGCCTTAAACCAGGTTTTTGTTACTGCACATATATCAATTTTCTCCATACTGAGGAGTGCCTCGAGTGCGTGCATTTTGAGGTTTAGATTTCTGGCATTGAGTAGCATTACCCTCAGTTTTTTGTTACTTGTGCTATTTACGGCAGTGGGTTTGTCATTTGAGCCTTGCCTAAAAAAGGCACTATGGGTGTGGCAAAAGCCTTGGCCAGTATTTGAAAGCCTAAGGGTGACAGGTGCAAGCCGTCTCTAGCAAAGCAGCATGGCTTGTCAAGCATGTCATCCCAGGTTGACAGACACTGGATCCCCTTTGAATGACACCAGAAGCTTAGACAATTTTTGAAATTGATAATTTTTTCTCTATATCATGGTATCATTCTTGGTGAGGGCAGGATGCTACTCAGGGCCAGGGTCATACCAGCCTGGGCTACGTGATCAGAGAGCATCTCTATGTCTCTTTTCATGTAGTCCAGAGAGGTATGGCCCAGGTCATTCACACCAACATGGACAATGACAGAGTCATATTTGTACTTGTTCTGGAGTGACCTGAGTGCTTGTGTTATGTGGCGGATCCTATCCTGGCACCTGACAGGCAGCTAACAGTAACCTTCTCCTTGTTCAGCCTAGTGAGTGGGACGTTAGTGTGCCTGACTATAGAGTCACCTTTGACTAGTGTGTTGGGTATGTTATTTTGCCTTAAGGGCTGTGATTGTGTGGCACACTGGTTTTGTGAAGTATGTGTTTCATTGTTTGTGTTGGGGGTGGAAGTTGCTAGGATGTCTGCTTTGGAGATCTTTGTTGCTTCTGCAGATTTTTATTTAGAGCCTCTGAGTATGTTTTTGTGTATTTATGTGTATTTTTTGCCAGTGCTGGTTTCATAGGTCTATGTGAGACTGGTAGTGTGATGCAAGTAATTCCCTTCTTCTCTTGACTGCCTGGTCCAGTCTTCGGTTGAGAGAGCTTAGCCTCCAGTTTTGCTGTATAATTGCATCTCTCGCATGTATTAGTGTTTGGTAGAAGGAGGAGAGGGTTGTCTGTGTACATGAGGCAATTGTAACATTGCCTCAAAATGCCCAGATTCACCAGTTGGACTGGAGAGTACACCTGAAACTGCCCTTTGGACATACCTGGATAGGTACAGTGAACTATTTTACTGATTGGCTGGTAAGGTCAAATAGAGAGCCTTGTCCTTCTCTACAGTATAAGGGGGCTCTAGTGCTAAGGTTTAATAGTGCTTGCTATGAGTTTTGAGCAAGTGGCTGTATGAAAAGTGAATGTTTTGAGTGCTTAAGTTGAATGTTTGTCTAGTTCCAAGGGAAAAATTGAAGAGTAGACTTTGTGGGGCCGGAAATAGTTATACCCTAGCTAACCGATGCTGCCCGGCGCGCAAAACCTGGCAAATGTGGGTTTTATAGCAGGGAAATGAAAGAGATAGAAATTAGCCCAACATGGCCAATAAACTACTACTTTCTGGGCTGAAACTACTCCTCCAGGGACAGATAGGCTGCTCAAAGCTCCCTCTCTTACAGTGAACAGAGAAACTTCCTTCTATCCATTTAAGGTATGGGCAAACACACAAACTTGTAACACAGTCCTGAATTTAGCACTAACCTGAAAACTGGACTATACTAGCTTAGAAAGGCAGGAAAACAAGTATTTTTTTTGTTTTTTTTTTTTTTTTAGAAAATAAAGCAGATACAATCAAAAAACACTTTAAATGTACAGAAATGGCTTTCACACTTGAGTGTGTAGCTTACAACAGTTAAACAGGTAATTTAAACACAAAAATGACTTTGTTAAAGTGCATGCAATAAAATAAGTACAATATGTAGCTGAAACAAGCTTTTTAAATCACATAAACTCTAGAAAATTGGCGTTTTAGGCAGAATCAGCTAAATGCAGCAAGAAAATGCAGAAAAATGATACTTAATCACTCCAAAGTCCCTCTTTTGTCTTTCTGCTGCTGTAGAACTCTGCAGGGCACCAGGCAGGAGCTTGCTGAGCTGTATACTAGCACAAAAACCTTGCAAATGCAGGTTTTATAGCAGGGGAAATGAAAGAGACAGAAATTAGCCCAAAATGGCCAATGAACTACTAATCTTTGGGCTGAAACCACTCCTCCAGGGACAGATAGGCTGCTCAAAGAGAAAATTCCTTCTATCCAAGTAAGGTATGGGCAAACACAGCAACTTGTAATACAGCCCTGAATTCAGCACTAACATGAAAACTGGACTATACTAGCTTAGAAAGGTGGGAAAGCAAGTATATATATATATATATATATATATATATATATATATATATATATATATTTGTTTTTTCAGAAAATAAAGCAGATACAATAAAAAAAAACACTTTAAATGTAAAGAAATGGCTATCACACTTGATAATTCACTTTCTTTTCAGCTATTTCCATTTCCCTCTCTATGCAAATGTTTATTAGATACTTCTTGCTATCTTGTTCTGCAATGCTTTCTTCACTCCATTACTTTTTATACCACTTGTTTATTATTATGTTTTATATTAGAATTTAGTTCTTAACAGTTTTTATACTTAGCATCAGTAAAGTTTATAAGTGGAGCTTATCTCCATTACTTTTTTATACCACTTGTTTATTATTATTTTATTATATTAGAATTTAGTTCTTAACAGTTTTTATACTTAGCATCAGTAAAGTTTATAAGTGGAGCTTATCTCCCCGGGCCTCTACTGAAAATGGACATGTATCCAGCTAGACTAGCCCGGTCAACAAATGTAAAATAAAATAAAATAAATAAAATAAAATAAAATGTGCAGCCTACAACAGTTAAACAGGTATAACACTGATCAAGAAATTAGAACATCTAGGTATTCATGTAATCTTTTTGTATGTGCTATAAGATGGATAGCTGAATGGCATGCAAACAGAGTATGGCAAGTGTAATCCAAAACTTGGACAGTTGAAATTCTAGATTGCAATCAGGATGTCCCAAAAGGCTCAGTCCTCAGCTTATACTTATTTAGGTTTCTAATTTCAAATCTATTTTTCATCTGAGGTGTTGTATTGTCTGTATGCAGATGATTTGAAAATGGGTAATCTGATTGCATCTGTTATAGACAGGGCATGCTTGCAAAAGAACTTGACCATCTTGGCACAGCTGAATAATATGCTGATAATGATATCAAGATCTAAGCATATGAGACTTGGGAGACATAGACTAAAAGGTGAATATTTAATACAGCACACAGTGAGTGAAGCTTTATATTCATTTAAGGACCTATGAATATGGAAAGATCCAGTTTTGATTTTTTTTCCTGATCATATCAACCAATTAATCAAAGTTATAAAACTATAAGCTGTGTAAAAGATTTAGCAAGTCTATGAAATCAGAAATGATGAAATCATTGTTAAGTTAAATCAGACTCAAACTAATACATGGGGTTAATAATATGGAAACCTTATAAGAAAACTTGCATTAATAAATTGGAAAGAATATAGCAGAAATATAACAAAGGCATCTGTGAATGTGAAAATTTAAGTTATTATGAAAGATTAAAATACCTGAACTTGTACAGTGTTTCATACAGATATTTAAAAGGAGACCTTATTTGAATATATAGGCCGTTTAGAGGCAACTGCCTCTGGGAATGTTTAGGGTTATCAAAGAGTAATAGCTAATCATCAGACACCCTATGTATGAGATCATATAGGAAAGAAAGATATATTATTAATCAGTTCTCTGAGATAGAGAGTCTGAGAGAGTGATAGAGAGCAGCTTATGCTTGGAATATGCTACCTGATTATATTAAAGCAAGCATTAATTTAGATATTTAAGGGCAAGTGGGACACGTGTAATGGGATGACTGTTTTTGGTATACTGGCAGGCTGGAAGGATATCATTACCCATGCCTGCAATATCTGCATGCATGTATTTGTTTAAAGTCTGTCCATGAAATACAAGATTCCTTATAGTTCACAACCTGTGTTTGCAGTCCAGGTCAAGTAATCTTAAGCACATCCTCTATTTCTCTTCGGGTACTTCTTTGATTAAAGTTAAAGCCAAACTTCTGGTACTTCATGGGTAAATCCACAAAAAGGCTAAAAGTACTCCATGGTTTCATCTGGTCAGTTGCCCCAAGAGTCTCCATTCCTGGTCGTGAAATCTGTATCATGAGAAACCAACCTCTCTGCTTTTGTGGGATTTCAGAAATTATGTTAAGCACAACTTTTCGTATGATCCACACTATTTAAATTATCAGGAGAGGCCTTAGGTCAACTGGAGCCCTAGGCAAAAGGGCTCCATGGCACTCCCCACCAAACCACCTGGTGCCCCCATCCTGGTCTACCCACACCAAATAAATACTGGAAAAGCACCCATACTACAGTGGGGCCCTAGGTGGCTGCCTAGTTGGCCTATGCCTAAGGCCAGCTATGTATATTATTACATGCATTTACTACATAATTTACTTCATGCTTATCTATTCAAATGGGACTTCAAAAACAAGCATAGGTATCAGAGGACATCTGAACCCTGGACATTCCGGGCAAGCTGCATAGAAGTTCTCATTGTCTTTCATTATACCAGGCCAAAAAATCATAGCAAGAATGTTAGCTCAGGCTTTGTCCATCCCTTCATACCCCCAAAATATGAATATGTACAAGTTTCAAACACGTGTCATGAAAGGTTTTTGGAACTGAAAGTTGATGAAGCTTTTCTACTGTCTTTATTTAACCCACACAGCAAATCATTCCTCATCACAAAACATGGGTATTGGAAGAGGCCAATCTGCTCATCTGTTTCATCTATTTTTACTTTTATTTCAACAATATTTTATACAGCTTGCTTAAATATCATTCTGTCACTATGTTTTCTTAAAATTTTCACTGCTTATTTGCAAATCTGCCAATTCAGAGACATTTTCTTCAGTACATTGGCATGAAGTAGGGGGTCTAGTAGTTTCACTAATGAATACAGATATATGTGTTTCATCTTCTCCTATTTCTGTCTTTACAAATGACAATTCCTTTATTTTTACCTCAGTAATTATTTTCTTCTTAAGTTCTTGTTGCTAAAAGCTCTGTTTCTAAAAGTCCCTCTGTTGACATCAGAGAGGTAATCTTAGGAATCTTTTATGGTTCTATTTCTTCTCTTATTCTATCCCCACCCCATCTTTAGACAGGCATCCTTACTTTACCAATTGGAATCATCTAACAAAGGTTATGTATCATACACTGTGCGTTCTTCCCTTTCAGTTTTTGTACTGATCATTCAGTAACTTAACAACTGTATTTTTTCTGGTAAGACTTAGTAAAAGGTTTGTGATAACACGTAAGTTCTTCTATCTCTTCTAGCTAAAGATTGACTTTAGTGCCTTTTTTATTTTTCTATACCTATTTTTTGTCTTTTATGATGATGTGTATTTTTCATACTCTGTTAGGCTGGTGCTGCTTGACCCCCATTTGCACTAGGCGGATATTCAGGATGAGAGCGTCAGGTTGTTGTAGCCCCCATTATTTTCTCAGATTATATTTTGTCCACATAGTATCCATGTTCTCTTTCCCCATAATTTCCACAATTCCTTGGGCTAAAGAAAGTCTTGACCTATTACGGCATTTTATCTCAGTAAGTACCAAAGATAACAGAGTTTGAATTTCCATGTGTATCCTGTCTCTACGAACACATATGTCTTTTTCATTCTTGTTGTCATTTGTTTATGTATACACACATAAAGTTCCTTAATAAATGTGACCATGCTCCCAAAATCTAATATTTCCTTCAGCTTATTACCATCCAACAAAACCAAATACTTAGAAACATTAATAGGAGCACAAAGACAATATGCTGATTCAGTTAGGCAAATTACTTGTCATGTTCCAGCAGTATATTTTCATTATCAATGGGCTGGTAAGAAATCACATTTTTAGGCATAGTATTTCCATTTCATTGCCAGTATGTCAGTTAAAAATTACATTTTTTGTCAACTACAGCATTCCTACTAATAATTAAGCATTTTAAACAATGGATCATCTTGTCCCGTATCTGAAAAACATAACTATTTCAGTTACTGGCAATTTTTGAGTACTCAAAAAAAAGTGACAGTCACTTTTAGTTACTCACTTGGATTGCTCAGTTTAAATAGTGTTTTATTGTGAATAACCTTTCAGTTAGCATAACTAATTTAGCAGTACTTTAGGATCATTTTGAATGGATAATTTACATAAATTATTTAAGTGTGCCAGTTTGAACTTCTCAACTGATAAAACATGCATCATTTTATTTTTTACAGTTATGTCTGGTTCTAACCATTAGCTTAAAACATACTTCAGTCAGACATTTGTGCACTTACTATTTTACTTGACTTAAATGTTCAGTTTAGACTTTTGTTTCCAAAGGTGCACCAGCTCTAGCTAGCATTTTTTTTAGTTTTTGAGAGTTGCCACAAATTAGCACATTTCATACCCATATAGGCCTAGAGTGCTTCTTCCTATTAGTCATGAAGATACAATTTAGAATCCAAAATGAAAAAGACAGTGAAGCAAACTGCTCAGACTATTAAAAAAGTCATCAATTGTTGAGTTGTATTGAACAACAGTGCTTTTTTAAGATTGCTGTGCTAAACACATATTAAAGTAAAAGAATCTGGTTAGGAGCTCCATGTGGCTTTTTTGTTTGTTTGTTTTTTAAAGATAAAATTTATGCCACATTTGACTGATTTTTCTGTATTTGTTATCTATCAAGAATATTTTCTTAACTTAGTTTTTTTGGTTGTGAGTGTGACAATGTGATGTCTTGGCAGCTATGCCAGGAGAAGTAGGGCAGTGGATATGTAACATATGCCAGCGCAGGTAGTTGGAATCTAGCAAAGAATTATATGTTATTTGAATATCAAACTGATTTGTACAGATGCTTGTATTGAAAATGTATTTGTAAAGCTGCTTGTGTTAAAAATGTATCAGTGTATCAACAGTGTTCTTGATGGACAGAAAAAAAAATATGCATGCATTATTGTAACTGTTTAAATGTATATGTTTTGACAGAAGATACTCAAAGAGAAAAGGTGAATCTCAAACTTTAAAAACCGTGAGAAATTACATTTGTAGGCCTAGGTCATAAAGATGTAATCTCACAGTTTTGAAGGAAGTCAGAGACACAATGTCTGTAAGAAATATTGTTTATTAGCTCCTGTAGGAAGAGTGGAAGTGGTTTATTTTTTTTGACTTCCAGGAGCTGCAGCAGATCTTAGCAAGGCTCTGTGTGTGTATTATTGACAAGTACAAAATCCTGCCAGTTTCTAGTAATGGGGGGTTGCATGGGAACCAGGAGTCAGATGACCAGATGTATGTGATATAATTCTAGAATCTATCACTAAAATAATCCCCCGGTTCTGCAAGCCCTGCACGGTGTGCGGGAACAGTGCAGGAGCTCCTGGAGGCAGTATGGCTACCGTGTGATCCAGGAATAAGCTGCAGGGATGGGCATGAGTGCTCTTGCACTATTCCTGCATGGACACAGCTCCTGTATGCAATTACCCCATTTGCAGGTAAAAAAACATGCAAATTAGGTGAATTTGCAATCCAGGAAGCTGTCAGTCGGCCATGCAGGACTAGTGTAGTGTGCAGAAATGTACTCAGTTAGTAACCGAGTACATTTCTGCAAACTACAAAACGGAGCCATGACAGCTCCAAATAAAGGGTGTATAGTATGTGGAAACCATGCCAATGGCTAAATATATGGTCATTGGCATGGAAAACAGTTGCAAAATAAAAAAATAACTTTTATTTGTTTTAGTCGATTTTGACTGTTTAAGAGTAGGGCAGCGGTGCACAAAAAGGATCAGGCAGAAAATATAAAAAATAACCTGAAATAAGCATTCTAACCAAAATCACTATTTTGCCATTATACTCAATGGCAGGCAGAGGATAACATGGCCAGTGAATAGTGGTTGCTAAGGGGGAAGGCTCAGTGTGGGACCTCTAACTATGCATTAGCAGGCAATCTTATGCAAATGAGGGGAATGATACTGAATTCCAGATTTCCCCTCAATGCTAAACAGCACCCAACAGTGTAAGTGCAGGAATAGCATGGTTCAAGCCTAAGAGTTAGCTGACATCATAGGGGATGTCAGGCATACTGTAAGTGTATTGGAGCCCTGTGGTTCAGGTTTGCCCTTAGCTTAGCAGAGCTAAGCAAGGGTGTGTGTCTGAGGCTGCCTAGCACTCTTTACATTGCTTAAGCGGGTGTGTGTGCTGCGCATTGTGTTTTAAAGGAAAATAAAAAGGAAATCAGGAAATAGCAGCTCCCTGCACTTTTGAGCACTGTGTTTGCATGGCACACCCCTGGGCTTAAACATGAAGGCAATGGGAAGGGAAAACAGCAATAGGAAGGTAATCAAGGAGAACTAGCATAGCTGGTAGTTGAAATGTATCAGAATCAGCCAATTACACAGGCAGCAGCCCAGCCCAGAACACTATTATAAACTATGAAAACACCTTTCCCTCTGTTTTTTCCCACATACTCTACACCACCAGTGTATACAAGCAGGGAAATTTTAACAAACAAAAACAACAAAATGATAGGGGCTGCAGAAGCTATCATGCATCAACATGTAGAAGAGTCTGAGGGTGGTGAGGATGAGATTGCTGTCGACCAACCCACAGTGAGGAGACAGAGAAGAGTGTACAGACCCAGGGTAACCTACCAGGGGCTACATGAGCTGGAGACAGTGGAGCACTATAGGGTGTTCATATGACACACACATGCCAGTCAGGGAGGCTCACATACCCAACAACAGTGTCAGCCAGCAGGACAGGTGTAGACAAACACAAACAGAAGCTGTGCTAAAGCCTCTGACTGATGGCAATGGGTAACCTCCCCCCAGGCCTACACAGACAAACTACAACAGGTCAGGCAGTGGGATGTTAGTTCTGAAGGGTAAGAAGTCAGAAACTGAAATGTAGGTCAATCAAACCTAAGACCTGTAGTAAACTGATATGCCTCTAGTTAGCATGACAGGTTAGAATATAGAATGAAATGGAGTACCTGACATACCAGTACAGTCATAGCAAATGTGTACAAGTGTCAGGTGTGCCCCCCAATCCTATGTAGAAATGTAGTAACAGTCTGATGTGCTCCCCAATCCAATTTAGACACATAGTAACAGTCAGGTGTGCTCCCCCCAATCCAAAATAGAAATGTAGTAACAGTCAGGTGTGCCCCCCCAGTCCGATGTAGAAATGTAGTAACAGTCAGGTATGCCCCCCCCAATCCTATGTAGAAATGTAGTAACAGTCAGGTGTGCCCCCCATTCCTATGTCGACTTGTAGTAACACACAGGTGTGCCCCCCCATCCTATGTAGAAATGTAGTAACAGTCAGGTGTGCCCCCCAGTCCGATGTAGAAATGTAGTAACAGTCAGATGTACCCCCCCCAATCTGATGTAGAAATGTAATAACAGTCAGGTGCCCCCCCCCAGTCCTATGTAGAAATGTAGTAGCAGTCAGGTGTGCCCCCCCATTCCTATGTAGACACACACAGGTGGTAACAGTCAGGTGTGCCCCCCATTCCTATGTAGACACGTAGCAACACACAGGTGTGCCCCCCAATCCTATGTCAAAATGTAGTAACTGTCAGGTGTGTCCCCCCCAGTCCTATGTAAACACATAGTAACACACAGGTGTGCCCCCTAATCCTATGTATAAATGTAGTAACTTGTATGTGTAGGTATAATAATAGTGGAGCACAGATTACCTGAGCTGGCCAAGGTAGCAGGATAGATTGTAGCATGTGTACATTATGCAGGTCTGCGTGCATTAGGTTGGTGTGTGTTATATATTGTGAGAGTAGTCAGTATGTATGCATGGTGAGGTTTGTCCTGGTGGCCATTGCCCACTACTGCCAATGACAGGGCCAAGTCCTCACAACTGCAGTGCCAAACACAATGCTTCCCACTATAACACATACTAGCAGTAAGCCATTGTAAATGTTTGAAAGTAATATGTGTCATTATCCGATAGATGGACATGATGGCATGACTGTCAGGCCAGATATACAAGTAGTACACAGGGGAAAGTACTCCAGACAGACAGTGTATAATATGTAACTGTTAAATGGACACACCCTTGGAATTGTACATAAAGGTTTGCAGCACATTATCTGGGCTTGCAGTAGGGAATACCGATGTCGTTTGGCCAAACACTGGCAGACCACAAAGGTCATAGGAATGATGTATTGAGAAACAACTGATGTCCCTGCACAAGCCAGCATAAGTGGAATGCCCTATGCATATCTCTGAGTTAGATGCAAGTAGTGTCCATAGCACACATGGTGCTAATCAACCACCACCCACAGGTTCCTCTCCGAACGTATCTCTGCTGTTGGGAATGAGTACAATATGACCCCCACCTATGTATGGCAATAGTGAAAGAATGCAGGGTCCCATGTAGGTGTGTCCCTATCTGTAAGCAGCATCCTGCTAGCATCCACACCACTGGATCAATACTGACAGAAAGTATTGGCATGAATGCCAAGCACACCTACTCTGTCACCCCAGGGGAATATACTGTATTGCAGTCTGATTACTGTAGGACTGACAGAATGCAACAGCCTACTACAGCTGGCCTGCATCACTACCAAATGGCCTAAAGTCCTCTGCCAAAGACCTGTGGCTCACCCGTACTGCCAATGTTTGTTATGTCATGGACTCCCAAATAACATAACACATTCCACAGAACCCATATGCAAGGCCATGTGGACAAATCACAGTAAAATGTCCACCATGTCCTACTGCATGGACTGTGGACCAACACCAATATACTGCTGTGATGAGGTGATAACTATAGGGAGAATATCAGATAATGTTCAAATAATGTATGGATGAGGATAGAATAATAAAGGGGGGGTGGGAGCATTGGCAGCATGGAGTGTGTGAAGTCCAAAACACAACCGTGTGCACATACTATCCCTGGCTAAAAACACAAGAATGGGTGGCTACAAACCAGCTCATAAACCATAATGTGTAGGGGTAATTTCCTGAATTATAACCCCTGCCTCTGGGTAATCTGTGTGAATCTGTACAGCTGTGAGGTATTGCCACAGCAAGATAAGGCCACACTGTCACGTCGATGGATGTACAAGTATGGGATCCTCTGCCATCACTGTACCAAGGTACTGAACCAGTTACACAGACCAAGCAGCAAATATGTCTGCCTGACAGTACTTGATGACATAAAACATCACAGTGTATAACAGTACACATGTATGAATATCTCTGCTAACACAGACACAATTACCTACAGTAACCCACTATCCTTTGCCCATTTTGACCCCATATTGTCAAATGATCTACAGATATCCTGCAGAAACAGTTTGCTAGCTGTAGGTGTAGAACACAAAAGTCTGCACTGGAGTAAAATCTACCTGGAATGGATTCACACATTCAATACAGAAGGTCATACTGGGCATGCTCCCACACTTAGTGAAATGAAGGTAATGTCAGGCAACAAAATACTGAAATGTCATACTGGGCATGCTCACACACAAAGAAATGAAGCCCATGTCTGGCAACAACAGTGGACCATACATATCTGACAGTTGCAGATGTTAGTAGATACACTCCTCAGTATGCACCAGTCATGCTTTGCACACATATTGGATAGTAATACACACATATATCCAAGGACAACACACTATAATATGCCAAGAGTACACATACACAGATGTGTGGAAGAGTGACAGTGACAAAGATCCTTCCATCATGTGGCCTGTCCCACCCAGCACACAGCCAATTGACTACAACCACATGATGTGTACATGTCACTCACCGTAAACATTTGCCTCTGGAATCCCTCAGCATTATAGAATCCGTGGTGCTAGTGCTAACTGTGCAACATAACTGCAGAAGTCAGTAGTCATCTAGCAGTTGTATAGACGTACCTGTGAAATATAAAACTGTGTGTGCCTGAGTGTGGTGTGTCTGCCTCTAGATGAATGGGTTATGGTCCATGCACACACACTGCCCTCCCCATAGCCCTACTGTTGCAAGCCTGCTGATGTCTTCACCTTGAAGTACACCTTTGGGGATGCAGTAGCCTATTCATTTCTGTGCAGTGTCCTATAACTTGCATAATGCTGTAGTGTGATCTAGTTAGGTAGGAGTTTTAATCCCAGACATGGCAACTGTGTGTGTGTGTGTGTGTGTGTGTGTGTGTGTGTGTGTGTGTGTGTGTGTGTGTGTGTGTGTGTGTGTGTGTGTGTTTGTCTGTGTAGGGATCAATGCTTTTTAGGATAGTAACACTCACTACAAGTTCAAATGCCCTACTTTTGCATGCCTGCTGATGTCATTCAGTTTGAAATACACCTTTGGGAAAGGGGTAGCCCAGTAATCTCTGCAGTGTGTCCTATAACTGTGTAATGTTGTAGTGTGATAAACTAGTTAGGTAAGAGTTCTATTCTCAGACATAACAAGTGTGCGTGTTTGTGTGTGTGTCAGTTTGCCTGTGTAGGGAGCAATGCTTTTGAGGCTATTCACAGTCACTTCAACCTCCAGTGCCCTTCTCTGGCAAACCTGCTGATGTCATTCACTTTGAAACACACCTGTGGGGAAGGGGTAGTCCAATAATCTCCGTGGCATGTCCTGTAACTGCGTAATGCTGTAGTGTGATATACTAGTTAGGTAAGAGTTCTATTCCCACACATAGCAAGTCTGGAAGTTTGTGTATCTGTTTGTTTGTCTGTGTCGGGAGCAATGCTTTTGAGGCCATGCAGATTCAATACAACCTCCATTGCCCTACTTTGGCAAGCCTGCTGATGTCATTCACTTTGAAATACATCTTTAGGGAAGGAGTAGACCAGTAATCTCTGTGGTGTGTCCTATAACAGCGTAATGTTGTAGTGTGATATACTAGTTTGGTCGGGGTTCTATTCCCAGACATGACAAGTTTGGATATTTTTGTGTGTGTGTTTATTTGTCTGTGTAGAAGCAATGCTTTTGAGGCCATTCACATTCAGTACAACCTCCAGTGCCCTACTTTGGCAAGCCTGATGATGTCATTCACTTTGAAATACACCTCTGGGGAAGGGATAACCCAGTAATCTTTGTGGCACATGCTCTAACTGTGTATTGCTGTAGTGTGATGTACTTGTTAGGTAGGAGTTCCCACCCTAGACATGGCAACTGTGAGACTTGGTGTGAGTGTGTGTGTGTGTCTGTATTTGTCATTCATATCCTGTGTGGAGGTGGCTGTGAGTGTGTAACAACTGGACGCATTGTGGAGTAGGTTTTGCAAATTTCTTATATGGTGGGTGCATTATATGTCACAATGTCCACCTTACAAGGATAATAGATGTCAAACAGCAGAGAGGCTGGGGTTGCCAATCAATACTCCTACATGTGACATCAAGGCCTGGTGAACAAATTAGGCAACCCTTGTATTACCCAGAAAGCACTTTCAAGCCATGTCTCATACACAAACACACTCGGCTAGGCAACAACCACTTTGTTGGTAGTTCCCTGCATATTGCCCACAGATAGTAACCATGGTGTGATTGCAGCAGACTACAGAGGCCATGGCACCCTGTCCTATCACTACAATAGGCACATAATTGCAGACAGTGTGCCTTCACTATGTTTCCCACTGTATACCTGCAACAACTGTAGTGCCATCAAATGTGACCCACAAAGGACATACCATGCCTTAAACACATGCCCTGTATGGACAGATGCCAGTGACATCACGGAATACCTGTATCATGCTGTGAATGTAGATGCAAGGTCAATCTGGTGTCCATTGCCAGTTCCCACCACATGAGGCCAGGAATGGCACATCTGATGATAACAATCTGTGTACACAACATGGCCCAAACACCCCAGGTGCAGTTCCACATGTCACAGAACATGCATGTGGGACATGTGCACATCCCAGATACATTCATGTCATGGACTATAGAACACATACATGGCAAGCAGTGCACAGCACTAGCCGCCCACAATAGTAACCCAGATGACCGGATGGTGAATACACTACCCACCTGTGTGGGCCAATCCAGACACTTCACCCCTGAGCCACACTGCAGACCATTGTCATGTGGCTTGATGCCAAGGTATACCCTTCATTTAGCCTTGTACAGCCTTCTGGCACAGTAAACCACTACACATATGTGAAGCAATACACCCATGCATGCCAGTACTGGCACCCTGTGTCTGTGTGTGGTGTATAATTATTTCGACCCCATTCTCACTCACTACAACTCCCGTTGACCTACTGACACATGCTGTCTGATGTCAAACACCTTCACATACCCCTTGCCCATATATCATCCGGATAACCCCTGTGGTGCATGTGATACCTGCGTATTACTGCATTGTGGCAAACTAGCTAGTTAGGAAGTCTATTCCTGACCCTGCCAACTGTGTTAATGTGTGTGAGTCCCTGAGAGAGTGTGGCTGTGTCGACATTGACACCTGTTCATGTGGACAGGCACATGTACTACACCTACCTTATCACTCCTATATCACTGTTGCAGATGTCACTCACCATCAGGTATACCTTTGGACAGCTCACTACCATGTAAGCTATATGGCACATGCAATAACTGTATAGACATGTGATAACAATACATAGTCACTCAGGGGTTTGAAACCCTCTACTGGTAAGTGTGTAATACAAACATGCTTAGGTTTTACTCTCCCACCCTCTCCCTGACTTACTTTGTCTCTGTCTGTCTCTCTCACTCCCTCTCTGGTGGATGTGGAGAAGTACACCTGCTTTGCTTAGGCATCAGCTTATGTTTTGTAATTGATACTCATGATCAGCTGATGGCCTCTGCATTAGTTCCCCTCTAGCTGATTGCACGTGGAACAGCTGTGGTAACATTCCCATAGCCAATTGCATGGAAACACACTCCAATATCTAGGAACATCATGTGGGTGTTGGGCCTTTTTATTCACCGTGAGCAGGACATCATGGTGGTGTTTGGCAAACAGCATCACAGATGGTATTGGGATTTACCTCTAACAACATACACTGTGGAGACAGGCCAACAAACAGGAGGGGGATGTGCCAGACATGACTACAGAATGTAAGTGTTGTTCTTCTGCATTTGGAATAATGTTGGTTTAACATGGTGTGTGTGGATATGGCTGGTCTACATGGTTTAATACCTGTCATGACAGTATTATGTGTTTGAGGAAACTCTTACCTGTAGGGTTATCTGCAGACTGGGCAGTGTTTAGAGTCTTATGTTTCTTGTGCCACTCACAGATCACCTATTGTAGAACTGCAGAAGAATAGTCTGAGGATTGCAGTCAGTACATGGTGACAGCCATGAGAGTTACTGACTTCATATCCCTCAAAGGACAAATGTCACAACAAACTCTGTTACGACAGTACATGTATGAGGGTATCACCGCAACATGCCAATATTGGCCCAGTATTTGTGGCTCCAGCCACAAGTCTGTCAAACTTTGTACATATGTCATGCAATAAGAGGTGCATATGTTATGTACACCACTATTTATTGACATCATACCTGATAACAAGCCAGTCAGATATCAGACTGCCAGACATGTTATGTATAGTAGGGGTTATTCCTGAGGACATAACCTGGGCATTCTGTGGTTGTGTGTACAGTACTGGGGTCTGTGTACTTATGTTGACTGTCAACAGTATGTGTATTGCGAATATGTACCTTGGCCTGTGTACAGACTGTGGTAGATGCCATTGTTCTAGGTCCTATTCTATCAGATGTTACATGCTGCTGCAGTGTATGGCACCCTATCAGCTCACATGTCTGTGGGGCCAAACATACACGTGTCCCCATACCACAGACAGGCATCAGACCACACTGTGTCGTAACCCAGTTTATGTAGGGCTAGTGTGTGAGTGACACATATGAGGATGGTGTTTATCAGACAGTCAATACAGTGTCATATTAAGCTTGTGTACCATATGTGACAGTGGCTGTGTTCACATTGGTTGTGGGTATACACTTTCTCACAGGTGTCTGCTACTCTGTGCTGTGACATGCCTGTAGAGCCTGCTATATTTGCAGGTAGATATGTATTCCCCCATACAAAATGTAGTGCAGTGTTGTGGCAGTCTGCCTGTAGTTTGCAGAGTGCTTTGTTACATGCCTAGCAGCTTAGTGTAATTACCCAGTGTGCTGTTCTGTCCAGATATTTGTAAGATATATTGCTGCCAGGTCACCATAACTGTTGTGTATTTCTCACAAAGCAGTGGGATTCTGTACAGATGCATGTCACTAACTACTAGGTAGTATGTGGCCATGTGACATCTGCACCACCAGGTATTATGTGTCAGGACAGACAGGCATGTGTGAATGTATAAACTGTGTGGGCATATGTAGTCCAGTATTTACGTGATATACCCATGTACATGGCTGTTAACACCCACATTGTCAGGCTTGGTCCACATGTCTCGCACGAAGGGGATCTGTGTACACCTCTAGACTGACCACAGAGTGCCAGACTGTCCACATATATTGGTCAAATCTCTGCTGTAGTCCACAGGATCATTACTGTGCTATCAGTGGTACTGTACTATGATGCCCTTAGGATGTCTGTCAGTAAACGATGGCATACATGTCAAAAGCAGATGTGACCTCCCACACACAACATGTATGTTAAGACAACCCCTGTTACAGTAGCAACAGTCTACATATATACCTGCAATACATACATGACATCCTCTTGCACTAAGAGGTTGAGACTATTGGTGCTGAGGTAGGACTCCACTCCATGTTCTGGACATATGGTAAACATATATGTGTATATATATATATATATATATATATATATATATATATATATATATATATACATATATATATATATATATATATATATATATATATATATCTCCATATATCTATATACATATATGGACATATATATATATATATATATATATATATATATATATATATATATATATATGTATATATATATA
This sequence comes from Protopterus annectens, assembly GCF_019279795.1. NCBI lineage: Eukaryota > Metazoa > Chordata > Ceratodontiformes > Protopteridae > Protopterus > Protopterus annectens. Next base: position 1,498,707,500 of record NC_056743.1, read on the forward strand.
TATATATATATATATATATATATATATATATATATATATATATATATATACATATACAAATATACACATATATATATATATATATATATATATATATGTATATATATATATATATTGACATATACAGGTATATAGATATATATGCACATATAGTTATAGATATCTACATATATATACATAAATATATATCTGTTATAGGATATATATATATATATATATATATATATATATATATATATATATATATATATATATATATATATATATATATATATATATATATATATATATATATATATGTATATATACAAACACAAATATATATATATATATATATATATATATATATATATATATATATATATATACATACACACACACACATATATATATGTGTATATATATATATATATATATATATATATATATATATATATATAAAAAATCCAAAAACAAACTGGTGTACACTTAAATAAGCTTGGTGCTCGGAATATACACAGTTCAAGCACAAACATTCGAATCCAGCACCCATAAATGTATCAAACATAATGGTGAAGTCCAGAAGAAAAGGGCTCAAAACACTTAAATAAGTGTATGAAAAAAGTTTATTCCAGTAGAACAAACATTTAGCAGTTTCTGTAGCAGACATTTGGCTCCAGCAACACAGACCGGTGGCCAGTTTCGCCCCCTGGCGTCATCAGTGTGAAATTACAATACAGCAACCACCAGTATTTATATGTCATGATTCCCATTCAGTAAAAGGCATATGCATTTAGAAATACATTCCCTAATATGGAACCCACATCCAGATGGCATATTTTTCAAAAAGCATAATCAACTTTTTATATATACAATTAAGTACATATAAGCATCCACAAAATATAATAATATTCCATTATTTGGGGTAAGGCTGGTGTGTATAAAAACATTATACACAATATATAAACACATAATGTTAATCAAAATGTTGAGAAAGAAGACAGTGAAATGTAAGTCAAACATTACCAATGCTCATTAAGTCCAGGCTTGTATAAATCCCCCAACTTGACCAACCACATCCTTTCTTTTCTATCTAAAAGCTCATGGTTGGTAGTGTCTGACATTCTGTCCCCTTTTACTACATCGATCCCTACAAAAAGGAAATGTGCTGAGGTATGTTCTAATTTATGTTTATAGAGTGCACTTCTCTGACGTTTACAACTGATATCACTAAGGTGCACTACGATTCTACTCTTCAGATTCCTGGAGGTCTGCCCGACATAAAATGCCCCACATTGGCAGACAACTATATAAACTACCCACTCTGTACGACAAGTTATCAAATTTCTAATATCAAATACTTTTGAAGTGTTAATAGATGTGAATGACTTAGTCCATGACACTACCCTACAATACACACAGTTACCACAAGCATTGGTAGCCCTAGGTGCATGATTGTCTACATTCCCTTTGGGCCAATCTTCTTTTACCAAGAAAGTGACTCACCAATATTCTTTCCTCGTCTGTAACTATACAAACATCTAGCCTCTAGGTATTGGTCAAACAATGGGTCAGATTTCAAAATTTCCCAATGTTTGGCAATAACTTCCCTAATTTTAAAAATGTTAGTGCCATAATTTATAACAAATATGAGTTTGGAATTGGTTATATCCGATGTTACTGGCCTTACAGTTTGTGATGAATCAACATTCCTGCTTCTCAGAAAGTTGTCTCTGACATAACCAGATGCCTTAATTTGTTCTTTCACAATATTATTTTCCTGATAGCCTCTTCTTATAAATCTGTTACCCATATCAGCTAGGTCAAGTTTGTATCCCTCATCTTCACTGCAAATTCACCTAAGTCTTTGAAACTGTGACTTCGGTATATTGGCAGTAATTTGTTTAGGGTGAGACAGCTGCTGGCTTCTAAAATGTCATTCTTAGTGAATGGTTTTCTATGTAAGCTAGTGATCATACAGCCATTTGTTTTCTTGCTAATCTTAACATCTAAAAATCAATACTGTTTTTATTTCAGTTCTATCGGTAAACACAAGTCCAAACTCATTGAATTCAAGTATTTAACAAATTTTAACCAATTAGTAACAGTTCCTGATCAAATGCCCCAGCAGGTGTCCAGGTAGCGATGCCACATGCTTAAATCTTCTTTAAATGGGTTAATGTCAGTATAAATTAGCTGCCATTCCAAATACCCCATAAAGAGGTCAGCATAAATTTGTGCAAATGTAGTGCCCATGGCAGTTCCCTTAATTTGTAAATAACAGTCACCACAAAAATAAAAACATTATGTTCTAATACAAATTGTACAAGGGTAATCAAGAAATCAACATGTCTAGATGAATACATACCATATATTTCATGCCACTGTTTCAGGGCCCGAATATCCCCAGTATGTGGGATGTTCGTATACAAAGATTGAACATCCAGGGTACAGAGAAAATAATTGGGACTCACTTGTAAATCAGTCATTAAACATAAGAAATTATTAGAATCTATTAGCCTAGCTCTTACTAAATGTAGTAGTGGTTTTAACTGATGTTCAAGATATACTGACAAAGGTTCTGTTAAAGAACCTCTCCCTGACACTATAGGTCTTACTGGAGGTTTAATAGTTGTCTTGTGTATCTTTGGCAAGATATAGAATCTCTGGGTTTAGGGTCATCCACTCTAAGTTGTTTGTATAAAGATTCTGATATATCTCTGTATGATATAGCATTCAAAAGAAATGCATCAATTTTTCTTTTGAAATCCATAATTGGATCTAGTGGCATTTTATGATAAAATCTGCCATCATTCAATTGTCTCAAAGCTTCACCCACATATACAGTTCTTGACCAAATTACTATGGCATCCCCCTTGCTGGCTTTAACCACCACTATATTTTTATTGTTTTTAAGCTTCATTAATGCATTTCTTTCAGACCTAGTCAAATTATTCACAAAATCTCTAAAAATCACATTCTGGTTTATGTGTATAATGGTTTTATACATACTAACCTTAGCCTCAATAACAGAATATTATATATTGTGGATGCGTATATGTACTTAATTGTATATATAAAAAAGTTGATTATGTTTTTTGAAAAACATACCATCTGGATGTGAATTCCATATTATCACTTACTGTGATTTAAAAGCTTGTTTTCTTCACATATTGTACTTATTTGACTGCCTGCATTTTTACAAAGTTGTCTTTGTTTAAATAAAATGTTTAACTGTTGTAGGCTACACACTAAAGTGTGATAGCCTTTTCTGATCGCCTGTAGTAATTTAAAGCTGTTTTAAGTGTACTTTTTACTGTTTTTGCCTTATCTTTTAAAAAAATAAATTCTTGTTTCCCATCTTTCTAAGCTAGTATAGTCCAGTTTTCAGGCTAGTGCTGAATTCAGGGCTGTGTTACAAGTTTCTGAGTTGCCCATACCTTACTTGGATAGAAGGAAGTTTCTCTGTTCACCTCTGAGAGAGGGGAACTTTGAGCATCCATCTCTCCCTGGAGGAGTGGTTCCAGCCCAGAAGTTAATATTTTAAAAAATGCGTTTGCACGGTTTTGTGCGCAGGGGAGCACTGGTTAGCTAGGGTTAAATTATTCCCGGCTCCACTAAGTCTCCTCTTCAGTTTTTCACTTGAAACTAGTCTAACTCTCAACCTAAGCACTCAAAAAGCATCCTACAGTCCAGCACTTGCTCAGACTTAATAGCAAGCACTAATATACACCAACATTTGACTGCCCAGCAGGGCAAGGCTCTTTATTCACCCTTCACCAACCAAGCGACTAAGCAGCTCACCCTACTATTCAGGCATGACCAAAGGGCAACTTCAGGTGTACTCTCCAGTCCAGCTGGTGAATCTGGGTATCCTGAGGCAATGTTACAACTGCCTCATGTACACAGACAGCCCTCTCCTCCTACCACAAAACACTAACATATCCTAGAGATGCAATTATACAGCCAAACTGGAGGCTAAGATCTCTCCACCCAAGACTGGAACAGACAGTCATGAGGAGAAGGTTAACACTTGCACCACACCTCCAGCCTCACATAGACCTACTAAACCAGCACTGGCAAAAAATACACATAAATACACAAAATCATACTCAAAGGCTTTAAATAAAAACCTGCAAAAGCATCAGAGAGCTCCAAAGCAGACACCCACAAAACCTGCACCTCCCGTCACAAACCAGACAACACATAAAACACAAAATCATTGTGCCGCACAATCACAGCCCTTAAGGCAAAATAACATGGCTAACATACTAGTACTAGGTGACTAAATAGTCAGGCACACTGACACCCCACTCACTAGGCTGGACAAGGAGAAGGCTACTGTTAGCTGCCTATCGGGAGCCAGAATCCGCCACATAACACAAGCACTCAGGTCACTCCAGAACAAGTACAAATATGACTTTGTTATTGTTCATGTTGGTGTGAATGACCTGAGATGTACCTCCCTGGACTACATGAAAAGAGACATGGAAGAGCTCTCTGATCATGTAGCCCAGGGCTTATGACTCTGACCCTGAGTAGCATCCTGCCCTCACCAAGAATGATACCTCAGTATAAAGAAAAAATGATCAATTTCAACAATTGGCTAAGCTTCTGGTGTCATTCAAAGGGGATCCACTGTCTGTCAGCCTGGGATGACATGCTCGACAAGCTGCATTGCTTCACAAGAGATGGCTTTCACCTGTCACCCCTTGGCTTTCGAATACTGGCCAAGGCTCTTGCTGCCCCATAGTGCCTTTTTTAGGCAAGGCTCAAAATTCCAACCCACCACCGTAAACAGCACAAGTAAAACAATGAGGGTTATGCTACTCAATGCCAGGAGTTTAAATCTCAAAATGCATGCGCTCTAAGCACTTCTAAGTATGGAGAATGTTGACATCTGTGCAGTAACTGAACCTGGTTCAAGGCTCCAGAGAGCACTCCAGCACTGCTGGGCTACAACTCATACCACACATTTCGGCCACAGAACACGGACCGAAAAACAAAAGGAAGGGGTGTATCCATATTCATCAAGGATACTCACACCTCCAGGTTAGTGGCACAGCATGATACCTCTGAGATCATCCATGTGCAACTAACATCGGGCAAATCTGCAATGCAAATTGTGGCCTGCTACAGATCACCCTCCATGACCCAGGACCACCACTCCGCCTTTCTGGAGGCACTGAAAAACATGAAACTCCTACTGAACACCCTGATATTGGGTGATTTCAATTACCCTACCATTAACTGGGAAAACTACTTGAGTACAAACTTCCAGGCTCAGCGCTTCCTGGAATTTATCAACTCAAATGCTCTGAATCAGCTGGTAAATTCCCCTACCAGAGGCCACAACATATTGGACCTGGTCATCACCAACATGGGCAACAGGTGTTCTGTCAACCCATCACTGGTTAGATCAGACCATAAACTAATCACCCTGGATGTCCACACCCCACTACCACCCCCACCCAAGGAAACCACAGTGAAAAACTTTTCTAAAGCAAACTAAACCTTACTAAAGGCAGAGGTGGTAAGTTTCACAGCCCCCACGCTAAAGGATAACACTGCCCAAGATGCAGAATCCTTTACATATGCACTCTATGAGCACCTACAAGGATGCATGGATCGTGCCATCCCTAGCAAGACCAAGACTCACTCCCCTAAGAGAAGGAAACCAGTCTGGTGGACCCCTGCCATAAACAGGTTATACAACAGAAGGAGGAAACTAGTTCAGAAAAAAAAAACAAATTCTAAGAAGGAAAGACATCCCTGATCAGTATCAGTAAGAAACTAAGGTCCATCATAAAATCATCCAAGGCTAACTTCAAAAGAAAAATAGCCAAGGATTCAAAAGATAACCACAAAGCCTTCTTTAGCTATGTCAAGAATCTAAGTGGCAACTCGCAGATATGCTCTGAGCTAGTGCAAAATAGCACAAAATATACTGAACCTACTGATATTGCCAACATCCTGGCAGATAGATTCAATGCAAACTTCACCTCCCTCTCACCTTCAAAAGGGCCCACAACAATACCGGAAAAGTGTAGAGTCCCAGAAATCACAGAAGCACAGGTGAAAACAGCCCTTTCAAAAGCCAAAAACACAGCACCAATGGGGCCAGATGGTGTCCCAGGCTGCATCTTGCATGAACTACAGAACAAGCTAACCCCCACCTAAACATGCTATTCAACCTCAGCCTCTCCACAGGCTACGTGCCCATAGAATGGCGGACAACAACGGTTATTCTGCTCCACAAAGGTGGGGCCACAGCTGACCCTGGTAACTATTGCCCCATAAGCCTGACTAGCCTGGTCTGCAAGGCTATGGAGTGCATCATCATGGAACTCATTAACAAAGACATTGGGAACCTCCAAACACTTGACCCAATCCAGTTCAGCTTTGCTAAGGGCAGATCATGCCTACTAAACCTGGTTGACTTCTTTGAGACAGTCACTAAGGCCATAGATGAGGGAAGTGTGGTTCACACAGCCTACCTTTATCTCACCATGGCGTTCAACACCATTCCTCACTCGGGTATTATAGAAAAACTCACCCGCCTGAACATAAACCCCTATGTCACAAGATGGGTTGCCAACTGGCTTACAGGCAGAACTCAAATGGTAAGAATAGCGGGCACCAGGTCCGACTCTAAACCACTCAGCATATATTTCTCAGAAATACAGGCAAACACAGGAGGACTATGGCTAACCAAGTTCGCTGATGACTGCAAACTGGGAGCCATAATTGACTCTCCGGCTGACATGGACATCCTTCAAAAAGGTCTTACTGAGACAGACACCTGGTGTCAAAGTCATGGCCTCAAGCTAAATGCCAAAAAATGCATAGTCATCCCATTTGGGAAAAACAAAACACCCACAAATTACCACATAGGTGACAGCCCCCTTAATACAGAAGAGGTAATAAGAGATCTGGGGACCCAGGTAGATAATAATCTCTCCTTTGACAATCATATTACCAAAGTAGTTAGGAAATCCTTCTATGTATCCCATCTAATTACTAAGGGATTCGCATCTAGAAATAAAGAGGTTATAGTGCCCCTCTACTCATCACTCATCAGACCCGTCATAGAGTACAATGCCCCATTTGGGATGTACCTCACAAGACACATCCAACAGCTGGAAAGACCACAAAAGCACCTCACCAAGAGGATTACTGGCCTCAAACATATGTCCTATGCAGCCCGACTGAAAAAACTCCGGGCTGTACTTAGTGGCATATCGCTTAGAGGTGATCTCTGCTTGACTTACAAAGCTATGTCCAACTCAGAATTGATGGACATGCTCCACCTAAAGAAATCCAAGTCACTGCGAGCCACGTGCTCTAGTGAGCTAAACCTCACCACAATAAATAGAACATGCTGGAGGGATAGATTCCTGTCACAGAGACTCCCCATGCTTTGGAACAAAATTCCTAACTACATAAGGCAGAGCCCCTCACTAATACTCTTCAAGAGAAGCCTTGATGAGTGGATGGGTAACAGAAAATACACCCTGAGATCACTTCATTGGCTCTGCTTGACAGAGGCTCAGTTAATTAATCAATGGGGCGGCAAAAGCCGACCCACTCTGGCTAGGCTTAAAAATGACCTCGAACAGATAATCTAGTACCTATCTATGAACCTATGAACCTATATTAGGGAATGTGTATTTCTAAATGTGTATGCCTTTAAATGAATGAGGATCATGACATATAAATACTGGTTGTTGCTGTATTGTAATTTCACACTGATGATGCCAGGGGGCGAAACCGCTAACCAGTCTGTGTTGTTGGAGCCGAATGTCTGCTACAGAAGCTACTTGAATGTTTTTTCTACTGGAATACAAGTATTTTCATACACTTATTTACGTGTTTTGGGCCCTTTTCTTCTGGACTTGACCATGAGGTTTGATACATTTATGGGTGCTGGATTCTAATATATATATATATATGTATATATATATATATATATATATATATATATATATATATATATATATATATACAGAGAGATCTATAAATGGCCATATATATGATGCACTATACAAATGTGTAGAAATACATGAATATATATATATATATATATATATATATATATATATATATATATATATATATATATATACATGTAGACATATATCTACATATGTATATGTATATATCCATATCCTTGTCATGTGTAAATATTACTGTTGTGTATACCTTCCCAGATGTATCACACTGTATGTATCTGACATGTGTATATTTAGATATAACAACATATGTGATGCAACAGTAATATCACTAACAAGTACTACACAATTGTGGAAGGCACAGCAATTGTTCAATACTATTCAATATGTGTACTGACAGATATATTGGGAAAACAACAACTGTCTTCACAGCTGTCATGGTGTTGCGGTTACCTGTTGTGAGTATAGTGTACAGGGTCCTGGTTTCAAGACCTGCAAGGGCTGTTTATTTTGTTGCTGGGCAGAACAAGGGCTGTTGGATACAGAGTGGTTAAGGCAGTTTTGAGCAGCTTTAAGTGCATTTGTGTGGGTTTGCACAGGTTTTGCGTGAAGGTATGGTTAAATGTACAGGTGCTTACACCATGTAGGCTTCGCTTACCAGTGTGCAAATGTGCTCAGCTGTTATATTGCAGCAATGCTGACACCTGTGAAGCATGGCTCAGCTCTGGTAACCAGTCCTCACATCCCAGTCTGATAACATAGCAGGGTAATGACATCTGTAATAAGTGTATGTAATGCCATGTACAAAACATGTGTCTATGTGCCATCATTACAGTAGCAAGGGGTGTGAGTGTCATATCTGGGACTCAAGTATATAAGACCTGTACATCACTCTTATCCATGTGAATGTGTTACATACAAAGGTAGTAACCCAGGTTACGTGCCGTCACACTGGCATGTAGTGTATCATGCCATTACTACTATTGACAGTGCTTTCCCAGGCAAGAGTAGACTGCTAAATGTAGTACTGGCAACAAGCCCCCCTGCAGGCATAGCTGGATTCTGAGCCCTCACTGTCGTGTTCCTGGTGTGTGAGCTGTGTCACAGTATATATATATATATATATATATATATATATATATATATATATATATATATATATATATATCCCCTACTGGATAATGATCTGACATGTGGAAAGTAACTGTAGACTACTATCTGTACAGCACATGTCAGTGAGGGCTTCCAACATGTAGTAATGGCATACATATTTGTGTCAGATGTCTATCTGTTGACACATTCATCTTACTACATAGCTAGTTGCCAAGATGATGTCTGTCAGTCCCTGTACAGATGTGCAGATGGCAGGTATCCAGCTTGGATGCGTACAAGGTCATGGTGAGCTGCCTGTCGGGCGCTAGGATCTGCCACATAACACAAGCACTCCATCTGAGCATATCTGGCCAGTATGACCCTGTGTTAACCAAGGCTTCTCACTCACAGCTGAACAAGGAGAGGGTCACAGTAACTGCCACCAGAATGCCACATAACACAAGCACTGGTCACTCCACAGCAAGTACAAATATGACACAGTGATTGTCCATGCTGGTGTGACATGAAAAGAGACATAGAGGAGCTCGATTATGTAGCCCAGGGTAGCCTTTTTACATCCAGGTGCACTAACCATGCAAAACTGTTATAATTTGTAGCATGCTAGGCCATGTCAAACTGGAGGAGGGTATAAATGTATCTCAAAACACCATTATATTGTGAAAACTCCCAGATATGCTCAGAATTAGTCCAAATGATAGAAAATCACTGAACCCACAGACACATTGCCAACATACTGGCAGACGGGTTCAGTGCAAATCCACCCCCCCCCCCCCCAAAGAGAAGACCCAGGTGTAGAGTGTAGGTCATCTCAAATGCTCAAATGCGCGGGTGAAAGCTGCTAGCTAAAGCTAAAAACACAGCATCAGATGGACGGTGTACTCAATGAGGAACTAAACCCGCATATATAAGCTGTTTAATCTCTAGCCTTAGCACAGGATACATGCCCCAAGGAGTGGCGCGCAACTGTGTGGTCCCACTCCACAGGCGATCATAATGGAACTCATAAAAAAGACATATAGGGACTTGCAGACATTTGGACCAACCCAGTTTTGGCTTTGGCAGATCATGGTCAACTTCAGTGGCCATTGATGCAGGAGGCAGTCCATACAGCCTACCTTGACCCTTGCAAAGCTTTGACACAATACCCACTGGGTGTCCGTATAATATAGAGAAACTTACCAAAGCCCAAATGTCCCATATGTCACAGGTCATAAGCTGGCTACTGGAGGACACCCCAGGGTTGGATTGGCTGGCGCCATGTCAGACTCCAAGCCGTCACAAGTGGTGTCCCAGGGGTCAGTCCTTGGCTGACAAAGTTTGCAGATGACTGCAAACTGGGCGCCATAGTGGATACATCGGGCACAGATATCCTTCAGAGGGTCTCATGGAAACTGATAGCTGGTGCCAGAGCCATGGCCTGCAGTTAAATGCCACCCCAAACTACCATATAGGGGCAATCCATTAAGCACAGAAGAGGTTATCAGTGACAGTGGCCTTCTTTGACACTCACATTGCTAAAGTGGTTAGAAAGACTACAATGCCCCATTCGGATGTATCTCACCCGACACCTGCAGCAATTGGAGACCCCAAAGTTCCTGTCATATGCTGCCAGACTGAAGAAACCAGTCCATACCGCCTGCTCAGAGGTGACCTGTGCTGACATACAAGGCCGTGTCCAACCCGGAATTAATGGACATGCTCCACCTCAAAAATCCAAATCTACCAGATCCACTAGAGCAAGTGACTTAAACCTTAGCACGGATATAAATAGGACATGCTGGAAGGATAGATTTGTCACCCAGAGACTCCCTATGCTGTGGTCCATGTGACAGTATTTTTAACATGGGCTAGGCTTATAAATGCCTTAGGGCAGATAGCCTAGTATAAACCTATGAACCTATGAACCTATAAGAATGATGCCACAGTAAGAAGACAAGATTATCAATTTCAACAATTGGCTTAAGTATTGGTGTCATTCAAAGGGGATCCAATGCCTGTCAGCCTGGGATGACTTGCTCGACAAGCCACGATGCTTGCACCTGTCACCCTGAGCTGGATATTGGCAGAGGCCTGTTACCCCCATAGTGCCTTTTTAGGCAAGGCTCAAAGACAAACCCACCTCCATAGGTATCACAAGGGATAAGAAACTAAGAGTAATGCTACTCAATGCCAGAAGTCTAAACCTCAAGATGCATGCACTCAAACTCCTCCTCAGCATGGAGAACATCGATATCTGTGCAGTAACAGAAACTGGTTTCAAGGCCTCGAGAGCACCCCAGCACTACCAGTTATACCTCATACCATGCTTTTATTTAAAACGACGACCCAACAAACAAGGAGGGGTATAGATACCCACACCTCCAGGTTGGTGGCACAGCACAAAGCATCAGAGACTATCCATGTGCAACTAACAGTGGGTAAAACTGCCTTCCAGTTATAGCCTGCTACACCACCCTCCCAAACCCAAACACTGGAAAATATGAACAAACACCATTATATTGGGTGACTTCAACTACCCAACCATAGACTGGGAGCATTACTCTAGCTCCAACATAGCCCAAAGGTTCCTAGAATTTATAAACTCAAATGCTATGGAACAATTTGTTACCACTCCCACGACCTGATCATCACCAACATGGGGACTCTATGCAGAAGTGTATCCCTCACTGGTAAGATCAGACCATAAAACTATCTCACTGGATTCACATCCCCCGACCACACCCATGCCCAGAAAACCACAGTGGTTATGTTAGGAATGCTCAGAATTAGTACAAAATGACAAAAATACACCAAACCCACAGACATTGCCCAAACATCCTAGCTGACAGGTTTCTATCCCAGCAGAGTGCTTCCTGACATCTCTGATGCTCTCAGTAAACTACCCTCTCCAAAACAGAAACACAGCATCAATGGGACCAGATGGTGTCCCCTGGCTTGAACCTAAGAAGAGCTAAACCCAAAACTAAAACTACTGTTCAATCTCAGCCTTACTACAGGATATGTACCCAAAGAGTGGCGTACAGCAACAGTGGTCCCTCTCCACAAAGGTGGTGCCTCAATGGATCCTGGAAACTATCGCCCATAAGTCTCACTAGCTTGGTCTGCAAAGCTATGGAAAGGATCATCATGGACCAAGATATTGGGGACCTACAGACACTGGATCTTACCCAGTTTGATCCTGCCTCAAACCTGGTCGATTTCTTTGAAACAGTCACCAAGGCCATTGACAAGGGAAGGTGGTCCACACAGCCTACCTGGAAAAGCCTTCGATACAATACCCCACTCAGGCATTATAGATAAGCTCACCAGCTTAAATATAAACCCCTATGTCACTAGATGGGTTGCAAACTGGCTCAAGGACAGAACCCACATGGTTAGAATAGCTGGAGCCATGTTAGTCTCCAAACCAGTTACAAGTGGCACCCCACAAGGCTCAGTCTTGGGACCTCTCCTGTTCGGTATATATTTCTCGGAGGTACAGGCCAACATGGAAGGACTGTGGCTGACCAAGTTCGCAGATGACTGCAAACTGGGTGCCATAATAGACTCTCCAGCTGACACAAGCATCCTCCAAAAGGGCCTCATAGAAACAGACAACTGGTGCCAAAGCCATGGCCTCAAGCTAAACAAAAGGTGTATAGTCATTTAATAGGTGGTAATCCATTAAGTACAGAAGATGTAATTAGGGACCTGGGATCCAAGTTGATAAAGCAATTCTCATTTGACAACCACGTGGCCAAAGTGGTTAAAAAAACATTTATATAGCCCACCTAATCATGAAGGATCACATCTAGATCAGGGGGAGGTCATTACTCATCCCTCATCACCATACTGTACATATCTTGGGATGTTACCAGACACCTGCAGCAACTGGAAAGACCCCAAAAGTACCTCACCAAGAGGATCAAGGGGCTCAAACAGATGCAGTATGCTGCCCGATTAAAGAAACTCTCAGCTCTACTCAGTGGCATACTGCTCAGAGGGCGCATCTTCTGTGCCTGGCGATAAAGTTATGTCCAACCGAATGATTATGCAGCAACCTCAGAAATCAAATCCCCCATCGCTATGTGCTCAGCACTGAAATAAATAGGACATGCTGGAGGGACAGATTCATAACCCAGAGGCTCTTCTCACTCTGAATGCACAGTATACTAACATCAAGCCGCAGATAGCCTAGTATGAACCTATGAACCTATGAACCTATGAACATCAGTAACACTGCATACCTAGGTAGGGGTCTAGTCCCAGTGTTGCCAAGTAATAGTGTGTGTGTATGCGGATGGATCTACATCAGGTTGCTGATTATACATGCCCCAGCAGGTCACCTGTCCATTTGGCACAGGCAGTAACTGTTATATAGACCTGTGACATGTGTTCAACTGTACCCAGGATATGGCACAGCCATGGTGTCACCACAGTGCCATACCCCTTGTGGAATCTGAGTGCAGACCATACTTCTGCTGACACATGTACACCTACAGCACAAATGGATAACATTATGGAGACCACAATCACTCAGTGTTACTAACAGCTATAATGCATCATGGCTGGACAGCTACACTACCTGATGTATGGATTAAACATGACTGCTGGCAACATGTTACACAGCAGTACATTGGTACACTGTAGTACAGTCACAATGTGCATCAGAACCATATTAGTCTGTACCTGCATCAATGTTATGGATGAGAGGGATGTGGCACAGGTATCATCATATGCACAGGGTGTGTTGTTGGTTTGCCAGAGATTGAGGGTGGGCAATACATTTGAAACCATGTGTGTGGGTGAATGGTGTAATTAGCTGAATGGGTGTGGTGATCTGGTGTGTGTAGGTATGGGGTTGCCCTAAGTATGTTTGTTTAGTGTGTGGATATGCATGCACACAGTTCTGCCATGTGGCTGCCCTATACAGGTGGTTCTTGGACAGCTGCAGACCATACCTGGCAGGGTGTGCAGTTCACCACCTGCGGCCATGGACATGTGGACTGTGTCTGCTAGGGGTTCCATTGGCATGTCCAGGTACAGGTCTCAATGTGCTACTCTCCCCTGATGATGACAGATGTTCACTGGAACCAGGTCCCTCTTGGGACTGGCCAGGGCTATGTGCACATGGCCTGCAGTGGTGTGGTATGGGCAGTGCCCCCCCTGCAGTGCTGGGGCTGGTATTGCCACTACGGGAGCACCTTGGTGTCCTAGCACATTCATGTTGATGACCAGCTGTTGGTGTTGCTGGCCTACTTTCACACGGCCGTCGCCCCACTCCCACCTCATTTTTGAGCATGGACAATCCATGGTCAATGAGACTCACCATCTCACCCAACTGTCTATACATGACCTCGGTATAATCACAGAGGGCACCTTCAAGTTCATGGAAGTTGTCACTTACAGATGAGAGAGCAGCCCTCTGCAGCCTCAGGCCCTGTCTGGTGTACAGTTCCATATGTGCCTGCACCCCCATGACAGTCTGAAACATGCATCTGGTGGTACCAGTTGTGGCACTTCTGCCAGAGGAATAATGATCAGTGGCCCTCCCACGAGCACCCCCGTACATCTGCCTATGTGGTGCTTTGCCAGACATCTGGCTATGCCTGCTGTGACCAGACACAGCAGGCATAGATACCACACTCTCTGCATTGCCACCAACTACCAACTGTCCCTCTGCTATGGCCACTGGTGATGGGGTATGTATAGGCACTGTAACTGTGTGCGAGGTTGGGGTGGCTAACAGGGGGATGTCAAACAATGGTGCAGTTTCAGCCTCTGACAACCCTGCCTGTGCCTCAATAGTCATCATCATCTTCGGTGTCTGTATGGACACCAACATCAGATTGCATGCAGGAGGGACCCTGACCCACCTTACCACCTGTGGGGAAAAACGATAAACGCACTTTAAGACCTGTATGGCATTGCATAACAGTACACACACACACACGCACACACACACACACACACACACACACACACACACACACACACACACACACACACACACACACACACCCTGAAATTCTACCATAATACCTAACTGTCACTGAGTTTACAGATAGTCCCATGTTTATTCACGTAAGTTTCCCATCACACTTGTTAACATACATTCATTAATACCACTCATTAATGTATCATTCCTCTAAATGCCTAGACAAGTGATCACAGCACAAGACCTGCTACTCCATTACCTCCTTCCCTTGATTGGAGTACGTTTTACAAGGCCTCACTGCTGTCATCCAGTGTTCACCCTGGGTATGTCTGGACATTGTGAGCATGGCCCCCATATGTTAGAGGCTACTATGTTCACTCCATAATGTCACACACTGGAGTGTCATACGTAACTGTTCCTCAGTACATGCTAGATCTGCTGTTCAATCAACTTATCATGTGGACAACAGTAATATATGGATACACTCCCTGGTGTTGTCTAGTAATTCCCCAATGCATCTGTAGTGCTGCATACATGGGTAGTCATTCACCTTTCTGCTAACTGCAATTTTAAGGGTATACCTGATATCTAGTTTCCCTCCCAATGCATGTTCCATGTTACAGACCTTATTATAATATCGGCTGTCCTGTGATTACATATCAGACAAGTATTCCTGGTGTCTCATGTGTCAGTCCATGTCCATGTACTGCATGATTCAAAAGGGAAGTACTGCCATATGAACAACCCCACAATCACACATGTGCATACATGGACACCCACATAAGCACATGCACACACACATCCTACATGCATCAACACCCCTCCACTCCACCAGATTGCACTTACAGACAAAATACCCCCCCACATACATACACACACACACACACACACACACACACACACACACACACACACACACACACACACATGCACATGCACCTACAGGTGAGGTTGCAGAAAGATAGTACACATAGTCCTCCATTACCCATCTGTCAACATGCATAATGTATGGTACTCAACAGCATGCAGTGCAGCTATAGTCAATCCATGCTAACAACAGTATACATGTGTGTGATGCATGGGCTGTGTTAGTAGGTGATGCACCTTCCCCTGGAAAGCACTGCACCCATATACACAGTATTGCTGTGCACCTGTTCTGCACCCTGCCATGTATTGTGCACCATAACTCACCGGTGTACAAACCATTTTCTGAATGTGTATTACTGTGTCAGTTATGTCTGCTTTAATGCTCACAGCCCCTATGTGTTTGTCTGACACATACCTGGGATGATATGTGGACAGATGTTATTTGTGAATGCCTGATGTATGGTTTACAGATCTCAACATCAGTGGTGCATGTATGACCAATATGATACCATTACACTGACAACCGTCAAACCTTACCATGGCTATGGGGAGTGTACACACCCTTATTGATATGACGCAGTCTTCCTTGATATGCCATGGGACCACATCACCGCATATATTAACATTACATGAGCCTGATATGTGACATATGTCCTGTACATTCACATGCAAGGTCTAACAAATGTGTTAGGTGTGCAGATGCTGACCATGATGCATACACTTTGTGGGTGCATATGTGTGCACGCCCTTATCATGATGGATTGTTGCACCTATTGTTATGTGTACTACAGCAGTCACTATTCCTGGCAGGGGTATACTAGCATGGGCCATCTGCATTTGCCAGTATATGGTCAGATTGCCCTACACATGTCCCCTAACTCTGCATGATTGCAAGGTCAACTCATGTGCACATCCGTTGGAGTTCACACACTGCCGTCACTATTGTTGTGGAATCAGGGTTACGTCTGGAACAGTTCCTAAACCTGAATGTGTGCAGATACAACCATTCATAGCATCCTTATGATCCCTGCTACAATGCACTATTGTGTCATGATGACACACCCTCCCCACCTTCAGCCTTTATTCAGATGCTTGACAACTATGGCCTACACATGTGTGTCAGTTTGAAGTGTCCCAAACACTGAACACCACATGTAACAGCCTAGTCCCAGCTAATGACTGGCAAACATACAGATGTACACTGGCATTGGCACAGTACAGATGGGGATGGTGGGCCTGAGGTGGGGGTGAGGCGTGCAGTACCTGTATCTTACATGATACTGTCTGTAGGTTTCCAACGTGGTCATGGTACACCAGTACACATTGTAACGCATGACTGTTGGGGACATCTTCTGTTATGCATACACTACCTGTAGAGAGGCCTGGCTGATGTTTCCTGTGGTACAACTGTCACATCTGATTACCCTAACCCATAGGCCACACACTTGCAGAGTCCAGGCAATTGCTGACACAGGTACCGCACAGCCAGTACTTGCTGGACATTCCTGCTACCCCCTCAGTGTTATGACATGTTAGTGGGCATGACCAGTTTGCTACATGTGACATCATTTGTCTTGGGTGGACATCCATTTATTTTCTACATCATTCCTGTCCCATACATCCTTGCCATATACATGATTGTCTGCACTGTTTGCCATGGCATATGCAATGGTGAGGTATGGCTACATGTGCAGCTCATGGGTGCTACCTGTTGGGTATGGGGCCCACGTCATGTAATGTAAGATGTGTGCAAGCCAAGCCTGCCTCTGTTGCAGGCAAGTGTGCACATTTGATGGCCAAATGTCTTGGACAGCAGACCAATATGCGGTTAGAAAATGGGGATGTGTACTTGCTGAAAGGTGCATTTCCATGACAAATGCATGCAAGCAGTACCTCAATAGCTGCCTCCACTATATTTTCTCTAGAGTGTGTGCACACATATGCTTCCAGTGTTTGTGAAGATATATATTTCCCATATTTGCTGCCCTAACCTACTATTCCGTATTACACAATCATTGCTCATGTTGGGACCACATTGCAGGTGTTAAGGGTTGTGGACCACAGTATTATGATATGCCATAGTGTAGATCTGTAACAGGTGCCATTGTAATACTGGTATATACACTGTTGAAGCACTGTTTAAGGGTGATGTTTCACACATGCCCCTACTGTAGGCCATGTGTCCCACTATTATGTTAATCCCTGTGGACACATTTCACAATGACAAGATGTTAGTTATCTTGCAGGTGCCTGACATACCCTTCAGATACCACATCATGGTCACCACTGTGATGCAGTGCAGTTATGAATAGGTTTGGCATGCATTATAGATAAGTGTCTTACATGTGTGCATGGAATATACCATAGCCATTACATGATCGGTGTATTGGCAAGCATGAACATAAACCATACTCACCAGCTACAGGCTGCTGCCTTGTTGGTATACCAGAGGGACCTACATAAGTCTGTGAGAGATGTGAAGCCAGTGGCCACAGCTGTGGCACTGCTACATGCTGGGTGCAGCATTACAGTACATCAGCATTACAAGTCCACAATACTACAGCTTATGCACATCTGTTTATTACTACTATGCAGCAACAGACTATATATATGACATCTCACATATGCATAATCTACCTGTATAGATGCGGATGCATATGCAACAGTGGTCTACTGATGTGCCCTGTGGCCTTACCTGCACACTCCTCAGCCAGTGTGTGGCTAGCACCTACCTCCACTATAGTCTCCACCAGTTGTTGCATGTGCGGGCGGGCAGGTGCCACGAGGCTGGCAAGGAGCTCCTCAACACGTGTCGGGGGGATGGATGGCATGACCCCCCTGTTGTGAGGTGATTCCCCTGGACTGCAGCAGCATGCCAATGGGCATTGTGAAGCAGACCGCTACAATGATGCTGGACCTGCTCATAACTGTGGTTATGCAGGCCGACATCATTGACCCTGTGGACTAGATCATTCTACAGGGCGGTCTGCTCCTGCTGCTCATGGGCTGTCCTGCAGAAGAGCACCTGGTAGTGCTGTATCAGGTGGTTAAGAATGACCTCATTTTCTTCTGCTGAATACACCGGTAACCAGCCGTGGGACATCTTGCCTGAAAGACATAAAGATGGAAACAGGTCTGAGCAACTCATACAGCAAGGTTACCATAGTTCTGTCTCTCCCCCACCATATCTGTGACAACAAACTGTACACACAACTCAATAGGTATGGCTACGGCTTACCTACCATTGGGACATATAACATATTGTACCACGCTTTGTGCTATGTGCATGGTTCCATATATGCATGTGGTCTGCTTGTTATGTGATTGCTGCACATCTGTCATTATGTGTTATTGGGGCTATATATGCATGCTGTTGGACATGTTCTGGGATTGTGTGGACTATTACTACCCAGATATGTTCTTTAACAATGACACAATATCATGTTTAGGGAATGGTCATCAGCAGAACCACCTATCCCACCTCATCTGGCCATGTTACCAGGCCGCATCACATGTGGGACCCACCCTGGGGCCTCCTCATCTACTGGCCCAGCACTACCTTCAGGTGGAACCACCTCAGGGGATGCACACACAGACATGATCCTGTTACCCGAGGTCAGGTTCAGAGTGTGTTGCATAGGGGACTCCACAGAGACTTGTGGGATGTGCTACAGCACCTTGAGGCCCTCAGTACACAATTTCAGGAACCACATGCTCCTCCTGCTCAGCCTCCAGGCCAGGCACCTTCAGGGCCGTGAAGCTGCTGTTGTGACTAGCAATGGGTGGGGGCCTTGTTCCCATTGTTTCCATATGGGTGCTCATGAGGCTTCCACATTGCAGACTACACCCACCATCCAGGGTGTTTACCCACCACATGTGTCATATACCACCGCTGTAAGCTGTCCTCTATATCTATCAACCCAAATCACCTCCACAAATATACCTGCTATCCTTCCCCAAATTCCCATTCCCAACTTCACAGACAAGGGCAATGTGGTCCCAACAAGGGGTTCACATGTGACATAACTGTCCATGTTGCACACACTTACAGCTGTATATATCTGTGTGTATTGCTATTTGTTTTGTTCCCTCACGCATAGCATGCAGCACTGTGATGGAAATGTAGGGGACATGTATTTATACACATAGGTGTGTGTGTTGTATATATGTAGACATACACACATATATATATATATGTGTAGATATATTTTATGTTGTATATATGTGTTTTTATATATATATATATATATATATATATATATATATATATACACATATAGGTGTCTGTATATCTGTAGACATACCTGTGTGCATATATATATATATATATATATATATATATATATATATATATATATATATATATATATATATATATATATATATATATATATATATATATATATATATATATATATATATATATATATATATATATATATATATATATATATATATATATATATATATATATATATATATATATATATATATATATATATATATATATATATATATATATATATATATATGTGTGTGTGTGTGTGTGTGTGTGTGTGTGTGTGTGTGTGTGTGTGTGTGTGTGTGTGTGTGTGTGTGTGTATATATATATATATATATATATATATATATATATATATATATATATATATATATATATATATATATATATATATAGGTACACATATATGCACCTATATATATGTGTATATATATATATATATATATATATATATATATATATATATATATATATGTATATATCTATGGGGTACATTCAGACATCAGGTCCTCAATCTCTAACTCTCCTTCCTGCTGTACAGCTGCACTGTTCTGCTTTGCTACAACACAGACAGGTGCCACGTATAGACACAGCCTAACATTAGGGGGTATGTATAGGGCCAGATTGCAGGTAAGCCTATTACACGCCTATGGCATTTCAGCATGCTACATTACATGTTAACCTGAGTGTCTTGCAAGTGGTGGGCTCTGGAACCCACATGTCCATCATTATGGCATTTCTTCCACCACCAGCTATTGGCCACAGTGATATACATGCTTTCCATTACACAACACACACTATGATGGCTTACATCTTGTCAGTCAGTGCTGCTCTGCACAGTTGATGGGTATGGCCCACTATCCACAGGGACAGACTCTATTGTCCATAGCAGTTGTTCAGCTGAACATCTTTAAACAGCAACACCTGATGGCACATATAAATCATTCCACATCATCTATCCCATTATTATGGACCAAGTACTACACTCAATTACATGCATATATACTTCACATACCTGTTGTGGGATTGAGATCTGTTCTGGATAGTTTCTTTGTAGGAGCATTTTTTATCTCCTTTGCTTTGGCTTTAGCCTGCTTTCTTTCTAGGTTTGTTTGTTTGTTTCAATTTCAGTTTCAGTTTCAGTTTCACTCCCTCTCTGTCTCTCTCTCTCCAGTAAATGGATTGAGCTGCTTGGAATAGATTGCAGCATGGCTTTTGTAGGTGATGCACATGATCAGGTGTTGGCCTCTGCACCAATCAGTGTCCTCCACTTGCTATCTGCATGCAGCATGCTGTGTAGTACTTCCAATTACCACTGTCATGGCAACCCAGTACTATAAATCCCTACATCATGTGGGCATGGTCCCTTTACCTTTCCTGTATGGTGGACATCTTTCTTGTGTGTGGGCAGCAGTGTTACAGACAGCAGGTAGCAATACCTCTTACAAGAGAACTTGCAGACACAGGCCAGCTACATTTTGTATGAGGTTCCAAAACTACAGACAGAGTGTGAGTAGTGTTGTTGTATGCATTGTATAGCACCAGTGTTACAGGATTTGTTTGTACATACTAGTTTAACATGGAATGCAGTTGTCTGCATAGCTCTCAACTGTGGGCCTATCCATTTGATAGCCAGAGGTGTGCCTGTTATGGTTTGTCTGTACACCACACAGGTCGTGTGTCAGATGTATCACTGGCAATGTGTGTATTGAGTGCTATCAGTACATGGCTACAACCATTTGTGTTTCTTACTTCATATTCCTGACTAAGGGTATGTTGCAGACTATCCTGTAACACCAGTAACTTGCTTAGTGTATGACAACACTATTTCACATATGGGCCTGTGTTCCGGCCTTTGTCCTCCACCTATATACCAGTCTTTGTCTATATGACATGCAGTCAGGGATCGTTATGTAGTGGCCTGTGATTATGTCATGCTGCCATTCCTGCCATCATTCCACTGCTGTTGTGGCCACCACACATATTGTGGGGTGGGGTCCATATATATGTGGGCTTCATCTGCACAATACATGTATGTCCTTCTGCATTCCAGAGATCAGTGTATGTAACAGTGGTATATGCCCCTGTAAGACAGTCCATGGGGGGGTGCAACATAAATAACCTGGGCTGCTACAACATGTGAGGGATATCGGAAGTAAGCTGCATTAAGGTATATGGATGTACATTACCATACATTTCACCTTGAGAAACTGCTGGCCTACTGTTTCCTGCCATACGGACTATTCTGTTTGTCAGTGTGATTGCGATGGTTTCAGTTATGCCTTGTTATGTAACAGAAACATCCCATTGTGTTAACTGACGTCTTTTCCCCCTAGGGATTGTGTACAGAGTGTAGTTAGAGACTGCTAGACTATACAGCTGCATTACTTACTGTTGATTTATTGTTATCCTGTGGCCCAGTCTGTCTTTACTGTTGTACTACTTGAAGGCATTGGCCTGAACACCAACATATGTTATGCCTTCGGATTACTGTATTAAATGATCTGTTTGAGAGTTGCATTAATCTGTTTGTATGTATTTCAATGTCTAAACAGCTATATGACATGGCATATACAATTGTAATAGTACACAAATAAAGCTTTCTCATGTATGCAAACCTGTGTGTGGTGTTATAGCATTTGACCTCTCAGTGGGTATATGTTTCAGGCAACGATTGTCTTTTGTATGGGTGACTCATACACTGTCCATTTGATAAGGTGGCAACTGTAGCAATACTGGCTGTTCCGTATGGTGTGCACCCTCTAAATATGTATCTTCCTATACATATCTCTGTGTATGTGTAGTTACATATATACCTATATACATGGATATATATACATATATATATATATATATATATATATATATATATATATATATATATATATATATATATACATATATATATATATATATATATATATATATATATATATATATATATGTGTGTGTGTGTGTGTGTGTGTGTATATATATATGTATTTTAGGAATGTTTATTGCCTCCACATTGTACATTCCCTATGGTAGCCAGACTGTACTGCATGATACGTTATTGATACTAGCCTGACATAATACAGGTTGGATGGATTACAGTTAACATCTTGTGCCCATGTTGTGTCGGGTCCTGGTTATGGGATTTGCAACAGTTGGTATTTTATTGCAGAGCAGACCTGTTTGGCTGTGTGGGGGGGGATAATATCAATCAAGACGTATTTAGCTTGGGCCCCCTCACCCCCATTAATGGTGCCTGTGGTCATATATGTATTTATGTTCTCTTTTATATCTATAGATATATATCTTTATATATATATATATATATATATATAAATAATCCAAATCATAAACCAGTAACGAGACAACCAGGCTCTTCATAGATTCAAGTATAAATTAAGGTATTTATTGGCAACATAAAAATCAAAGAGGTAAGCGCTTTCACTAAAGAGCTTCTTCAGACCATATAACCACAAACACACCCAACAATTCTTATATATACATCTTCTTTTAAATCATCCAATTTAAATGATTTTTATGCATTGTAACTTTAACTTAATTGATGCCTGTTTGTGAGTTGATGATTTAAAAGAAGGGTCCTGGGTTCAACCCTTGAAGAGGCTGTTTGTTTTGTTGCTGGTCAGAACAAGGGCCATTGGATACAGAGTTATTAAGGCACTTTTAAGCAGTTATAAGTGGGTTTGCAAGGGTTTGCGCGGAGGTAAGCAATGCTAACTTCCAGTTACAGTTTCTTATACTGATTTAGCTTCTAAATTGTTTAACCTGTGCAGGCATTGCTTAGCCCAGTGCAAACAAGCTTAAACCCACTTACTGCTGCTTAAAAGTGCTTACTCCCGCTTACTCCTGCACTAATGTCTTTAAAAGAAATGAAAAAAGGTTGATAGGAAAGAGGTGAAAAAAGGGCACAAAGAGGGAAAGACAGTAGGGAAATAGCTAGGGATGTGCAGGAAGGGTCTAGGGAAGGTGCATAGCTGCCCATTTCTTCTACAGCAACAGCTGTGCATATACACTGAATTTGGAGATAGATTTGGACACTCATACTCCTGAGAGAGGGGTGAGGACAACAATAATATGTTGTTAAGCCAATTAGACCAGACTACATGTGTCCAGTGGATATGTGTGCAAAATGGACAGCTATGTATGGGGTGAGATTTTTTTGGGGGGAACAGATTGCCCTTTTTTTCTTTTTTCAGGTGCGAGTGGGATGTTGGGGAGGGATAGTAGGTATATTTGGGGAGGTAGGTTGGGTAGGTTAACAGAAAAGACAAACAAGATGCATACAGTGGCAGTATATGACACATGTGGGGGGTAAACACCTTGATGGGGAGGGGTGTTTGGAAATCGGAAGCTCATGAGCCTCTTAGCAGAAACAGTGGGACTGAGGTCCCCACCCATGGGCAGTCAACACTGCACCTTCACAGCCCCGAAAGTGGCTGTGCTGGGGGCTGAGTAGGAGGGCCAGGCCAACCATCTAGTTGCAACTCATGGCCCTCAAGCTGGCGTAGCAGATCTCCAAACTCCCTGAGAAGCTCGCTACACACCATGACCCAGACCTGGTGATGGGTGACAGTGTCCTGTTTGCGCCCACTCCTGGGGGGGTGAGCCCCATCCCCTGAGGCGGTTCCACCCAAAGGTGGTGTAGGACCAATGGACGAGGAGTTCCCAGGTTGGGCCCCAGATGTGCTGGTGCCAGGTGCCACGACCAACTGAGGTGGGACAGGTGGGTCCACTGGGACTGGTCTTCTCAAACATGCATTGGTGTTTAAATTTTAGCAACATATGTGGGTTAATAATGATCAACACATTCCAGGATTAGGTATAACAGCATGCATAGATATTCCCATTAATCCAAACACCAGATATGGAACAGTTGCATAGCAAACAGAACACATGCATATATGGAACCACAGTGGTCATTACAACAGCATGCAGGTACATTGATGGCAGCATGCCACCAATGTGAAGTATCAAACAATAGGATATATGTACCAACAGTAGATTTAATGCAGCACATAGCAATTAAGTTGTGTATTTAGTTTATTGTTGCAGATATGTTGGGGGTGTCAATTAACAACTAGTATATTCCTATAGTTTGCATTACTTTCCTAGTCAGTGCTGTGATCTGTACCTTACAGGTGTTAGTACACTACCCTATTGCCTTAATTTGGACAGTGATATGAATGTCGATAACTATATACCTGAACTGATTTTAACTTGCAGTATACACCTCTTACCTGGTATACCTGTGGTGGTATTGTTTGTTAACCCTACCTGTTTCCACACATATTCCCAGATTCTAGGTTATTGCACACATCCTGGGCATGTCTTCACCACATGCAGGTGAACCGGGATATATGTCAACTATTGCCCTCTTAAACCTTTAGTGAATTGTACAATGACAGGTTTGTTTTCATTGACATTTTCCAAATATGTACAGGTCTGACAGTCAGTTATTTGACATGAAATGCTGCCTACATGTCAGAGATTAGCACACTGATATGCCAGGGGGATAGGGTAACAGCCGGCAGATATGGGCAAATTAACTGGACATTGTGGACAATTCTGTACACTTGTGGGGTATGATTCTGCATACAACTTACTACCACTCCCAGGATTCGAACCATGGCTGTGTCTGCTAAAAATAAAACACTGTCCATCACAGTTGAGTGTGCTATATAGCTATTGCTGTGTATCTCATCTGATTTCTCTCTATAATTCTCCTGTGGTTTTACATTCTGACCTAGTAATTACAACACTTTTATACAGGATTTCCTAGACAGTTGTATTATGTAGTACAGTATGGGTGACAGTGATGAGTAATACCTTACTATTCAGAGCAACTGCAACACTAACAATGCCATACAATACCAGAGTAAACAGTACCAGTACAGGATCTCAATCTTTTATTTCTAGGCACAGTGTTTGTATCTGATAGACCTGTGTGAGCAATGTTTGTTAACACTATCTGAATGTTGCCACACAAATTACCAGATTCCACATTAGTATTATGCACATACATCCCACTCTGTTACTGTACACACTCTGGTCATAGTTTGACAACATAGGTGTGGAGATGGGACATACTTGACTAATTACTCTCATAAAATTTTGGGGAGTTGCTAGAGTGACAGGTTTGTTCTTCTAGATGTCTGACAATCAGCTGTATATGTCTTGTTTGCTGCCTAAACGTCTGGGACCATCCCACTGATTTGCCAGGGGGACAGGGTGACAGGCAGCAGATATGGGCCAATTTACTTGACATTCTGGACATATCTGTACAGTTGTGGGGTATGATTCTGCATACAGCCTACTAGCACTCCCACGAGTCGAACCATGGCTGTGTGTGCAGAAATACAGCAGTTCACATCTCAGTTGAGTGTGCTATTTGGATTTTGTTGTTTGTCTTTTCACTGTTTTCTATCTAAGTCTCTCTCAGACACTGGTTTTAACAAATGCTATTTTAATAATATTAATTTATTATATTATTCTATGTCCCTGCTTGTATTTTTAATCTTGTAATGATTTAATATACAGTATCATATATATCTTTCATATATTTGAAGCGCTACAAAAGTTAAATAGTTTCAGCATCACAATTCTCTATTGTTATAGTTTAACTATATGCCCTGCAGTGAAAAGCTATGCAGTTCTTGTAACTATCAGTTTAAAAGGCTAAGTGATCAGTTAATTAGTTTATTGAATAAGTAATGTTAATTAACTGATGGACCTAGAGTATTTAAATGTGTGGTAAACTCATAAGAATCAGGATCTGAAGAAGCATACATAGAGTATGTGAAAGCGCTTATCCAGTTCGTTTGTTTTTTGTGAATAAAAGCTACGTTTTGAAGAACTTTTGGCTGCTGCTGCTTTAGTTTGGAATCTTTGGTATCGTTGGACTATATTATTTCCGTGTTTGCCTACCAGTTTATTTATTTCTTCTCTCTCAGTTGTACTATATAACCTCTTGGGATTATAACAGTCATATACAGACATCCCTACACATTTTATTTATGTAGCACAGTGTGGGTAACAGTGCTTAATATAACAGTACTATTGCGTGATTGCAACTCAACATTACCATATGATACCAGAGTAAACACATGCAGTCCAGCAGTTAGACCTTTATTGTCTGGCTGCTATGCTTTTATTTATATACAACCTATATGAGACTCTTCCTGCCATATTCTCTGGTGTATGCAGTACATGCCTTAAACACTACAGGTTTTATACAGGCAATTAACTTACTACTACATTTAGATTTATTTCCTATGACAGTACATGCAAGAGTATTACTAACCTGCATCTTGTCACAACTGCTGCAGCCTACATGCATGGGCTTCCTGGTTCGCAGCATGCTCATCTGCCACTGTGAAAGACATAAGAGGAATATTTAGCCATAGCTATCCATAATATACATGAGCTGGCAATTATTAAACAGGTAGTGGACTGATACTTACACACGGCTGGGACATCCCCTGTCCTCCAAGAGATTCCCCTTTCTCCGCTTCAGGTCAGCATAGTGATGCCTGACCTACTCACCAGTTCAGGGTATGCCAGTGGCACTGGTGAGGTCATGGGCGAGATGGTTCCAGGCTTCCACTTTGTATTGGGACCCCTGGTACTGGCTCTGCAGCAGTCTCTGGTCATGGTCTTTCACAAGGAGTCCTTCCATGACTCTGGACTCCTGGATGTCCCAGCACTGCGCCCGAAATGACACACGCTCTTTCCATACCAGACATAGTGCCTACAGGAGAAAGCTGCAACCAGTTATGAGATGTATTCCTGCCTGTTGAGTTTAAATAGGGCCAGTTTCCTGCACTTTGCTGTGATTGGATGGTTTTGAAGATGTTAAACTATGGGCAAACCTGCTTACCTAAGGTTGGCATTGCTTAAGGGGGTATACCAATGGGCAAACTGATTTAGCTGGCCTACACATTGCTTACACCTACTAAGCTTGGCTATTCAATGCTTAGTGATGCTTAATTTTTAATTTCCATTATATTTGCTTTTTGGCATTGATTTATTATTCATTACATGTTATATATGTGTTTGGTATCCATGATTCATATGTACGTACACTGTATGGGATCCTTGTGTTTATCAGGGGATTTCAACACTTTATTACAATGACACCTCACATCTGGGCTTAGTGTAGTACTCCAGTTCACATATTTATGTTATATAGTTTGTTATACAACATATAATTGTATATAGATTCCTTTCACATGTTCAGTTTGAATTTCCTGTAGTGGGGATCTGTTTGGTGATACCTCACTCTTATGTACTGCTGTGATGGCTTAGTGGTTAACTACTGTGGCTATAGTGTACAGGGTCCTGGGTTCAAGACCTGCAATGGCTGTTTATTTTGGTTGTGGCCAGAACAGCGGCTGATGCATACAGAGTGATTAAGGCACTTTTAAGCAATTGTAAGTGGGTTTGCGTGGGTTTGCATGAAGGTAAGCAATGTTAACCTCCGGTTAAATATGCTTACAGAGAGTTAGCTTCAATGTTGCTTAACCTGTGTGCACATAGCTTACCCCTGTGCAAATGAGCTTAAACTCACTTACTACTGCTTAAATATGCTTACTCCCACTTACTACTGCTTAAATATGCTTACTCTTGCTTACTATTGCTTACTCCTGCTTACCACCATTTTAATTTAGACAGTAATGTCAAATGGTTCTTGGGAAGGTGGTGGATTTGGAGACTGTATGGATTTATCATTCATTACACATTTTACCTTCCACTTGTATCCCTGATTCCTGTGTACATATACTGTATGGGGCACTTATGATTATCTGTGGACTTTACAACATTATGACAATGACACCTCACATCTGCATTTAATGCAATACTCCAGTTCACAAATATATGTTATTTAGTAGATTATGCAACAAAAAGCTGGTCATAAAGTGATTTGATATGGAATGTACTAGAGTGTGACTCGAACTGGGAATGATCACTCATAAGGCGACTGCTCTGTCCACTACACTATTGTCGTACTATGCCATTTGCATATATATTGCTTTTTATCCTCTTGTGCCATTTAAGCTACATTAACCGTAGCTAAGCAATGGGCAAACCCACTCACCTATGGTTAAATTTAATCTGCTTCATAAAAAAAATTCTTTATATTTAATGTTTTAACTATTGCTCCTGTAAACTTGGGGGGATTTTGCTGGGGGTACGCCAACACCTATGAGCGGTCTTGCTCATTCTTATTCCTAAACTGCTGTTCTTGATTGCAGGGGAGTGTATATTCTGATAGCTCTGCTCTCAGACATGCCCCCTGTACTCGTACATGCTCCGTGTCTGTTTAGGAGCTCAGGCAGTGCTCCTTCATTGATATGCATGGTGCGCTGCTGTCCTGCTCCTACATGGCCGCTTCCATGCAGGACTAAGCTAGTCCTGCATGGAAGGATAGTGAATCTGGGGGAATGTTTAATACCAGTTGACAGTGAAGTCTCCTGGCAGTCTGTTTCTTGTAACCTGACATAAAAGGATCTCTCACCTCCTTCATCTTGCCTTGTGCTAGTAATTGACCAGGGAATAGTACCTTTTTAGATTAATCAGGAAAATATATTGAGATTAGTTAAGTACTGTTTTTCTGTATCTGTGTGAAACTATTCATCTGTGTTATTTTAATATTTCCTGTGATTGAAACTCTGGTACTTATTGTAAATAGATATTTAGTAATTTTATGCTCTTTTATTATTTATTATTAAATATATTAAAACTTTTCATTATGGCTGGTCCTTTAGAGAATAGTTTAAACTTTGAGAGTACTCATATCTGTTTGGTGATTCTGTGGCCACTCCTGAAAGCCTTGCTGCATTGGTCACACTACCATTTGCATTAATATTAATTTCACTCAGCATAATTGGGTACCCTTGTAAGAGGCTTAGAGTATCTGTCTTTGGAGTGTCTGATGGCAGAAATTACATTATAGTCTGGACAGAAGGGGCATAGCCAAGCATCTATGCAAGTGGCACAGGAAAATAACTTTCTTGGGTGACGTAAGCTATGGAACCTTGCTGGCTAGGCTTACGTAGGCCCTTGGGCCAATAGCCT
The DNA here is from genome assembly GCF_019279795.1 of Protopterus annectens. Lineage (NCBI taxonomy): Eukaryota > Metazoa > Chordata > Ceratodontiformes > Protopteridae > Protopterus > Protopterus annectens. Next base: position 1,498,737,693 of record NC_056743.1, read on the forward strand.
AGTACCTACCTATGAACCTATGGCTAGTAAACCTGTGCCAGACATTCCCAGGTGTGTGTGTGTGTGTGTGTGTGTGTGTGTGTGTGTGTGTGTGTGTGTGTGTGTGTGTGTCTGAAAATCAAATCTCAAAGAGTGTGCTTTTCGGCCACTTGGAGGAGGGAGATGGAGTACTGGTTTCACAGAGAGAGTGGAAGAGGACTTGGCTTGGACACTCGACTGAGGACTTAACTCTGCAGCTGTACCAGTAGGGAGCCTTACTGGGGACCTGGGGAGAGACAAAGAGAGAAACCCAGACCCTGGGGTTGTGTGTGCTCTCTGTGTGCTCTCTGTGTGCTCTTAAGGGAAATTGTGCTTGATTCAGAGAGCTGCATCTAGAAACACTGGGTGTATCAATATTTGTTCCAAGTGAATGTCCCCCTCCAGTGTCAGTGGTGAGGATTCTGGCTCATTGATTACTGGCCTAGAAAGGGGACGTCATAATGAGGTTGTCTTTAGGGTGATTTATATAGTTGTTATCATATGAACAAATGTTTATAGCTTCATTCTTTTCTTGAAGAGTTATGACTTATAGACCTATATTTTTGATGATTTACACCAATGTCTCAAAGAGTTTTTCCATGTTTTCTAAGATATATCAGTTTATTCACAGCAAAAACAACAGTTCTCTCCCTTTTTGTCTAGTAGGGGAAATCTTAAATAGCAACAATCATTTATTTCCAGGTGAGATAATTAATTTATATTTGTTTTGAACTTGCAGTCTGTAATGCAGGAATGAAAAATAGAGCACATTGTTATGATTAACCAAACTGCTCCCACCAAAAGCACCAGAGTAGTTTGGTGAATAATGACCAAAGTGTACCCCCAGCACCATCAGTGTAACAAGTAACACACACACACACACACACACACACACACACACACACACACACACACACACACACACACACACAAGAAACAGTTTCTTTAATTAAGTGCAATATATATATATATCTATATATGTGTGTATGTGTGTGTGTGTGTGTGTGTGTGTGTGTGTGTGTGTGTGTGTGTGTGTGTGTGTGTGTGTGTGTGTGTGTGTGTGTGTGTGTGTGTGTGTGTGTGTGTGTGTGTGTGTGTGTACTGTGAATAATCTAAAATCAAGTTCACTTAACAGGAAAAGAATTATAAAGTACAGTTTTGCTTTAATCTAGTTTTGGTTACAAAAACACAAAACAAAAAAAAAGAGTTGAGTGGACACGATGTAGGGAAAAAAACAGCAACAAAAACCCTAAATATATATATATATATATATATATATATATATATATATATATATATATATATATATATATATATATATATATATATATATATATATATATCAAAACTACCATAATCACCTAAAGAAATAGGAACTGTTTAATCACGAAACATTTAACATTTTTGTCCACTCAATAAGCCAAGACTTTTACAGAAACATAATCTGGATAAAGCTGGCTTGGTCTAGTTGATACAAATAGCATCTACCATTTGTTTTATGGTACTCCCATGGATAAATTCACAATTATTCCTTGAGTAAATCCACACGTACACTCCTAGTGATCCACGACTTTCTCTAGTTAGTTCCTCCAAGAATCTGCACACTTAGCCACAAAATCCTTCGCTATAAGAAGAAACTGTATTTGATGTGGCTTTCAGTCCTTCTTTTAACCTAGCTTTTCAGATTATCTACATTAACTGAGCAGTTACATGTTTTTACAACAATAATACGTTATCCATAAATGACATCATCAATTTCTACCCAAATTATATGATGATTGCATAAGAGCTTACACTATCTATCTATCTATCTATCTATCTGTCTGTCTATCTGTCTATCTATCTATCTATTCACACATATGCAAATCATCAGTCCTAGAAAACAGCTTTGTTTATAATACAAAATGATAAAAAATGCAGATTATTCTTAAACAAAAGTGTGAGGACTGACCTCAAGTTCACATTTCATACATTTAAAACAGTATTGTACTGTTGGAATACAATCTCTCTCAGTAAGTCCCTCATTCTCTTTTTCTCTCTCAATAATTCAAGACTCCTTTAACACTACCAGTTGCCAGCTTCTTCTTGGTGTTTCCTTCTAATTCATTCTTCTGTTTCATTTCCAGAGTTGCTGCTCCAAACATGAAATCCTTCTTCACAAGGATCAACCAAAACTCTGCAGGCTTTCCTCCACTCATCAAGTAAACCTTTTCTGACTGATACAATATATTCTGTCTTTGCTGTTAAGGAAATGTGTTCAGCTATGATAAAGAAACATTTCACCTTAAAGCAACGGTCTTCATTTACACCACAGTCACTATAACATTTCTCTGTATAATATTTGCATTAGTATTTTTTTGGGACACTTTTACTTCAGAATTTGGTAAGATCTATCATAATTAACTTTGGAATTTGGTACATTTATTATACTATACTACAGTTGACCTCCCATGTTAAAACTATTACTTGAATGCCCATTGGATGACCTTTGTGTCCTTGATATGCCATCCACACTGAGGTGGGTCATACCTGCCCTGTGCTGATCTTTGAATTTGAATGGATGCAAACATAAGATCTACCAGCACAAGTTGTTGTTGATGCAGCCATAAAAGGGGAATGGAGGGGGTGGAGGGGGACATCTGCTGATAAAGAAATTTTCATCCTTAGTAGACAGTATTTTATATAGGCAAAAGCCCCTTAATAATTGGATATGTTCTTTCAATTGTAGGATACTTAGTATCTACTTAATTTAGTTTTGTTTGAGTTAGGAAACATACTGGATGTTTCTCCCCATCACAATGGTGTAGCAGTGCTTCTCCTAAGCCCACCTCTGCTGCATCAATCTAAGCTATACATGTGTTTCAAAAATGAAGAGGTATTAACACAAGCACTGAACTCAATGTTTCCTTTATCTGCTTGAAAACAGTATCAGACTCCATCATCTAATATACTCCGAGGCATATCTTCTCTTTGGCTAAGTCTGTGGAGAGATATGCTATTGTTCTAAAATGTGATATAAGCATATAATAATACCCTGCTAATCCCAAAGAACACTCTCACTTGTTTCCTCAGTGCCTAGCATAGATATTTTTTTCATTGCAGCTATCTTTTCTTTTGTGGCTTAACAACTCTCCCTTCTATTACATATCTAAAGTATTTGATCTCCGTTATGCCTGTCTTACTCTTGGAGGCATTAACTTCTATCGAGCCATATTTTAACAGATCCAATACAATTTTTTACCTTGGCTAAATGGAAGTTCTAATACTCTGAACATATGGTATGATCTCCATTGACAGCAACATACAGGCCACAATGTTTGGACTCTGTCCATGAGTTGCTGAAAGGTTGTGGGGGCACCATGCAACCAGAAATGGAGAGCAGTATACTGAAGTTATCCCTTAGGTATTGAAAAAGTTGTTCTTTGTAGCTTCAGTTGTTAGAGGAATTTGCCAGTAACCCTTGTTTAGTGTAGACACAAACTTTTGTCTTCATCAACCATTCATTGAATTCATCTATGAACCAGAGGAATAAAACAAGCCAGAAAACAAATGAAAAATGCCACACGGGAGATACTGGAACCACGAAAAAAAAAAATCAGCAGTCTAAATTCCACTCCTTTTATTGACACAAAGCGCTTGTCATCCCATTAAGTAGTGGGACTTCTTCAGGTAAAAGCATAACAAAATCAAAAACCTATATAACAAGACCTACTCGGTCAGCTGCTTACAACCACCAATCATAAAACCAAGTCAGTTATCAACACTTAATTCAGTTGAGTAGACAAAATACTAGTTAAACAAGCTGAATGTCAGTGCAAGGTTCATTAGTGTCTAATAAATCTAACATGTAGCCGGACCTTCCATCTCCATCACTAGGGTGGCTACACCCTTCCTAACATATATATAAACAAACTTCAGCATGGATGCAAAAAATATTTTACAAAAAACTAAGATGAAAGAATAAAAATGGCTAAAGAACAATTGTCATAACTTCCTCAAATTAATGTTTTGAAAGAATTTAAAACTATTAAAATGTTCAATTCGGGTATAAGATGTAAATGCTGTTAACTATAAAAATATAAACATGTATATAAAATATATATACATTACAAATTTGTGCAAAATATAAAATATTAATAAAATAAAAAATAAGTAATAAAAATGCTGACACATGCAATAGTAAATCACCATACATACTCTTACATGTTATCATCTTGCTAAGCTTTTTAATTTTAAAATACAAGTAATAGAATATATTTCATTTATACCAGGACACTAACAGGCTTTGATGCGTAATTGCCAAAGTAGTTCCAATTTCTCCATTAAAAGTGACTCAGGGCCCCCTGTCCCATCAGAGACTACTGTGTCGACTGCCCTAAACATAAAAGTGTGGTCTGTGTAGTCCTGAATATGCCTAGCCAAAGCATTCTCTAATTTTGATTTCATAATCTGGTATAGGTGTTCATAAGCTCATTCCCTTAACTTCCTATCAGTTTTACCGATATAGAATGCTGGACATTGTTGGCATTGGGCTACATATACAACCAATTCAGACTTACAGTCGAATTTGTATTTAGTTTTGTAATCACAGTCTCTGATTGTGAAAGATGGGCCTACTACTATATGAGAACAATAATGGCACATATTACATTTGTACATTCCCGTTCTCTTATTAGAATTAATTCTGGTATCCTTCCGTTCTAACAAGCTTTTCAAATTTTGGCCAGGTTTGAAAATTATACGGGGTGGACCTTGAAATTTATTCCTAATCATAGAATCACCCCTGATAAGTTCCCAATTTTTATTAATGATCTCCAAAATTCCATACCCATCTGTACTAAAAAGTGTAATCAGGCCCAAACTAGAAAAAGCGTCCATGACCAGGCCACCATTAACCTGTCCCTCAAGGCTGTTTACAAGATCATTTCTATTACCCAAAATCAGCTTATAAAAACCTTTTGATCTTTTATCCTGAACCTCCAGTAGCAAATTACTCAATAAGGCACTTGGGTAGCCTCTGTTTAGGAACATTTCTATAAGTCTACCACACTCCATCATGAAGTTATTATCACTAGAAACCATATGTGCTGCTCTAACCAGCTGCCCCTTCACAACAGATCTTTTTTGGTGAAGGGGGTGGCAGCTACTATAATGAAGAAAGGTGTTTGAATATGTCTCCTTTCTGAATATGTTAGCTGCATAGCAATCCTTAGAATGATCTTTCCTCAAATTAACATCCAGGTATGTAATGCTTTCTTTACTGAAAGTGTATGTGAAAGATAAAAATTGTGTTGTTTATTAAAGCACATAACCAATTCCCTTGCTTTTACCTCATCACCTTCAATTAACATAACATATGTGATCCAAAAAGCATGTGTAAAAGTGAATCTGAGAAGCAATTTGGGGTGGCTTTCTGACATATTCTTGTTCCCAAAATGCCATTACAAGGTTTGCGAAGCTTGCTCCACAAGGGGAGCACATAGATACCCTGATCATTTGAAGGAAATACCTATCATTGAAGGTGACAAAGTTATAGGTCAAAATAATGTCTAAAATTTCTTCTACAAGGGAAATTCCATGCTGAAGTTTGTTTATATATATGTTAGGATGGTTGTAGTCACCCTAGTGAAGGATACGGAAGGTTCGGCTACATGTTAGATTTTTTAGACACCAGTGAACCTTGCACTGACATTCAGCTTGTTTAACTAGTATTTTATCTACTCAACTGAATTAAGTGTTGATAATTGACTTGGTTTTATGATTGGTGGTTGTAAGCAGCTGATCAAATAGGTCTTGTTATATATGTTTTTGATTTTGTTATGCTTTTACCTGAAGAAGTCCCACTACTTAGTGGGACGAAAAGCACTTTGTGTCAATAAAAGGATTGGAATTTATACTGCTGATTTTTTTTTCATGGTTCCAGTATCTTCCGTGTGGCTTTTTTCATTTGTTTTCCAGCCTGAATTCATCTATGGTAGGCACTGAGCAATTATCAGATTTTTAGATGCTGATCAGCTTCCTAAAATTCTTACAGAACCGAAGGGCTCCATCAGGTTTTGGGACTAATATTATGTCTGTTCCACTTGCTGTCTGACTCTTGTTTCACTCCCATCTCACATTTATTGTATACTGTTTATTGCACTGCTTTTCTTTGAATTCCGAAAGATTTTAAATTAATCTTTTCTCCTGCACTAGATTGAATGTGGTATTGAATCAAGGTTTGTTCTGTCTGACAGCTCTGAAAATCCTTTCTTGTTCCTTAACAGCAACTGTTTTATTGCTATGAATGTTAACAAATGTATATGTTTTGTTGCAATTCTTTTCAAACTAATGACTGATATATGTTGTTCTTTTGTTTAATATAATTTCTCTGAAATAAAGAAGTCAGAAGAATTCCTTTGATCTCAAAGAAAAACAAATTGTTTTTTTGCTAAAACCTGGAACTAACTCAAAGAAAAAATATTTAATTAAAATAATACTGCAGTAACACTGTAACAAAACAGCAGTAAAAACAGAAAATCAAGACAATGGTACCGATACCAACAACAAGTCAAAAATATTTATGCAACAGTCTGTTCTGTCACAATGTTTGTATATTTGTATGTTTGTGTTGTTAGCAATGAAATGTTATACAAAAAAGCAATACATTTGTTTGCAAAAATGGCCAGAAGAATGATAAATAAGAGCATCAGAACTGTGTTAACACTATAAAATAATTAACACAATGCTGCCTTTCAGGCTTTATAAATAAGGTCACACCCTTCCTCGTGTGCGTCCTGAATTAATAACTAATCCTCTGGCAGATCATTCATACAATTAAGGCTATAATCTGTTTAATTTTCATCCAGTTGTCACCTCACAGCAAAACATTGTCGCGTTCGATTCTCAGCTAGAAAGTCTTCTGCGTGGAGGCATGCATGAATGGGCATGCCTTCGTTGAAGGTTGTGAGTCAGGGCTGGTAACTCGGCATGTAAAAATCCACTACCAAACATTAGCGGACCGGAGTTCCACTGTGGCGACCCCTAACCGGGATAAGCTGAAAGACACACACACAGTGCAAGAGTTTGATTCCTTCAGTCTCTGTTTGCTTACTATGTTACTTTGAATTAGTCAGTCAATTACACTTTGTTGCCTCTCAAAACAATTACTTTTGTCCAGTGGCCTTAGCCAGAGTTAATAAATAAAATGAGAAGGAAATGAGCTAATCTGTAAAGTCTAAAATCTAGCATTGTGTGAAGGATGTTATAGTGTTACCGCAGTTGATTTTGCAGTAATAAACAGCAATATTTGTATTCATGATTCTCCTGACATTTTTACTTACTACAAAATTTGCTGTTTTTCTCATAGTATAGTTTTTATGGCAGTACTTTGGAACACTGTGCTGGACTTTATGTAGAAATTATATTTATATTTATATTTATCCTGTAGACTTTTTCCTACTAAATATTACATGTTCAGAGCTCTTTTCTTGGTCTAGCAGTGTCTAATTGGACATTCTAGACAAACAAAAAATAACAATTATAAGTTATTAACCCTTCATCCTTACAGACATACCCACACTAAATGTATTTTCTCACATTCACATATATTATAGTGCCAGTATGGATTGATATTTATGTACTTTTGTAACAAAGTGTGCTGCATGCCCAGGCTGTGTTAAATCTGACTTAACATCTCACAACCACATATTACTATGTACTTTGATAGCACTACAACTTGTGACAAGTACTGTAATACTGTACTGTCATACTGTAGTATGTTTTTCGTATGGAATACACAACATACTAAGTGACATCTCACAACCACATATAACTATGTACTCTGGTAGCACTACAGCTTGTGACTAGCACTGTAATACCGTACTGTCATACTGTAGTATGTTTTTTGTAAGGAATACACAACATACTACTGACATCTCATGATCACATATTACTATGTCCTCTTGTAGTACCACAACTTGTGACTAGCACTGTAATACTGTACTGTCATACTGTAGTATGTCTTTTTGTAAGGAATACACAACATACTACTAAGTGACATCTCACAACAACATATTACTATGTACTCTGATAGCACTACAGCTTGTGACTAGCACTGTAATACTGTAGTGTCGTACAGTATGTTTTTGTAAGGAATACACAACATGCTACTGACATCTCATGACCACATATTACTATATCCTCTCGTAGCACCACAACTTGTGACTAGCACTGTAATACTGTACTGTCATACTGTAGTATGTTTTTTGTAAGGAATACACAACATACTACTAAGTGACATCTTACAACCACATATTACTATGTCCTCTCATAGCACCACAACTTGTGACTAGCAGCACTGTATTACTGCACTGTCATACTGTAGTATGTTTTTGTAAGGAATATACAACATACTACTAAGTGGAGGGAGGATTGCTTTCCTGTCATTTGCTATAATGTACCCTTACAAAAACATGTACTGTGCTTCAGTGCTGCTCAATATTTCAAGCTGCAGAGCAACTGTGAACAAAACAGCACATGTCAATGATTATAAGTCTGCACATAACTATACAAACCCACTGGTACAGGAGCAGAACATCTGCTTGTGCTGCCAGTGACCCAGGAGTAACAGGTGACTTGGGTGCCAGATGGCCGAATTGGGTGAGATGGATGATGAGGTGATACCTGCTTACCTCTCCCAGCAGGGTCAAACAAGTATCACACTGAGGGGGTGAGCACCTGAATCCTCAGTACACACCAGTGATCCTGAACATTTCAGAAACTGAATAGTGATATGTAAAGGCTTCCAGAGGTACATCAAAAATCAGAACCTAAGCTGACACAAAACACAAGTGAAAACTAAAACAAAGGCTTTCTGACTGTGCTGCTATTGTTTCAATTTTACTTTGACAATATTACCTTCATATTGTTCTCTATCTTCCTTGTCTCCTGTTCTGGGATGGGTGTGTGTCACTGCTGTCCTACTTTACTTGCAAATTGCTACTTATTAAATTTCTACTGTGATAGTTTATTATTTATTCTCTGTCTATATGTGCAACTGTTTCCTGCATTGAGAACAAAGCATTGTAATTTCATTCAGCTACACTGCAATGTAGTTCTGTATGACAATAAAGTTTTCTTTGACTTTGACTTTTCACCATCGCAATATTTAATTATTCAAGTTCTGAGACTCCGTATCCTTGTGGAGGAAGGCATATCTTGTTCACATAGCAGAGAAACCTCTATGTAAGCAACAATGGCAATCAGTTCACCTTGTTTTGTCCTTTTGAATCTTAGAAAGCTGGTGTTTTAGTTGTTGTGTTTCTAGATGACTACAGAAGAACAGCCAAAGACAAAATAATAGGCGATAGGAATTAAAAATTCATAATTACATTATTTAGTTAGTTGCTGTTTGCTGGCTAACTTGGTACCTCTACACCTGTAGTTTGTTTTTAGTAAAGATGAAAGGTAGTATTTATGCATTCTGGGGGAAACTTGGCCAGGATACTGGACAAATTCCCCAATACTTTTTGATAAGTGCCATGGGTACATCTACCTTAACTATCATCAGCTGAGGCAGGTAGGACCTCATTTTTATATTTTATGCAAAGAACAGTACCTCTGAAATGCCAGACACCAAAAGTACACCTCAAGAATAGTCAATGCGCCTTGTCTTGGGATAGAAACCACAGCCTTCATATCTTCATACCATCAAAGGTATGTGTGAAACCAGATGAGCCACTGACACTGACATATGTATAGCTGTCTGAGAGTTGTTATAGTCACATTGACAAGTATAAATGTTTATAGACAGAACCACAGAAATGCATTTATAACACCTTTCCTTTGCTGTTTCATTTAATAATATTTCACATTGTGCCATGCATTTACATAAACATATCTGCAATGACACAACCTACTGTATTTTTACTTTATAACTATTAAGCATAAAAAGCAAACATGTGAGTCGTCTTTATAATCATTCAGTAAAAAATGTATACTGCCAAGGCACAAACTTTTGGTTTCACCTTTATAGTGTATTGGATATCAGATAAAATCTATCAACGGTAGTGGGCCTTCTGTAGGGTGCCTTGAATGACAATAGTTTAAGATAAGTCTCATTTATACTGGACTGCTGTGACATCACTATTACAATATGCAAGAAAGCACCTGCAACAGAGGATTATATCTACTACAAACATTATTTTGTTTTGGCTTTAGTATTAAAACACACCAAACAGCAGCTGCCAGCACAGTAAAAGACTGATGGGAGGGTACCCAAGAATAATGCAAAGTTCCCATTTATATAAGGCATTTGTAACAGCATTATTACAGCATGAAAGAAAGCAAATCCCGCAAATGGCACTATATTTACTTTAAATGTCTACCATGAGAGTACTGCATGCTTAGCATGGAGTCTTGACATTAATTCAATGCTAGTCCAAGTTACAGCAGTGGCATCTTCTTCTGGCTTTTCCTGGTTAGGGTTTGCCACAGTGGATCACCTGTCCGCTCATAATTGGCCATGGAGTTTTATGGTGTCGAGTTACCAGCCTGGCACCCAACCTTCCACAGGAGGCACACACACGCACACCTAGGGCCAATTTAGAGTGTCCAGTCCACCTACAGCATGTCTTTGGGATGTGGGAGGAAACTGGAGCGCCTGGAGGAAACCCACATGACCACAGGGAGGACATGCGGACACCACATAGAAGGCACCCCATCCGAGAATCGAACCAGAGAACCTCTTGCTGTGAGGTGGCAACGCTAACCACTGCACCACCGTGGCTGCCCACAGCAGTGACATCTAATGATATTAATTAATGAAAGGCAACATTTTATCAATTTCCTACCATACAACACACTACGTTTAATGACAAATAATATCAGATTTTGTTCTGTGTTCTTTTCTATTACATCATTGATGATGTTCTCACCTTCATATTGTTGCAACTATTTGTATTCTAAGCACATGTACATTCACAGTAGATACACACAGATACTGAGCCAGATTCAGAAAATGTTGCCTCATTATGGTAAGTAAATTTGTATGATGAGCGTCCATGAACAGAGTAGGTATGATTCAGAAAACTTAGCTACATGAAGAAACTAAGCCAGATTATGTAGTCAGCTGTGCTATATGCTAGTGACTGTATAATGAAGTACCACGTATGATAATGAGACAAAACAAGAGAGTGGAGTGCTTTGATTCAGAAACATTTAAATTCCATGCAGCGAGGGATGTGCTCTGGAACGTGCATGATGCAGATACTCTAGCTAGCTGCGCTATCTGGATTGAGGATTAAACTGAATATTTTTTTTATTTAAGTGCTTGGGATGCAGTCAAAATTGCTATAATTAAGAGTAAGTTAAGTTGTGGATAAACTGTATTGTTTTTTCAGTTCAGTTCTCATGTCCTTCAGCCAGGATATCCATATCTATATAACATTTTTCTACATGGTTAGCTGGAAGCACCTGGTACCAGAACAAAGAGAAAAGTGACAAGTGGCAGGAAGGGAAACATAGACATTGGCCACATTGCATCACTTCAAGCCTGCCTAAGTTTCCTAACATTCCTGCTTAAAGATGTTAAGCATGACATCTGGCACCATAAGGTAATGGGCAATGAGAGAAAAGCTAAGGTATCAGCCCTACACCACAAGCTAGAGATGCATCACCAGGATTTAACTCAACATAGAGACATTTTAAATGTGTATTCCTAACAAATTGAGGAAATTACTGACTGTCACAGGTGACTGAAACTCATGGTGAAAGATATGAAAATTAGGTCTCTCAGGAACAACTTATGGCTAATCAGCCTGCTAGAAGTATGGAAAGGGATGACCCAGTGGCCTTTATATGACAGGAATTTCTGATCGTTCTGAAGTGGAATCAGATGCAGATTATAGAATGGACTGATTGGATCAACACCAGAACCCACTCCAACTTACCAGTATACTTTATTATGCATTTTTGAACTACTTGAATAGAGATGAGGTTCTATAACTTTCAAGAGAGCTTGGCAACAAATGTTAGATTACAAGAGTACCTGTCCATTTTGGTCCCGACTACAGTATATTTCCTTTTAGTAAGAATAAAGCTTTGACCTGTGCATTAAAGAGGTTTTAATATAAAGTGTATCAGATTCAGAGGTGTTTTCCAGCCTTACTGATGGCTAAAAAACAGATCTTATTTCTATCATTCCAAAATCCCTCTGAAGCAAAAACTTATTTGGAAAGAGAGACTAGGTCCACTTGGGGCACTTCAATCACTACTGTGTCACAGTCAGAAATGAAGAGGAAACTCCTCCACTCCCCAGGTATGCAGGAAAAGTTACCAGAGAAGAAAAAAACAAAAAGCATTCCTGGGCAGTCCACTGAAGTCACTGACTAAGTGTTTAATCTGTCTGAGAAGAACCTGGCTCTAACAAAACCAGGGATGCAGTCCAGCCACTCTCTTCCACTAGCGGACTTATCAGATAATGACCAGGAAACATGATGGATTTTATAGGCCCATGTCCTACACCTAAAGAATTAGATCTAATTGAAAAGTAGCAGGTTCATATTGCCTCTCTGCAGGCAGTGGCAAATGCAATGGCAGGCATCCCCCAACCTGAGTGATGAAGCATCTAAGGGACCTGCAATGTCAACTTTGAAAAGGTGCAATGGTCTTCTTGGAGGGTGAGAAGAGCAAAGGAAAAGCTGTGGTTACTGTTCTCAGATTGTTATGTATGTCAGAAGTGTAAAGCTGTTTTTCTTTTATCTTGATTTAGAGCTCCTGTTCTGTAATATTGATCTTTCATACTCATCAGTACTTGGTTATTGTTTTCCTGTTCTGTTGTGTGAGGAGCTGCATGACTGAGTAAAATAATGATGCTATGTGATACTACATGGAGCTGGGACTGCAGTCCAGTGCCTCACTCAAGCTCATGTGACGTTACTTCTCTGTCAAAGTTACTTACAATGTGAAAGACTAGCTGGGGACTGTTTTTCAAACGTGGAAGAAAATGGAATTCTTAGTTAAATAGAAATATTTTTTTTCCTGGCTCTTGTAAGGAGTTCGTGTATGTAATAGTCTAATCTCAGTTCTGTGTATAAAAACTGGATTCTTTTTCCTTGTAAAGCTCTCTTGTCATAAAAATTGTTTAATTATAGTTCTCAGACTTGTGGAACAAGTGTGTATTGATTTTTTTTTTAATGCATAGCCCTTTGGCTACCCACACCACTACAAGCCAATTAGTATTTGCCACCTAATTAATATGTAATGTGGATATCCCACCACTGCCAAACACAAATGTGAGGATATCCCAATCCCACTGCTGCCAAACACAAATGTGAGGATATCCCAACCACTGCCACCACAAATGTGAGGATATCCCAACCACTGCCACCGCAAATGTGATGCCCATGCTCTGGCCCAGCAATCAAGGAGCCTCAATCCTCACCACTAACACCAGAGAGGGCATCTCATATATTAGGAAAGGATAACAAATACACACAGTAAAGTGCAATTTCCCTTAAGAGCACACAGAGATCACAGTCAGTCTGGGGCTGGTTGCTCCCTTGCTCCCCAGGTTCACAATAAGACTCCCCACTGGCACAGCTATAGGGTCCAGATCTCAGCCTAGCTGGGCAAGCTAAAATCTCCAGCACCCTCTCTGCCCAACTAGTGCTTCATGTCCCTGCCCAAGTAGCTCACATACACACACACACACACACACACACACACACACACACACACACACACACACACACACACACACACACACACACACACACACACACACACTTTGAGATAAGAGTTTACACAACCACACAGACACTTCTGGGGAAGGCTGGCACATGTTCTCCAGCTGTGCCCCTTTTACCCAGACTATACAGTAGTAATGTCTGCCACCACCCAGCTAATATTTATCAGCTACTCAAAGGCCCTTAAAAGGGTGTCCAATTATTACTGTGCAATATTATTATCCAATTGGTAGTATGACTAAGCAGTCTCAAGGCTTATTAGAGTTACTTGGTGAGTAAACTCTATAAATATGCAATGTTAACTGTACACAACCAGCCACAATTAAAAGATGTTAAAATATTTAATAATAAATAATTAAAACCACAAGACAATGCTTTCTACTACACAGTCAGTGCTAGTCAAGAGTTCAGAGATCACACAGAAATACTTAAATAATTCAGTAGTACAGTTCTGACATCACAGAAAAACACTTAGTCTAATCTTTCTAGGTTCTAGCTATCTCTAAAAGAATACACAAGTCTGAGATAACTTACATGTGAGCAAGAGGCAGTGCTGTAAGTTGGATGATCTAGACAAAAATGCTTAATGTCTTCTGATTCTCTCTGTTTAAATTGCTATTGCAGTTCTGATAAACATTACATCATTCTTTTTCACTTTCCTGGAGTTCCCAGGCTACACATTAACTGCATTTACATTCTTAACATCTCCCTTTTGTTATCTTGCAGCTGGTTTGGAACAGAGCAATAAAAATACATTTGCATGTTTAAATCTAGCAATTTAACTCTTGGTTAAAACAACAGAAAGAATTTCTTCATCTAGATTTTTCAGCACCACTGTTTCAAAGGGTCACCACATGCTTTACTGTGGTCAGTAGAGTGCACTGTTGTCACATTCATTTCCAGTTCCACATGTAACAGTATTTCTTTACAATTAAGACAACAAGCCTGTAGTTTACATTCATATTTACAGTGACAGAATTATCTGCAAAATTCTCTCTGCCTAGGCTGGCAGCCTTCACCCTTCTCTATGAGTCTTCACACTTTAATCTAAAATTAAACAATAAAACCAAGAAGTCTATTAATACCAACTTCATCTCAATTATTTACGTCCATTTACAATTAACATTAATAATAATGAATGCATCTTATTGTTTTATCGAGCAGTATACCAATCATAAATACTTCTCTTAAAATGTTAAATTAAATGAGGGCTAAATAAATTTTAGCATATTTCTAAAGAAGTCCTAATGGAAGGACAACAGCTCTGGTGTGTGTTGTGTCATTAAATGTTTTTGTTCTATAATAAAAATAAGTGGCATATGTTAAAAACTGTGAAACTCGATTACTGGATCTTGGCAGAGCGATTTTCATGTGTGGTACTGGTAACTGCCTTTTCACACTGACTATTGCTCATTGTTTTTTTCTTTGGTTGTTTCTGGAACTATACCAGTCAGCCAAAATTAGTTTATTTGTCCAAAAGTGAAGGTTATAAAAGGAAAATAGCTTAACTCAAGTTAGATGATAGATCCCTGGAAGGGTTCAATGCCTCATTATTAGTCTTGTAAATTAGCACTGTGCCAAAGGCTTGGCCTCATGCAGCATTACAGAGTATCTTCATCACTATAGCTGACCTAAGAGCAGGTAAAGACCATGGCCCTGATGGGCTAAACACTCAGATATATAAGGCCATTAAAGGGACATTATTGCCAATGTTGGTGGACTATACAATGCTATTACAATGGTATTCTGGCCATAGAGGAACTGCCAGGCTCATCAACATAAGGTGTCTGTAATCCACAGCACTATAGGCCTATCTCCCCCCAGTGCCCATACAGACCAAAGTGCAAGCCAAATTGTTAGCCCTCAGTCTACATAAGGTTATACAGAAACTTTTACCACACATGCAGACTGAGTTTATTCACGTGCAGCAAGGAATATCTGGGCTTCTGTGGGTCTTGTTGAACATGCAGCAGATTGGAGAACTAAAGTTGGTACCAATGATAGCACTTTTATCCACTTTCATAATGCACTTGACATTGTGCTGTATATATGGCCAACTCTAGACAGCTTTGGGATCACTGTTAATTTCTTGTCATGGTGTAAACTGCTTTATACACTATCTCAAGTAATAACTAATAATTATCCTCCCCCTCCCTTTCTATTATTCAGACAAGCACAGCAGGGGTGTTTTTTATCCCCATATCTATTAATATCTGTAGTTGAAACACTAAGCCTGTATATCAAACAACACTGTGGATGCTGTGGAGTACAGATTCAGAACAACCAAATCCATACTGACATCTGTTTCACTAAAAGTTGTTTGCTTTGGGTGACCAATCTGCAGCTGTATGAACCTGAAATTCTGGAGCTATTCAACCTCTTTCAGGATTTATCAGACTTATCAGTTAGTCAGAACACAATTTTTTTTCTCTTAAATAAAAACTGCTTAATGTTGCTGGAGTAAGTAACCCAGTTTGGACTGCAATAAACTGTCAGACATACCTAGTTAGTTATCAACATTTTAGAAAACTTCTGCCATATGGTTATCCTAAACCTCAACACTTTGGTTTGGGCATGTCAAGCAAACAAAATGATTTTACTAGAATAAAACTCCATTTGCTTATCAAAATTGTTGAGTTCGTATGTGCCTTCTTCCTAAGTTTCTGTTAGTAATTGTTGTCTTCCCCTTCTCTAGTGAAACACCTTCCGACAATGAAGTTAAAAAACGTTGATGAGTTTTGTTTGAGACAATAAACACCCAATACTGGCAAAGAAAAGGTTAATGGCTTCAATAACAAATATACTTCTAGGCTTACTCAATTTAATGAAATATGCCAATATCTCAGACTTCATACATTTTGTGCTGGTAAGATCTAAAACAAGACCTATCTCTCTGAACTCACTCTACTACATTTTCCAGCAGCATGACTCTCCCCAAGGGAGCGCAGGAAAATTTGGGACCCAGGAAGCATGGACAGGAAATTGGCTGACACGCTTTTATAGTTAAGTGCTTGCACAAACACATGATATATGGGAGTGTATTTGGACAAACAAGTTCTGTGTGGAAGGCAGCCCTCTTTTTTTGGAATATGTGAAATAAGGCTGGTGTACTGTATTGGCTTGATCCTTATCTGACTGTTGGGAATTCCCCCATCTAACTAGAAATGTGTTGGCAATATAATGCAGATGTCAATATATCCTGATGTCAATATTTGTAGCCACTAAACCTTAGATGCCCAATAATTTGAGATACGGCTGCATTGGAGGTATTGTTAGGCAAAAATGCTTGGCCCATAGGTGATAAACTTGCACCTCCAGTCAGATCTGTATAAATTGCTCGACAAATATAGCTCTGTAGTATATGAGGGGGGCAGATGTCAGTGGGAAGTAATTTTCCAGAAACAAGTGGACCCAAGAGTTTGAGATAAGATGGGATAATGAACAAAACCAGGGCCACACTTCCTTAGCCAAAATTACTCATTATAAAAGACTTCCTTTTTGATATCCCACACAAGTTTGGCTAAAAAAAGAGAGAAAAAGGTAATGGAAAATGTTGAAGGTGTGTTATGAATGATGCAAAGTTCCTACATCTGTGCTAGTCATAATGTAGTTTTCTGGCACTGAAATTATTTTTCAAAATTGATGAAGTATCCTAGGACATTCATTGCTACTGCTGCAGGCTCTGTAATGCTTTAAGAACTTGTTCTAAGTGTTATTTGCTTGATGAATATTGATTCATCTTTTTGCATGAATGGTCTTCAGTATCCTGTTACAATGTACTCATAATGTAGTTCCACTATTTTGTAATGATGTTACTCTGATTGTTACTTTTAAAGCTGTTTTATACAAAAAAAAATTATATATATATATATATATATATATATATATATATATATATATATATATATATATATATATATATATATATCACACACACACACACACACACACACACACACACACACACACACACACACACACACGTGTGTGTGTGTATATATATATATATATATATATATATATATATATATATATATATATATATATATATATATACGTACATAAATTCCATGCAGTAACACTGCATTCCCTTTAGATTTAAGCTTGGCCATTCCTCATGTTCAGATGACATACATCACACAAATATGCTTCGGGTCGTTGTAGCCATTGTAAATGTGTACCTGCAGCAGGAGGCTCTCATTGCAACTGCTTTAACCATTGATGAGTGCTGTTGCCCCCAGAGGCACAGGATTATCTGACCATGCTTAATATTTTAAGCCTTCCAAGACACTTACATAGTGGACAGGTACTATATGGACAGGGCACTATGCAGGAAATACTGGACATATGATAGTCTTGTCTAAAGACCAATGAGAGTCATGGAGTACATATTTAAGAGGTTTGTGGGGCTTAACATATATTACCTACAGAAACCTTTCAGTGACCTACTGGGGACACACTGGGGATGTCTGAAACATTTGCCTTCAAAATACTCCATCGGTTTCTTGATGTCATGCTGCAGTATGTGGGGAAGCATATGTAGCTTCCATTTACCCCAGAGAGCAAACATCATGGAGGAGTTCTATGACATAGCCCATTTCCTTGAGGATTGACTGTACCCACAATGAATTAAGTGCCCCACCTGGTAAACAGCAAAATGGATACAAGAATCACCAAGGGTATCACTCCATCAACTTCCAGGTGGTCTGTAATGCACAAGGCATCATCTACAATATAAGGGCAGGTCACCCAGGCAGTTTTTACAACTCCCACATATGGCTCATATGTGACCTGTCCCAACAGTTTGCAAAGAGTGATTTCCCACAAAGGCATCTTTGCTGGCGATACTGGATATGCCCTGGAACCGTAGCTCATGACACCATCTAAAAATGCATATAAGCAAACTGATCTAGGGTACGGCTGTGCACTGCCACAAATCAGAAACATTATGGAGTATATGTTTAGGCTACTGAATGCCCACTTTCACTGTCTGTTTTCATCCAGTGGTACCCTGCTCTATGACCCCACCATATGTGCCAAAATACTGACAGTGTGTATAATGTTACACAATATTATACTTAGGAAATTGTTACAGCAGGGTGACCTCTTGCAGGCTGAGCAGTTCCCAGCACTACCGATAACATAAGTTGAGTCAGACAAGGAGTCAGAGGAGGAGACTGCAGCAGAGGATGACCATGCCAGACAGAGTGGCCAGGGTATGCTGTGGCACAAGCAAACAGGCAGCAGATTGCACATAACTTTACAAAATAACTATATAAGAGTTAAATAGTTACAAATGTAAAAATTATGCATGCAAAAATACCAAGCTAAGTTAATTCATGCATAGGCTTGCCACTGTGCATCAGACTTAGGCAATCCAAGTTATAATGTATAAAGGGCAGTGCAAAATCATCATCATTTACACAGTTGGACAAGAGAATACAGGGGTGCAAGCCTTTCGCAGGGAAGTGTGTGTGTGTGTGTGTGTGTGTGTGTGTGTGTGTGTGTGTGTGTGTGTGTGTGTGTGTGTGTGTGTGTGTGTGTGTGTGTGTGTGTGTGTGTGTGTGTGTGTGTGTGTGTGTGGCTGAGGTAGAAAAGAAAAAGTACTTTTATGGGAAGTGTCAGAACCAGTAAGGGTTAATGTTGAGAATTTCTAAGGTCAATTGATGTGTGTTATGTGGTGGAGGTTTGCAGGGACACAGTGTCAGCAGTTAATGCAACACTGCAGCAGGGCCTACTGGATTGGTCCAGGGCATGTATGACACAGGTTTCAGCTTCTGGTGCACACCTCCATCAATGACAGCTGGCTCTGCCAGGAGTTGCACTGATTGTACCATGACATTGGTTAGCCATTGGTGTGCCTCATGACCTTGGCCCGAATCAGCTAGAAGATGTGCAAGCCTGATGAGAGCCACAACCACAGGACAACCTAACCTGGGTGTGGAAGCCACAATAGATTCTGCTGTGGGCCTAGCACTATGGGACTGGGATTTCACTTGTCTGTGGCCATGTTGGCTAAAACCTATAGATGTAGCAGGTGACCTGCTGTAAGGACAGCCTCTCTCCCCTGCCAGGTGACCAAGTGAAGACACTTCAGGGTCCAGTGTGTGATTCACTCTATTCAAGGAATCACACCATAGGTCAGCATGCACTCCCTGGATCACCCTCACTATCTCTGATATGGCTTTGGTGGCTCTAGCCTGTGCTATCATGCTTGTTCTACACTATATTAGGTTGTAGCTACAGACACAATAACCTCAGGATGATGGCAGTACCATTACTACAATCCAGTGTGGGTCTCTGCCCATGAATGCTTGAGGCAGATTCAAACATCTGTCTACTAGGGGTCAGTACACTTTCTTGATCTATTTTGTACCTATCAGCTGGGGCTTATTGCAAGACATTTTGCATGCTGGATATCCATAGCCATAGAAATGTGTCTATGGCTTGTGTAGAGGTTATAGTGGTCACACTCCAGATGTCAAATACACATTCTGTATTTCCAGACAATGCCAACTCATCCCCACCATCATTATTAGTGAAAGCAGATCCTCTAACATTAGGCATAGGAGGTTCCACAGTGCTAGTGCTGGATTAAGAATCACCCATGAAAGCAGCAAATTAAAAAAAATAAAAATAAAAATAAAAAATAAAAGATCCAGTGTTAGTATGACCCATCACCTCAACTACAGATGCAATTGATATATCTGCAACTATAAACATGTGAAAAATGAATACCCCGAGATACACATTGTGCAGATGGTCATGCATATTGGATATCCAGTGTATCTACATACCATACGTCAGGCAGATTTAATGAAGTTTAGAGTGACTAAAAGGTGAGGAGGACTTGCAGCTGTTGATACAATGAACTAGGAATACATACATATATCATTTGCAATTGAAACTCTCTGTGGCCGGTGCAGCTCTGCTCCAACATCTAGCACCATACTATGGGTCACTGTGGAGGTGGTACTGCCTGTAAGCAAGGTCAGTAATTCCTCTATCTTCATAAGACATGGTTTGGCTGATGACCACCTGTTGCTCTATTTCCCTTGCCAGGTCTCATGTTTTGTGGGTGCAGCATGGATCATATCCATGGCCTATCAGTGTAACATGTCATAGGTTCAATCCTGACCACCCACAGCATTAATACTGCTGATAATTTCAGTTGATTATCAGCACGGACAGAAGAAAACATCATTTATGGTGTCAGAGGATCTTTAGTACCATCTCATTTTCAGCATCTGTAAACTTGGGTCTGCAGCAAATGCAGCACTTTCTGAAGTCTTGGCTTTTAGGCATAGCTAATTTGGTACATAAAACAGTAGAATTACCAGCATTGCTCCAGCATGAGCCTTACAAATTATTACACTACTATTACTACTGTCATAATAGGCCATATAGTATGGTGTAGATGCATTTGACAGTTAGATTTCTATCCACAATGATTAGGTAAATGTCAGGCATGTGTCATATACTGAACAAATATTTTCAACAATATGAGCACATAACTATAACTGAACAACAACACCTGACTATTACAATTCATCCATCCATCCACAACCTCTTTTTCCATTTGTGTGCATAGGGTCAGGGTTTCACTTCAGCAGGGGCAATCATCTAAAGCCATGTCTTTGAAATGTGATAGGAAACCAGAACACCTGAAGGAAACCAACACAAACACAAGAGGGACATGCAGACTCCACACAGAAGGCACTGCAACTGAGAATCGAACTGGGGAACCTCTTGCTATGACTTGACAATGCTATCCTCTGCACAACTATTACAATAGCATTATTAAAAAGGTTGTGGCTAACGACATATGTGTGAGGCACAAAACACTAGAATAATATTTAACATTACTCTTGATATGCGCTTAACACTATGTCTACCATATATCTTAACAATCCTACATGCTACTACCATTCAGTACACTTGCACTGTACCCTTTCAGTAGACGTTTGAACATCATATGTAAAACTACTGACAAACTGATATCCCTTATAGGCCTTAGAGTAAGGAGCAGTCAAAGAACTACCAGCAAAGGAATGGTTGTGTAAAAAGTAATGCCTTATTTAAA
>NC_056743.1:1498764520-1498779520 GCF_019279795.1 Protopterus annectens
ATTACCACCTCTGCACTCAGCCCTTATTAGTCATACTACCACCTCTGCACTCAACCCGTAGCAATCATACTCACCACCTCTGCATCTAACTCTTAGCAACTGCATTACTAATTCTGCACCTTAGCCCTTATTAGTCATCACCACCTCTGCACTCAACCCTTAGCAACTGCAATACCACCTCTGCACTCAGCCCTTATCAGTCATACTACCACCTCTGCATTCAACCCTTACCAGTCGTCCTACCACCTCTGCACTCACCCCTTGGCAATCGTACCACCACCTCTGCAGACAACCCTTAGCGATCATACTACCACCTCTGCACTCAACCCTTAGCAATCGTACTACCACCTCTGCACTCAACCCTTAGCAATCATACTACCACCTCTGCATTCAACCCTTAGAAATTTTCCTTTTTTAAATTTTTTAACCATTTTTTCCTTGATTCAATTTAGAAATTTTCTTTTAAACCACCTTCCCTTTAGTTTTTTTAAAAAAGTTTTTTTTACCCCTTCACTCAACCCGGGTTTAAGCAATTTTTGGGCCTTTCTTTGGCCCAAAAAAGGGATTTTAAACGAAAATGTTTTTCCTTGGTTACTTAATTGTAAAGACCCGTTTTTCCCCTTTTCTGTTTGCGGTAGTTTTGGAAAAAAAATTAAATAGATTTTGGGGATTGTCAGGTTTACATTTCACTCAAAAGGGTTGGCAAGCAATAACCTTTGGGCTTTTGTGGCTAAAAGGGGCCCCTGTTTTAATGCACCTGCTCCTTGGCAAAACATTAATTATAACCACAGAAAAACCACTAAATTTCGGGAATATTTTAAAAAGCCAGAAAAATAGAAAATTCAATAGTTTGGGGTAAAAAAACATACCTGATTTTTTCAAACCCCGCCCCCAAAAGGTTTGCAGCAACCCTTGTTTTTTAAAAAAAACCCCAAACCCTATTAAATGTCCAAAAATTTTCCAACGGGAATGCCCAATTTTAGATTTTTGACCATAAAAATTGTGTTTTTAAACACGGGGAATTGTACTAAAAAAACAACCTTTGTTTTCAGCCCTTTTTTCCCTACAAAAAGCTCCCAATGCAAGCCAGTTTTCAAATGTTCCTAATTTTTAAAAGGCTTTTAAAATCTCCCCTTTTTATTTTTTCCTCCCTTTTTTATTTCCGATTTTTACAAATTGGAAAAACCTTTTTGCAATCTTCCTAGGAAACTTTTTGTTTTGATTTTTTAAAAAAAATTAAAAATCTCAAAGCCAGATTTTCAAAAAAGGCCAAGAATTTTATAACCTTTTAATGTTTAAAGCCATTTCAAAAATTTGTTTTTAAAATTACTGGGTTAAATCATAAAATATTAATTTTATTTTGGGTTTTTATTTTTTTAAACCAAAGGGAAAGGGATGCCAAAAGGGCCCATTTTGGAAGGGGGTTTAAGTTTATAAAGCAATGGTTTAAAAACCCCCCTTTTTAGGCCGTTCCCATTTTTTTTATTCGTCCAGATTTTTAAAAGCAAAAGGTTTAAAGGGGATGTCATTATTTAGCAATTGCAAAAAAAACCCCAGGAAAACAAAATTTAAAGTTTTTTTTCCTATTTTTAAAACAAAGGGTTTGGTTTTCCCCAAGCCAATTCAAAACCCCAATAAAAGGGCTTGAAATTTTCCACTGGTTGATTTAACCCCTTTACCCAAAATTTAAATTGTTTTTTTGGGGGTACGGGTTTTTTCCTTTTCCTTTTTAAAAACTTTAAAATTTATTTTGTTTATTTGATTTTTAAACAAAGGTTTGGACTTTTTAAAAGGGAATTTTTGGAACCCCTTTTAAATTAAAGGGGGTGTTAAAACCCTTTCAATTTTTTTTAAAAAAGGGAGAACTCTATAAACTTTTTTTTTCAAAATCCAAAAATTTTTAAAGTTAAACCCCCAAATGGAACAGATGCCCCCTTTTCCTTTTTTTGAAAAAAAAAATCCCAAAACTAAAAAAATTTTTATTTTGGGTTCCTATTGCTAAAAAAAACCCCCTTCGGGGTTTTGTTGAGCCCAAAATTCCTCACCTCCAACTCGGTTACTCCCTTGGGGAATTTCCAGGGCCCCTTGGTATCCCTTATCCCATGATGCCCCTGGGGAAAAATCGTGGGTTTTGTGGGTTTTGGGGGTTTTTAAAAAACGTTTTTCCTTTTTCCTCTCCTTCCCCCAAAAGACTGACTTTTGGTTTTTCCTTTTTTACTTTTGGGGCCATTTAAAAGGGAATTCTAACCCGAATTGAGGGCTTTTTCCCCCAAAAAAACCTTTCTTTCCCCTGTTTTTCAAGGGAGAATCTCTATGGGAAATTTTCCCCCTTTTTTTCCCTGCCCCAAAACCCTTAGAAAACCCTTTTTGGTTGGGGCTCCCCTTTTTAAACCCCCTTTTCCCCCCTTTCTTTGTTTTAAAAAAAAATCCCCCTAAAATTTTTTTATCTCGGGAAAAGTTTTTCCCCAAAACCAAACCCCCTTGTGTTCCTTTGGGAATTAATCTTGAGTAGATTTTCTGATGTTGTAAATGAATCAAGACCCCAGGAATCTTCATCCAACTGCTCTAATTCTTCTGCTCCCAATCAAGGGGTCTCTGACATGCCTCGGGTCTAAGATCTTATTTTAGGCTTTTCCTTTGGGCGGGGAATTTCTTCCCCCCTTTCCCCCCTTTCCTAAGTACTCTCTTTCTTCAGACTGGGGCCTTTTAAAACTTTCGAGCTGATGGAGAAGGTGCTGTCATCTCAAACAACCCCACTGTTGGATCAGTCTCTCATCCCCAGGTGCCAGTGATAATCTCTTCACCTCTGCTTCCCCCTAGGCATAGAGACCTGAAGCCTCAGGGAGCTCCTGTTGGTGGCATTGTCTCTTCTGAAATCTCCCCGGAGTACCCCTCTGAGGAACTCCCTTGAAAGAGATTGTGCAAGAGGAAGCACATAGACTCCCCTGAATCTGTCACCTCTGATACTAACCTGGATGACTCTGAAGGGTCCCCAAGGTCCCCCTCTGAGGATGTATCCTTTTTCTGATATCCTTTAAATCCTGAAGCAGAGGGATGACTGATAGCCCATCAACCCTTTGGAGGACAAATCGGTATACCTGGAGGCTTTTCAGTCTCGCCCTTCCACCTCCTGGGTGACTCCCCCTTATGACAAACTGCTAGGGATCATATCCCGTAAGGCCTGGACATCACCTGATACAGTGGAGCCTGTTCTGAGGAGGCCCAACAAGTTTAACTCCACTCCCTCAGATAAAGAATTTTTTGACGAAAGGTGTCCCTATAGATGCCATGGTGGTGGTAGTGGCCACCAAGAAGGAACTCTTAAAGACCTCTTCATCTGTTCACCCTTCTAACAGAGACTCTAGGATTATGGAAAGATATGGAAAGCATACCTTCCCTTCAGTGGCCTTTGCCTTACGGTCGCTGAACTACCTTACCCATTTTATAAGACTTAAAGAGATCTCCTACAGAGACTCTGAGATTCCTTCAGGGTACAGCAGCTTTGGGGTCTGCAGATAAAGTGTCTTTGCAGCTGTCTACCCTGACTTCCATTGCAAACTCCTCCATGAGACTGATTTTTTATGCAGCAGATGGAGGGAGTAGGGCTGCAGTAGCAGGAATTTCCCTCAGGAGACATTCCTGTATGCACCTTTGCAATTTTTCCAAAACCTTTAGGTCTTCCTTCACCAATGCCCCCTTTGATGGTTCATCTTTTTTGGACCAAAGGTGAAAGATACTTTAAGCAGGTGCGAGCAGGATGGGAAAAACCTTATCTGCAATGGGATTCCATTTTTCTGTCCTATCTAGACCTTATCCCAAAGGTCAGAAGTGTGGAAAAATGTGGTTCCGCAAGCCCAAAAAGGTTTTTCTGATGCATGTGGTGACTCTTCTTCCAGGGGCAGAGGGAGAAGTTATAATGGATGATGCCAACCTCACGGCAGAGGGGGTCCACAAAACCAGGGCGACAGAGATACGTTCTCTGACAGGCCCTTCAAGCACTCCTGAAAGGAGGCCCATCTGCTTTTCTCTGGAAGCAGTCAGGGGTCGATTGTTACTGTATCCAAACACCTGGCAAGAAATTTCCCGAGACAAATGGGTGCAAACAATAATATTCAGAGGTTATTACATACCATGTTTTACATCCCCATCAAAAAATCTGTCCTTACTGGATGTCTCACCTGGCCAAAAGGACCATGCAACACAAGAGATAATCTCGTTGCTAGAAAAAAAGAGTCATCTAAGAGGTCCCAGCAGACCAAATAGGATCCGGGACTTACTCAAGATTCTTTTTAGTTCCAAAAAAGACAGGGGCCTGGAGATCCATTCTAGATCTCAGCAAACTAAACAAATCAGTGAAGAAGTCAAAGTTCTGGATGGTAACTCTGCAGCCAATCTTTCCCATTTATCGGGAAAGACAATTGGATGTGCTCAATAGAGCTCCAAAATGCGTACTACTATATAAAGATGGACAGGTGATCCAGGAGACACTTACACTTTCGGCTGGGAGCCAGTCATTACCAATTTGGAGCCCTGCCCTTTGGTCTCACTACAGTTCCCAGAGTGTTCACCAAATGCATGGCAGTGTTCATGGCTTACTTGAGACATCAGGGATTCCAGGTGTTTCCATATCTAAAACACTGGCTCCTCAATGCTACCACCAGGGATCTACTACTGCAAATGAGGGATGAAACACTGTCACTTTGCACCAGACTAGGCATCACAGTAAACTTACAAAAATCTGCCTTGTCGCCGTCTCAACATATTACCTTCTTAGGCACAGATCTGGATTCAAAAAGCATGACAGCAAGACTTACCCCAGACAGAATTCAGTCCCTTCACCGGCAAATCAGGATTTTGATGGCAAAGATGAAAGTTCAAGCCATGCTTGTGCTGCAAGTTCACAGGAACCATGGCAGCAGCTATCCACCTAGTCCCACTTGCACGTCTACACATGAGAGTTCTACAATGATTTCTCTTTGCTCAGTGGTCAATGCAAGATCTTCCTCTGTCACATCAGATTATCATCACGGACTCATGCAAAAAAGATCTTCTTTGGTGGCTGCAGACAGATTAATTGTATCAGGGCCATCCCTTTGTTCTTCCTCAACCGAACGCAGTACTGACAACAGAACCTTCCCAGATTGGGGGGAGGGGCATTATCTGGGAATGACAGTCCAAGGACTATAGCAATATCATGAAAACCACTTGTACATAAATGTTCTGGAGATGAGAGCAGTGCTTTATGCATTGCAGGCATTTCAGGACTCTTCCCATGGGAACGGTTGCAATTCAGACAGACAACATGTCAGTAGTGTGGTATATAAACAAGCAGGGAGGAACCAAATCTTACCCACTATGTTGGGAGGCTGTGAGTTTGGCAATGGGTGATTGCTTCTCAACGTTTTCTGATAACGACGCACATCCCGGGAAAATCCAGCGTGATAGCAGACAAGCTCAGCAGAGTAATTCTAATGCCTCATGAGTGGTCCCTGAAACCAGAGATTGAGGAAGTGATCTTCCAGAAATGGGGCCAGCCTTGCTGTGACCTATTCGCCATGTTCATGAATACCAAATGCAGCAGCTATTTTGTCCTCATTCCCCCTCTGGGGAAGTCAACAAGGGATGCACTGGTTCACAATTGGCCCCTGTGATTACTCTATGCTTTTCCCCTCTTTCCTCTAATCCCCAAAGTCATTCAGAAAGCTAGACTGTTGAAAAGCCCTATGATTCTCATTGCTCCTTCATGGCCTCGTCAAATTTGGTTCACCTTTCTCTGGACCCATCTGCTGGAGGAACCTTGTATTCTGGATCCAGTTCCAGACCTCTTGACCCATTCTTCAGGGGAGTTCCATCCATTTGTCCAAACCCTCAAGTTGACAGCATGGCTGCTCCAATTTCACACATAGCCAGGCGTTACCCCTTTTCCCCTGCAGTGGGTCATATTCTCATTTCTTCCCATAAACCATCCACGAGGAAATTATACTCCAGTAAGTAGAAAAGATTTTCATGTTGGACTGCAAAACAGAACATAAAGCCTTTTACAGCTTTCATATCTGCAGTTTTAGACTTTCTTACTGAACTGTTTGAAGAAGGAGCTGCTGCAGCTACCATTAGGGTTCAACTGGCAGCCATTTCTAATTTCCATACTGGAGAAATGGGTGCCCCAATTATGTCTCATAGGTTATGTAAGGCTTTCCTCAAAGATACCTTCTTACTCAGACCTCCAATTAGAGAACTCCCAGTCCCTTGGGATCTAAATCTCATGGTAACTTCACTAATTTTACCACCCTTTGAGCCTGCATCATCTTGTGATTTGAAATTTTTATCAAGGAAAACTCTTTTTTTAGTAGCCATAACCTCTGTCAGAAGGGTATCGGAGTTACAAGCTCTCTCTTCTCGTCCTCCGTATATCGTTTTTTGCAAGGATAGGGTCTCCTTGAGAACTATTCCCTCATTCCTTCCCAAAGTCTGTTCAGAGAATAATTTCAATCTTTCCATTGAATTGCCAGTCTTTTTTCCAAACTATAGCAACAAGGCAGAACATAAATTACACCAGTTGGATGTTCATAGACAATTATGCTTTTATCTGCACAGGACAAAAAGAAAGGATTGCCAGTTTCCAAGGTAACCTTATCTAAGTGGTTTACTATGATTGCATTTCTTTCTGCTACAGTAAGCAGGGTAAGCATCTACCAGGGAAGGTAAGAGGACATTCCACTAGGGCAGACTCAACATCCTCTGCTTTCAAGCTAGACTTCCTATTGATTCTATCTGTGCAGCTGCAACTTGGGTGAGACCTCATACCTTTATCACTCATTACAAAGTAGATGTGACCTCCCAGAGCAGGTCCTCCTTTGGATCCACTGTATTGAAGAGTCTTTTCTCCTGAGCCACCCTAGGATAAAGGTGCTAGGGATGCTGTCCCAAACAGCAAGAATTATATGAGATAGGACAACATAACATTGAGAAGTTATGTACTCACCATAATGTTCTATGTTTGATGTCCATCTCGCATATATTCTTGCATCCCACCCTCCTTCCCCATCCTGTATTCCTGGAGGAACTGGTGTATAACTATATACTATGCACATAGTCTTTTGATGGTTTGTAGCCTCTATTTAGGTCTATATTAGATCACCGAATGCTTAGGTAAGCAAACAGTAATTAATCGACCCCATGTAAGTGAAAGCTTACAAAACCGAACTGTCAGAACAGCGTTTTTTTCCCAAGGGAAAAAAATTGCTGTTCCGATAAAAAAAAAAAGAAAGCACATTAAAACACCCCCCCTACTAAAATATACAAACTACGAGACCACGCTACAGTGCCAAAAATGGCAAAGTACCAAAGCGGCCAAGCAAATTCTTTCCCAGGGAAAGAATTCACTGACATGCCGCTTCGATATTTTGCAGTTTCGGTTTTGTCAGTTTAACAAGACGCATTTGAAAACATGCATCTTTGGTCTGCTGATAGGAACCCCTCTGGTCCTGTCCTTATAAAGTATATAAATATATATATATATCTACAAATTTTTTGTGATTGTCTTTCGCTTGCAACATGATCTGGGGATTTGGCCCAGAGTATTATGGGATAGGGGGTTAGAATCAAGCCAGTGGAAGATCACGAGCTTTAGTATTCGTCCGAATCGGAGAACCAGCAAGAATATAGGCGAGATGGACAACAAACATAGAACGTTATGGTGAGTACATAACTTCTTATTATTTACATATGTACAACGTTTTAAGGGGTAGAGCGGGTAGTTGGTGGTTTTATTTATTTTTATTTTTATTTATTCTTTGTTGACTCAATTAGTTTCCTTATGGCTTGTTTTCAGGGAATCCCAGTGTGGCATTCATACTACTTAGGGAATGTTGACTAGGACACAAGGAAACATTTCCTACACTTTTCAACAAGTGCCATAGGAATTTCTATATTCACCTGAGATGCCACTATATGAGGCAGATGTGACTGACTGCAGCACCCTATAATATTGCACTGCAGTGTTAACAATGGAAAAATTACTCCAGTTTCTTAAAGTGGGAAGAGAACCCACATACTTCTGATCTGCTTGCACCAAAGGTGAGCAGGTTACCTCTTGAGCCATTTACATTGACTGCTAATTGCAGTTGTTAGTTTGAGTAGTTTGCTGGGAGGGAGGCGAGGGAAAGAGATGTGAAGTACTAGCTGTGGCAGAGTAGTTTAATGGAGTATGTATGTGGTTACAGGGTTTCCGCACTTTAACAGAGGAAAGGGTGTGTTTCAGCTGGAATTAGTATGTAGTTACAGGGTTTTTCAGATTAACAGAGGGAGGAGGTATGTTTCAGCTGGAGTTTGTATGTACTTTCAGGGTTTAGGTACATTAACAGAGGGGGTATGTTTCAGCTGGAGTTAGTATGTAGTTACAGGGTTAATGTACATTATCAGAGAGAGGCAGAGCTGTATCCACCACTAGGAGACCAAGGCAGTCATCTAGGGACAACTGGCTGGTAGAGGGCCCTTGCTGGCTGGGAAGGGGGATATTGGCCAGGAGATTTATTTGTTGTCGCCTCATAGCAAGACGTTGTCCCGTTCGATTCGCAGCTAGAGCGTCTTCTGTGTGGAGGCATACATAAATGCGGCATGCCTTCGTTGAAGGTTGTGTGTCAGGACTGGTAACCCAGTACGTAAAAATCCACTACCAATCATTAGCAGACCGGAGTTCCGCTGTGGCGACCCCTAACCGGGAAAAGCCAAAAGACACACATTTACAAAAAAATATATGCATGTTTATTTTTTAATTACAAAAAGACATTTTTTACGAATGTTCTTTAAAAAGAGGAATGCTAAACATCCTTTGCATCCAGTGTTTGTGTGTGTGTGTGTGTGTGTGTGTGTGTGTGTGTGTGTGTGTGTGTGTGTGTGTGTGTGTGTGTGTATGCGTCTGTGTGTGTGTGTGTGTGTGTGTGTGTGTGTGTGTGTGTGTGTGTGTGTGTGTGCACGTGTGAGTGTGTACTTGTGTGTGTGTGTGTGTGTAAGAGGGAGGTAGGGGTGTTTGTATGTTAGAAGGAAATAGGTGTGTGTGTGTGTGTGTGTGTGTGTGTCTCTAAGATGGAGGGAGGTGTGTGTGTGTGTGTGTGTGTGTGTGTGTGTGTGTGTGTGTGTGTGGAGTGTGTGTGTCTGTGTGTAGGAGGGAGTTATATCTGTGCATGTGTAAGATGGAGGGAAGTAGGTATGTGTGTATATATATATATATATATATATATGTGTGTGTGTGTGTGTGTGTGTGTGTGTGTGTGTGTGTGTGTGTGTGTGTGTGTGTGTGTGTGTGTGTGGATGCGATTTCCTTTGCGTGTGTGTGTGTGTGTGTGTGTGTGTCTGTGTGTGTGTGTGTGCGCACGTGTGCGTGTGTCAGAGGGAGGTAGATAGGTAGGTGCATACCCTCAACTGTCCCTGATTTTCAGGGATATCTTGACTGAAATTTTAGCTTTGACCATCTTAATCCTACATAAAAATGGTGATTTTTAAAGAAAAGGTGATGAATTACACTTCATAAATACTGACACTAATTAGAGTTACAAACTTCTTTTACTTTAGAAAATGTATATTCAGTCAGGTTCTGTTATTTTGTCAATGTTTCAAGTTAATTATGTTAACATATGAGAAGTGTCCCTGATTATTTCTGGATTTGTCCGATTGGTTGAGAGGTAGGGGTAAGTCTGTGTGTGTGTGTGTGTGTGGTGTGTGTGTGTGTGTGTGTGTGTGTGTGTGTGTGTGTGTGTGTGTGTGTGTGTGTGTGTGTGTGTGTGTGTGTGTGTGCGTGTGTGTTTGTGTATGTGTATGTGTGTGTAAGAGCCAGGCAGGTAGGTAGCATTCCTCCCAACTGTCCAGACTTTTGCAGAATGTCCAGATTTTTGCCCCATATTTTTGGTCTGTTCCTCATAAAAAGAACCAAAGTTACTAAATAATTACAGGTATTTGAATTTCTGACTTCATACCCTTTAGAAAAATGCATAGTAACACAAATCCTGTTATTCTAGTAATTTTTTAAGTTCATGAGAGCAATATTTATAATCTGCCCTTATTTACTTTAGGCTTTGCTCAAATTTCTTGCACTAAGTGGTTAAGGTGTCTATGTGAGTGAAATGCCATAGTTAGGGATAGTACGTGGTTTGTAATTTGCTTAGGCTCAAACCCTTATTAAGAGGATGCAAGAGCCTGAATCTTCAACATCAACTACCAAGCTGAATTTTTCAGGAAACTGAGTTTCAGGTGCATTTTTCATGGAGCTGAGTTTCAAGTGCATTTTCAAGGACTTGTGAGCTTCAAGAGTAGATAAATTTACTGCTGCTCATGTTAGTCTGTTTACAATGTGCAACTGTTTTGTTAGCAAATAGTATCATTACTGTGGTATTAAACTTAAAAGTAGTGATAGTAGCACAACTGGTAGAATTATTGTTCTTGATGTAGAAGGCTGTGGATTCTACTCTTACATCATATAGATGGATTGCTGATAATAGGTTATATTTTAAGTGACAGGTGTGCTGCAGTCCTGAGTTCGTCCTCCTTTGGATGAGATGCCTAGTAACTAAGAACCTGCTTTCAGTTTGCCATCCATTCCATTTTGCAATATTACCAGCTTACCATTCTTTTTTTAATGTGACATAAACAATTTATTCTTCAAAAGCAACAAGCACTGAATTTGTAGAGCCTGCATTTTAACCTAAAATCTGCATTCAAACACAGGATGAGTGATGGTAAGCCCTGCAGAGGGTCACCTTTGTCAAATTGCAGTAACTAACATTTGTACGTATGTGTAAATCCTAAACAGAAGTATTCCAGTTTATGCAGCTTGTAGTAGTAAAGTATTTTAGACATCTACATCTGGAGTGAGACTGAAGTTCAAGTCGCAGTGCCATAACTTCTCTAAGAAAAGGTGGATATCCACTTGTACAGCAGTCCGCTGCCTGTTGTACTTCACCAGCTTCTCAAGTGACTCTGAAAAATTTCCACCCATCAGCAACAACAACCTGATCACCTGTTTTCTTGCTCACTGGTAAGACTTTTTTCTGTGTCACATATTTAGTGTGGATGCTATTAGACAGTTTGTATATTATTAGACAGTTTGGATGTTATTAGACAGTATGGATATTATTTATAATTCATGCAGGAGTAAACCAAGCTTTAGTAAATTGCAATGTTGGTATACACAGCACATTAGTAAATGTAAAACCTTATTAGGACAGGTTGATAGTAAGGCATTGTGCAAATGTATTGCAATATTTGACTGGTATCTCAAAGAAAACCATGTGAAATATGACAAATGTTTATTGTGTGATTCAACAAAAACTGCATTTTGTGTATTATGCCATAAAAAAGTATTGCATCATATTGCTAAAAAATAGACTGTAAAGACAGATCTGTTCATGATAAAGAATTAACTAAGGGTAAAGTGTTTCTATTATATTCAGATGTTGGACAGTTATGTTCTGTCACCAGATGTGAAAGTTTTTTTATCTCAGCATTACAACAGTCAAATCAGTTACTGATAGAGTCTCTAGTAGATTTTATCACAAAAGAATGTAGTAAACTTCTAAAAGACAGACACAATGAGTTCAGGAAGCTTAGACAAGTTATACATACATTTTTTTCAAAAGTGCATAGGAGTTTTAGATTCAGCAGAACAGGTTACTGAAAAATATCAGAAAGACCATGCAATATTACAGGAAATGATTCAACAGCAGTTGCAGGATAAAGAAAATAAATTAGCTGAACTAACAGAGACTGGGAACTTCCTGCATACACAGCTAATCTGTACAAAAGAAATATATTTTATAATATGTTTGTGTTTTGAAAATGATTAAGCATACATGCTAAGATCTGATGTATGGACAAATTATTCTTGAATGTTTTACTTTCATTCAATTAAAGCAAGACATTTATCAGTAGTACATTAAAATAGGCCATATAACTGCTATTCTCATAGCATAGTCAAAAGGTACACAACAGTTTTAGCATATAAAAATTACATAAACATAGCTACACAAAACAGTTATAGTGTATAAAATTAAATAAAAATAGTTAGTAAGAGTGGAGATTTAAGGTCACAAGACTGACATGCCTGTATAAAGATATACAGATACAAGACAGACATGCATGTATGTTCTTTTCATCTAGAGTACATTTGTTTACAATGCACAAAAGCAAAAGGCAGACAACAGCAAATATAAATAATGTAAATATAAGCATGTGTTAGTTAAGCTAATATCTATTTTGTTTTTTTACAATTTTTTTATAATTGTATAGTAACACCAAACAGTTAAAGTTCTGAATTTTAAAAATAAAATCACAGATGGTATTAGTCAAACAGTCTTTGTAAAATGAATGGCAGAGCAGTTAAATAAATAAAAAATACTGAAATCCATGTAAGCTAATTGTAAAATAATGTCTATTTGTGTTGTATAAATGCATAGTTATGTAAATCACAATCAGATTAAAGGAAAATGCTAAAATAATTAACTAAATGTGAGCTCAGACCTTCCTAGACAGGATGAATAGTTACAGGAAATGTTGGAAAGATAAGATAAACAACAAGACTGATTGCCAGACATGTAGCTTGAGTTTTTCTAAAGCATCATTGTTATTAAAACATAATTGTTAAAATGTTTACAGGCAACACTATTTGATAATTGTAATAAAATGTCACAATTGTGCATAGATGTCACTGATAATCTGTTTGCAAGTAAATGTTAAAAGAAAAAAAACCTCGGTTGCATCAAGTACAGCCAGAAAATGGGCTATAGTATACATACAGTTCAAATCAATTGTGCAGGAGGGTGTAAATACCTACTAGTGGTAATAAACAGCAAAAACTTTATAAAAATGATCAAATCAGACAGGGGTCTATAGTTTGGTAGCCTAGTGGAGCAAATGTGTGGCCAAAGTACTGGGCTCGTGTACATTCTAAAGCAAATAAACAATACTGCAATATACTACAGGGGAGGGGCACTTTAGGTATTAGTGTATTAAAAATACTGGTAAACTGGATTAAACCTGACAGGATAAGATATTTTACAAGTTGTTAATAGCTAACATTATGGTTTTTATTGTATTGTTTAGTATTAAATTGTATTTACAACCTGTTAAACTGTAAAGCTATACAAGAGATGGTTTAAAAACAAGAGATGGCTTAAAATTGCTTTATTACAGCTATACAAGAGAGAGTAAAGATATGTAAAAAACTAAACAAGAATGGTCACTATTTTTAATATTTTTTGGCAAAACAATGTTGGCATAAAAAAGCATGAATGTTTCTAATTGCTGATTATGTAGTTTAAATGAACATGACATATGCCTCTGGTGGCAATCCCACTAAATACTTTTAAAGAGACATAAGACATTTTCCAAAATTTTGCTTAATATTAATGTTATTAAATTTGTAAGATTAGACTAAATGTGCTTTATAGTCTTTGTGTGTACAAATGCAGAAGAATTCAGTACAAATTATAGTCTTTGTATGTACAAATGCAGAAGAATTCAGTACAAATGAAATTAATATCTAGTAAAGAATATGTGTGAAAAAAACATATTTAAAGAAAAAAATGGGTCCAGGGTACCTACTAGAATGAAATGCATAAATAGCAAACAGTCTGTGTAAATACATACTATACAGGATACATTGTAATAAGTTCAAAAGTAATTTGTCAAGTTGTAATATCACTGGCTTTACCCCAGTTAGAGGAAAATTATATTAAAATATTTTACTCATACAGCTAACATTCTTTAGTGTAAATATACTAAAATAATTACTTTCAAATAGTTATTATCTAAGCCCAGTTCAGTATTTTACCAAGGTGTTAATGGGCAGTTCAGAGACATGACCACAATGTTATGGTTAAAATGACATTGAAACTGTATATTTTCAGCAGTGTATAAATGCTTGCAGTAGCACATGGTTCTTGTCTCTTATAGTTAAACAGTTGCAAAGAGTTAATGAAACAGTTGTAAATCATAAATGAAATTCTGTGATTGCAAAAGAATAAATTAATCAAGTTAAACTAAAGCAGACACAACTCATAATTAATAAAATATTTTCACAGAATGGTCTGCAAAAGAAAAAGTTGTTAGATACATTGAGTTTTGGTAGTAATACTTGATATCATTGTAAAATTGCATTTTGATTTATTGTATCAAAAGAAGACTAAAGGTTTTGTTTCTTAATGTGTTTTCTATATAATGTAATCAAACATACATATCAGTATAAAGTGGTTTGAGTACATTAAAATAAAAAGAAGGAATTATAAGATTATGCTTAACAGGGTTTTAAGGTTGAAAGTAATTTTGTTACAAATATGTAACATAAATAAGGTATAAAACAAAGCTTGCTTAAATG
Organism: Protopterus annectens; assembly: GCF_019279795.1. Taxonomy (NCBI): domain Eukaryota; kingdom Metazoa; phylum Chordata; order Ceratodontiformes; family Protopteridae; genus Protopterus; species Protopterus annectens. Next base: position 1,498,778,886 of record NC_056743.1, read on the forward strand.
CAGAAACAGAGTTTAGTAATATGTGATCAGCATCCATACTAAATGACCGTGGCTTGGAAAATAAGGAATCTGCTGAATGGACATTTTTCCCTTACAGACTTAAAAACAGAATGTATGCAAGTGTAAAAATGCAAAATCTGCTTTTAAAAGAACACTGTGACAATCTGTTTCCTTAAAACCATGTTTTTCTGCATATAAAAAGAATGGACAACAGGACATGTTTATCACCATAGGCACATGAACAGATGTTCTTATACAAAAATCCAAATAGAATACAGGATGTTCACACTGTCAGAAAAGCTGACCTCTTATGAATTCAGCAAAAAATGTGACAAGACATTGTTAAACAAGGAAGCTGAAAAATAATATCATTAAGTCAGCAGTTTGCATCAGCATCTGCAACAATCAATATTGTTTCTACAGGATGAGCAATTCTCCAAAATAGAATACCAAGAGGAAATGTATATGTATGTGCATGACCAAAATTGTATATAAAGATCTGTATGAATCCAGTTATGTTAGGGGTATTGGTAGAGACACATTTGTCTCGAGGCAAATGTTATATCTCTCACATCATCTGTACTATATGAGAAGTAAAGTGGAACAGTATTTTAAGCTGCAACGTTAGTCAATTT
>NC_056743.1:1498782020-1498791711 GCF_019279795.1 Protopterus annectens
TCCTGTTGGTATACAAAAAAGCAAAATTAGTAAAAGTTCCTTTTTTTAGGACAGGTTTTGAAAAAAAAAGGCAGGCAAATTAAAAAATTTTAAAAATTTGATGGTTTTTAAAAAAAACCATTTTTTTTTACAAATTTTTTTTTTGTATTAACAAAACGCAAATTTTTTTAAATTTTAAAAATAAAAACACAATTTGGGAAAAAAGCTTTTTAAAAGAACAGACGTTAAAAAAATAAAAAATTAAATAAATAAAAGTTTCTAATTTAAAATTAATGTTAATTTGTTTGTAAAATGGAAAGTTTTAAAAACCTCAGATTAAAAAAGTAAAAAAATTAAATAAAAAGGGGCTCTGAATTTTAACAAAAGAATGTTAAAAAATTTAAAAAAGAAAACAAAAAATGATTCCCGGAAACTTAGGTTAAACATCATTTTTTAAAACATAATTTTAAAAAATTCAAAAAAAGAACAGGTTACGGAAAAAAAAGAAAGCCATGCAATATTAAAAAAAATGAAAAAACAAAAACCCCCTTGGGGGTTAAAGGAAAAAAAATTGTGAACCCCAACAGAAATGGGAAACTTCCTTCAAAAAACAACCCCCCTTGTAAAAAAAATTTATTTTATAAAATGTTTGTTTTTAAATTTTAAAACATTTCAAAAGAAAGATGTATTCCCAAAAAAATTCTTGGGGAATGTTTTATTTAAACCCCAAAAAGCAAACATTTACTATCATTAAAAAGGGCCAAAATAAATGCCTATTCTTTTACAAGGGAAAAGGACCAACAGTTTTAAAAATAAAAATTAAATAAACATAGGGTTTCCAAAAAAATTTTAATGTATAAAATTAAAAAAAAATTTTGTTGTAAAGTGGGGTTTAAGGTAAAGATGAAAGCCTGTAAAGGGGAATTTTCAAATACCAAAAAGAATGCAATGGTTTTTATCAGAGTACAAAAAGTTTCCAAGGCCAAAAGAAAAGGCAAAAACCCTTTTAAGGAAAATAAAATGTTTAGAACCTTTAAAATTTTTTTGTTTTTAAATTTTTTTTTAAAGGGATGTAAAACCAAACAGTTTTTAAAGTTTTAATTTTTTTTTTAAAATTTAAAATTTTTATTGTTAAAAGTCTTTTTTAAAAAAATTGGGGGCAGTTTTTAAATAAATTTTTTAAAAATTTTGGGAAATCCAAAGGTAAATTTAAAATTAATGGTCTTTTTTGTTGTTAAAAGCCTAAAATTTTTAAATAAACAGTTTTTTAAAAAAATGCTTAAAAAATTTTTTAAATAAATTTTTTGAAGTTTCTGACCTTTTAGCAGGAATTAAATTTTTTACCCCGGAAATGGGGGTTTTTGGAAAGATTTTTTTTAAACCCCAAAAAACTGGATTTTTTTAGACCTGTGGCTTTTTTTTTGTTAAAACAAAATTGTTATTAAAACAAATTGTTAAAAATTAAAAAAACAAAGAAACCGGTTTTCTAAGGAAAAAGAAGTTCCAAAGGTAAAAATTTCAAATTTTAAAAAACCAACCTTTCGCTTTGGGGTTTTGCTTTAATAAATTGTGGGGTTTTCCTTTAAGATTTTAAATTTGGAAAGGGAAAACAAAATTAAAAGGTTCAAAACAAAGCCCCCAACTGTTGGAAAAATTTCCAACGTTTATTTTAAAACTTGGTTTCGTTTCCTAGGCTTTTCAGCGTTTTAAAAAGAAAAGAGTAACCCAATTTAAAAATGGGAAAATTTTTATAGGTTTAAACCCCAAAAAGAAACACTAATTTCAATGTTAAAAACTTTTCAAAATCAAAAAGGGCAAAAAGTTTTTAAATTTTAAAAAGGGTTAAAATTTTTAAATTTAGTTTAAAAAAAAACCCAAAAACCCCAAAAGTTCTAAAGGCTTCTAACCCGTTTTTTTTGGCCGAATGAATGGAAAAAACTGGAATAACACCCTGTTGGGAGGGTTTAAAATTTTTAAAAGGAAAAAATAGGGGGGTTAAATAATTCCCATTTAAGAAGGGGCTTTAAATACCTTTGAAGGGGTTCAAGGGTCATCAATGTTTTTTTAATAAGTTTTTCCCAAGGCTTGGGTGGTTCAAAATAACCCCGTGTTAAGGAAAATGAAAATGTTTTGCCAAAAGTTTTTATGAAAGTTTTGAATTTTGATGATGGTAAGGAAATCCCCTTTTTGGGGAATTTTTAGATGTTTTTAAAATTTTTACCCTTTTTTAAACAAAAATTTTGGGGAATTAGGGCCGGAAAATTTAAAGTACTGGGTCCCCTTTAAAAATTTTAAAGAAAACAGTTTTTAATTTTTTTTGAAAGTGTTTAAAAAATGGTTTGGGTTTAACCTAATTTTAACCAACCAAAAATGGGGATTTAAATTAATAGGAGTTTTCTTTTGTAAAATGTCCCCGAAAAAGCCTAAGGGTGAAAAGTTTAAAAAAATTTATAAACCCCAATTTAAAACCCTTTTTTTTATACTACATTGGTGAAAACGTTTTAACTGTTTTGAACTTTATTTCCGCACAAACCCCGAGGAAAAAAAAACCCAAATTTTATTAGCCGCAGAAAGGGGTGGTTTTGTTTATTTGGGGATTTATTTTTTTCCATTGAACGGTTTTATTTTTAATAAGGTTGGTTTTGTTTTGAAAAATTGTTTCCCCTTTTTGGGGGCTAGGAATGGGGAATTGGAAAAAGTGAAAATTTTAAAATTTTAATTACCATATTCACAAGGGGAAAGGTCCAAATCTTTGGTCCAAAAACCCTTTGTTAGGGAGGTGGAACCAACCTTTTCCTTTTTTTCATTTTGGAAAAACTTGAATGGAGGGTTGTCCTTTTTTAAAAACAAAAAGGATGATTTGGAAATTTTAGAAGGATTTTAACCAAATTTAAAAGGGTTTTTTTAATTAAAAGCCCGGGATTTTTTACCCTTTCCCCAAACGGGGATTTATTTCCACTTGGTCTGCACCTTTTTAAAATTCCCACTTTTTTTGGAAAATTTTTTCCCTAAGTGTTTTTGTTTGGGAGGTTTAAAATAGAAAGATCAATTTTATGGGAAAATTCTTAAAAGAGCCCCTAAGGCCCGAGGGAGGCATAAAAGTTTTTTTAATGGTTTTAAAGATCAAAACCCAAAGGTTTTTGATGGGGCCCCTTTTTTTGGGTTTTGGGGGAATGTTTTGTTTTTTAAATGTTTTACCTTCTAGGGTTTTTAAGAAAGGACAAAATCCTTTTTGAGTTTTAAAAAGGGCTTCCCGGGGGAACTGTTTTACTTCCCAAATGGCCAATCGAATGTTCAAAAGGAGTTATAAAACCCACCCTTTTTTAAAAGGAAAGGAAAAAATGGAAGGTTAAAAATTTTAGGGGGGCTTTGAAAATGGAGAAAGTTCCGGCCCCAAAGGTTTTAATGTTTTGTTAAAAATGGTTTTTACGGGTGTGGAGACAACAGATCAGGGGGCGTGTTGAATATAGGGAATGGGAAAGGTAGTTGGTTTCCAAACCCGGTTTTTGGGGTTTTTAAAATAGAAAAATTTTATCTGGTCCGGGGAAAGGGAATTTGGGTTTAAATTCCTTTTTTTATAAGAATAAACCCAACCCAAATTTTTCCCCTTTCATAGGGCCTGCTAAGGGAGGTTGAAGGTCAAAAAGGAAAACACAAAGTGGGGGCCCCTTTAAAAAAATGTGGGAAAAAAACACCCCCCACCGTTAATTTATTTAAAGTTTTTAAAAGGGAAAAGAGTTAAGGGAACTAATTTTTTGGGGCCCCAATTTTTCCACCTGTTATTTAGGGAAAAAAATAGGATTTGAAAACGGGGAAAGGAAACAATAAATAGATTTAACAGCTAAAATAATGGTTTAAAAAGACAGTTTATCACCCCCCAGTTTCTTTTTCCTTTTGTTTAATATATTTCCTGGTTAAAAAGAATTTTTCAAATACCTTTTTAAAAAATGCTGGATCCTAATTGGGGGATAAGCCCCGGAAAGTAAGGAAAAATTTTAAAAAATTTAAATTTTTTTAGACCAAGGATAAAGGGTTTTTTTATTTTGATGGGAAAAACGAGGCATTTTTGTGTTTTTATTAAAACTTTGAACAATTTCTTTTAAATTTGAAAATTTTAAGTTGGGGCAGAATTTACAGTTTTTGGGGTGCTAGAAATTTTACATGGTTTTTTAACCCATAAAATCCCAGTAATTTTAAATTTGGGAATAAGGAAACCCGTAACCCTTAAAACCAAAAGGGTAAACCCCAAATTTTAACCAAAAAATCTTGGATTTAAAAACCATTGGGGTTTGGGAATGGTTTTTAAATGAATTTCCCTTTACTTAGGGAAAACTACTTTAAATGGAAAACAAGGGGGTTTTTTAAAAAGCCCTTTTATTTTTATATTTTTTTAAGGTGGGCCCAAAAATTTTTAAATTTTTTTGGGGGTCTTTTTTTTGGGTTTTTTGTTTTTACCCCCTTTAGGCAGGGGTCAGTTTACTTTAACCCCTTGAATTCTATTACAAAAAAAGGTTTTTTTGCTTAAAAAACTTTGTTTTGGAAACCAAATTCCCTTTTTTATTTTTTGGGGGGGGAACTTGGGGATTCGGAAAAAGGAAAAAAACAAAAAGGGGTTGGATTTTTGGAAGGGTTTTTTTGTGCCCCCTTTTTTCGGGAATTTTTTTTATTTTGGGCCCCAAGGTTTTTAAAAAGGATTTTTATCAAAAACTTGGGTTTACCCCGCCCCTTTTTTTCAAACGCCAAGCCCAAAAATTTTAAATTTTTCCCTTTTCAAAAAAAAACGGATTAATTTTTCCAAAGTTCCTTTTCCCAAATTTCCCCTTTTTAAGGGTGCCCTTACCCTTCCAAAAAGGTTAAAACTTTTGGTTTTGAAGGGCCCTTTGGGGTTAAAGGTAAATGGCCCCCGGGGGTTTAAATTTTTTAGAAATTTGAAGTTAAAAATTATATTTGAAACCTTCTTAATTAAGAAAGGTTTCCCTAAGCCAAGAGGAAAAAAAAGGCACTAAAAATTTTAACTTTAATGGAACTTTTATTTTTTAAAAAAAGATCAAAACCAAAGGACTGGTTGATTGGGAATAATTTAAAATTTAAGGTTTAATTTTGGAAAAAATGTTTTAGACCAATGTTTTTTGATTTTTTTTTTTTGGAAAAAGCGGCTTTTTAAGAATTTTTTTTTAAAAGGGGGAAAAACAAAAATTTTTAGAGTTTTAAAGGGGAACCCTTCCCACCCCGTTTTTAAAACATGTTTTTTTTTTTCCTTTGGGCCTTTTGAAAATGTTGGCCAATTTTTAAAAAACTGTTGGGCTAAAATTGAACCCCCATTTTTTTAGTTTTTTTAAATTCTACCTTTTTAATTTTTTTTGGAATAGGAAAAGATGGGGGAATGTGGTTAATAAATTTTTAAAACCGGGGGGAAAATTTTTCCCTTTTTTTTGAAATAACCCTTTTCAAAATGAGAGGTTAGGCCCTCTTAGGTGTTTAAATTTGGTTTTTTTAAATTTCCTCCCCGTTTTCCAAAAAGCCTGGGGGATTTGTTACCAAACCCAGGGGAAACCGGGGCAAAAAAAAATGGGCCCGCTGTTTTTTAAAAAAGTAAAAAACTTTAGGGAAATTAAAATTTTTGGTTTTAAACAGTTGGGGTTAAAAAAGGAAAAAAAAAGTTTCCCAGAATAAAGATTGGCCAGTGGTCAAGGAAGGAGAGTTTTTTCCTTTTAAAAAATGGGTGGGGAAATTTTGTTATATTTGAGAATTTTTAAAACCTTTTAATCCCCACTTTTTTTTCATTTCCCCATTAGCCAACCCAAGGGATTTGACTAGGAAAAGGTCCCTTTATTTTTCAAAACCCAAAAAAAAAGAAAAAAAAAAAAGTTTTTAGGCCCCTTTAAAAAAGGAAAGTACTGGGTCCCACATTAAAAAGATGTAAAAGAAACACACGTTAATAAATTTAAATTAGCCAGGAGATGTTAAACAGTATGAGTTTAGGTACTGAATAGGGGAATTTCTACCAAAAAGTGGTGATTTAGTGGAAAATAGTAGATTTGAAAACTTTTTTAAGGGAAAGTACAACTCAAAGTAGATTTCAATCAACCCATGAAGAGGTGGGGAAATGGGTTTAAAAGAACATGTGTATCAACCACAGTTACATCCTTTGTTAGAATACCCTGGTTTAGAATGATATTTATCAAAATTTACTACTAACAGATGCTGTAGGTATTCCCAACTTGAGTATGAAGCAGCGACAAGCTAAAGGGTTTAAAAAATGACCTAAATTGTTATTAGACCAGCAGATAAGGGTGGTCCTATTGTATTGATGGATACAGACATCGTGTTTTTGCAAAAAATATTGACCACAGATTCATTTTTGGTTGATATGATGTTGGTGACAGAAGGGGTTCACAGTTTATGGGGTGCTAGGCATGGTTTTGAACTATGACATCACAGATGGTTTATAACTATTTGAAGGTGAAGAATAGTATACCTATAAAACAACTCCCCAAAGGGACATAAGTCTATGGATCCACCTCAATGAGACCTATTGTCTCAGGGCAGGATGGTTAACTGAACCGATGTCCATTTACAAAAATACTACTCTGACCACTGGTACAAGTGTGTCCATATTCTTAAAGATAGCAAACAGTTTCTGATAGATTTGTATGATTTTATGAAGGATGTGGAACCTAATAATGTTTCTAATGGGCAATGTGGTGAGTTTGTTTCCCTTATACCCAATGAATCCAGTTCTATCTTAACCACTTACACAAGAACTCTAGTTACACAAAAAAGGTTTATAGACTTACTATCTTTGTTCTTGGAAACTGTACTCACCAATAATGTGTTTATGTTTGGTGAGGATATGTACCCCGAAAGATGGGAGCTATGGGCACTTCATGTGCCAATAGCTATTCCCCAAAATAAATTTTCAGAGTAGGGTCAGTATTTGTTTGGTTCTAGTGGTTTTTGAGATCATGTGAAGTTTTACAGGAGGTTTGTAGATGACCTCTTCCTCGTTTTGGGGGGGTTCTCTAGAGGAACTTTTTTTTGTTCATAATTTTACCATTCTACTGGATTTTTTAAGTTTACACTTGGCTATTCAAAGGGTGTTTTTCTTTTTTGATGTGGATATTGCCCAGGTGGACTGATTAATACTTCTATACATAGGGAAAACCCTGCTATGAATGCACTTTCATAGGAGTAATATGCATCCTACCTATGTGTTTGAAAATTAAAAGGACAAATCCTTTAAACAAAGGGTTTAATCCCTCTGATATGGGTTACTAGAGTTAAAGAAAAAAGGGGAGATGTTCCTGTCCCAAGGTTAAAGACTCGGGGACTTTTTGTAGGATAAAAAAAGGATTTTTAGTTACTGTGGCCAGACCCTATTTTTTTAGATCTAGGGGGCATGATGTTGAACCTTTGGTTGAAAAAGGTATCGTTAGAGCCCCCTTTTAAAAGGATGCCAGGTTTTTTAGGAGGTTTATGGAAGATAGATAGATCTTGACTCTGGATCCTTGGTTAAAGGGGAAATTTTATTGAAAATCAGTTATAAAATAAACCCAACCCCAAAAGTATGCTATGTCATAGGCCTGTCTCACCAGTTTTAATGAATGGATCAACATGGAATACACAAATTTGGGAGCTGAACCAGTGTGGGTTTATGATACTAGGGGTTTTTGTTTACCCCTCCTTTTCTAATTATGAGTTTAAGTTTTCTACAGGAACCTTTGACTCTAATGTAATCTATTTGGCTAGGTGCTCATCTTTCTATAAAAAACCAATAGGACTTTGAAATAAACATATATATCAGATTAACAGCTAACACCACGAATGCCTTAGCCAGACATGTTTATAGTCACACAGCATACTTTCTCATTCTGTGTTATAAGGAGTATGTCCTAGTAAGAGAACATTATCAACCATACCTTAAAAGAGAGATGCAATGGAAACAGATGTAGGGCAAAATTCCCAGGACTCAATGATAATCAATATAACCCCTGTGTTAAGGAAAATGAGATGTTTTAGACCTTAATGTTTTTGATGATGTTTTTTATATTTTTTATGATGGTTTTGTAAATACTGTCTATGTGACAGTTTCTAGATGTTTTATTATTTTTTCTTTTTTTTTTAACATTTAGCCTTTTTTTGTTGAATTTGAAGTACTGTGTCTTTATTATATATTGAGCAGTCTTTTAGATGCATAGTAATTAGTGTTTGACATGTGTTTGGGGTTTTAAACCAAAAACAGTGTTCCCGTATTTTTAAAATTTTTTTTGTTAAAAGCCTAAGGGTCAACAGTTTTATACCAATAAACTGCTTGGTTTTTACTACAGTTTGATCGTGTTTTTAACTGTTTTTAACTGATTTCCCGCATTTCAGTGCTTGAGGAATCTACAATTTATTTAAACATTTGGGGTTTTAAATAATTGTTAAAATGTTTACTGGCAACACTATTTGATAATTGTAATAAAATGTCACAATTGTGCATAGATGTCACTGATAATCTGTTTGCAAGTAAATGTTAAAAGAAAAAAAAACCTTGGTTGCATCAAGTACAGACAGAAAATGGGCTATAGTATACATACAGTTCAAATCAATTGTGCAGGAGGGTGTAAATACCTACTAGTGGTAATAAACAGCAAAAAATTTATAAAATGATCAAATCAGACAGGGTCTATAGTTTTTGGGGCCCAGTGGAGCAAATTAAAAATACGGGTTTTACATTCTAAAGCAAATAAACTATACTGCAATATTCTACAGGGGAGGGGCACTTTAGGTATTAGTGTATTAAAAATACTGGTAAACTGGATTAAACCTGACAGGATAAGATATTTTACAAGTTGTTAACAGCTAACATTATGGTTTTTATTGTATTGTTTAACTGTAAAGCTATACAAGAGATGGTTTAAAAACAAGAGATGGCTTAAAATTGCTTTATTACAGCTATACAAGAGAGAGTAAAGATATGTAAAAAACTAAACAAGAATGGTCACTATTTTTAATATTTTTTGGCAAAACAATGTTGGCATAAAAAAGCATAAATGTTTCTAATTGCTGATTATGTAGTCTAAAATAACATGACATATGCCTCTGGTGGCAATTCCACTAAATACTTTTAAAGAGACATAAGACATTTTCCAAAATTTTGCTTAATATTAATGTTATTAAATTTGTAAGATTAGACTAAATGTGCTTTATAGTCTTTGTGTGTACAAATGCAGAAGAATTCAGTACAAATTATAGTCTTTGTATGTACAAATGCAGAAGAATTCAGTACAAATGAAATTAATATCTAGTAAAGAATATTTTAAAAAAAATTTAAAAAAAAAAAATGGGTCCAGGGTACCTACTAGATTGAAATGCATAAATAGCAAACAGTCTGTGTAAATACATACTTCAGGATACATTGTAATAAGGGTTTAAAAGTAATTTGTCAAGTTGTAATATCACTGGCCCCCGTTAGAGGAAAATTATATTAAAATATTTTACCTACAGCCTTCTTTAGTGTAAATATACTAAAATAATTACTTTCAAATAGTTATTATCTAAGCCCCGTTCAGTATTTTACCAAGGTGTTAATGGGCAGTTCAAAACATGACCACAATGTTATGGTTAAAATGACATTGAAACTGTATATTTTCAGCAGTGTATAAATGCTTGCAGTAGCACATGGGTTCTTTGTTTCTTCTTAAAAAAGTTTAAAATTAAAACAAAAAAT